>NC_056737.1:1175481583-1175815662 GCF_019279795.1 Protopterus annectens | reverse complement strand
GAGTCCAGAAGAACTGAGTCCAGAAAAGCCAGACAATAAAGCAGCTGCAGCTGGCTAAATTGCTAAATGCATTGTACTGCAGAGCTGACCGTTACAGTACAGAATTCAATAAAACTTCTTATGGCAGGAAAGCTGATCATTCAGCTACCAAATATGTTATGGAGTTGTGAGGAAGTTTGCTCAAAATGTAATTACAGTGACTCCTCCTAAAAGATGTTTCACAACAGTGTGGTATTTGGAATAATTAATTATACTGGTCTAAGAAAGCTGTCAGGCAAAATGAGTTATAATGTAAAAATATATGACATGATTTAAGCACCGGAAATGTCGGAGAGAAATGTGTTACATTTGTATAGGCAATAAAACATATCTTTATTGCAGAAAGAGAATTACAGCTGTCTAATTTAGCCATGGATGACTTAACAGAGAAACATTTTCAAGAAGAAGCAAATTATGCAATTTGCTTGCATGGTACAGATACAATATCGTGATTGAAGGTGTCCAGTTACAGCTTGGCAATCTCCTTAAGTTCTGTCTAATTCCTGTAACCTCCACTATACATAGGGTAGCTGTGAGAAAGGCATTTAATCATTTTACACATCCTGTTTCACTCCTGAAAAATAAGAATCTGTGATTAACTGGTTTTATATAGATACATAAAATGTATAAGTAAGATATGTGAAAATGAAAAAAGTATACTAAATATCCACACTAGGAAAATGTAAACACTGTTTAGACAGCAGTAGTAATTTAGGATATAATTTGGAATTGATGGAGACTGATGAACATATAATAGGATAAAAATGTTGCAGTAAGTCCTTGTATTACTTCTCGGGGTACAACTCACATTCTGTTTCGTACATGCATGACTAGCCGAAGAGAAACTCAAAAGAGGAAGACAGAGACCATTGGAGACGATAGTACTAGTTTCATAGTAACAACACAATGGATGTATCAACAATTGTTTTGTAAGACACACAATAAAAGTGAATGATGAAAACATGTTTTATAGTACCTCTGCAATGGATAATGAATGTGCAAACCTGCAAATACGGAATAATGGCCTGAGGGATTATAGTTACATTCAAGGAACAATCAAATAATTCAGCACTGGTTGTTGAGTCCAGTACAGAGTGTTTGAATGAGGTCTAAGTACCGAATAAAATAATGCAGATGTAAAATGTAGTTAAAGTAGTCATGAACATAAGTATAAAGAGTCCAAGTAAGAAATGTATTCATATCTACTCTGGGATTCAAGTAAACTAACCTAAAACAATTATATTTAAGCAATCTCTAAAAGAAGGCTTGAGGTTTGTGAACCTGTATTTGGAAATGTAGTGAACTCCACAGAACGGGTGACAAACAGTCCAACTTCAGCTGATATCGTTACATGTGTGTGTAACAAACCTCTAGCGACTGCTCACATGAAGGTCTGAGCAGGATGCCTGGGATTTAGGACTCAATATAGGTTGAATCCTGATCACACATGGATTTGTAATCTTTATATTAAGATCTACATGCAGAACTTGCTACCACTGGTAGAAAACAGCATATCCTGAAGCACAGGAATCGTGTGAAAAAGCAAGAAGCACCACAAAAAATTCTGATTGCAAAATGTTGCAGCTGATACTGGTAGCACCATTTGAAAGCCTCTGGTAACATGCAACACAGCAGAGAAAGGAGCATAAAAGTTATGCATAAAAAACTACAGCTGAATCAAATGTTGGAATTAAATATTTTATCTGGGTAATATTTCATAGATAGAAATTATAGGATTTGTCTGAGCCATCACTTGGACTTTTAAGAGCAACACATTTGTCAAAAACAACCTCCAAGTTCTTGATCTGACAGAAAACTATTAATTTTCCTCATAAACCTTATAGAATAATATATGATATTCAGTGTTTAACCCATAGCTGCATAGCCTTACTTTGCCTAAGACTGTGCCTTGCTGTTTATTACTTATCTTAAGACAGAATCCAAATAGTCATCAAATATAGTAAATTAGAAATAAGCTCCTGAGAAAAGGACGAATCCCGGTGGATATCATCCAAATAGTCATAACAGCAAACGATGCTGATTGGCATTACCTTCTCCAATGGTAGCATGTATGTGGTGAATAATATGGCAGTGAGGACAGAGTCCTGAGATACTCTGCACAGCAGTGGGAACTGCTGAATGAACTAATGCTAGAAAGAAAACACGGAAAGTGTCCTGAGAGTGAAGAGACAAACTAGTCAACAACTATAGGTGAAACAGCACAGTTGATGCAAAGGCATTCAGTCAAGCACCCACAATCCAAACTCAAAAGTCACCTTGACATCATGGAGAACCAAGATGGATTATATAGCTTTTGATCCCTTATAGCTCACAGTTCATAAAGTGCCCACATAAAAACTGTCCTAGTGTTCTGCTCAAACCTAAAATCAGACTAACAGGGAACTAAAACTTTATAAGATGTAAGATCTCATTGCAACTGTAGCAGACCTCCTTCTCAATAGCTTTATTAATAAAAAGTAAGTTTAAAACAGGTCAGTCATTTCCCAGATCCTGTAGGTGATAGAATGATACCATGGCATAAAGAAAAAATTCTCAATTTCAACAATTGGCTAAGTTTCTGGTGTCATTCAAAGGGGATCCAGTTTCTGTCTGCCTGGGATGACATGTTCGACAAGCCACACTGCTTCACTAGAGACGGCTTGCACCTGTCACCCTTAGGCTTTTGAATACTGGCCAAGGCTCTTGCCAACCCCCATAGTGCCTTTTTTTAGGCAAGGCTCAAAAGACAAACCTACTGCCGTAAATAGCACAAGTAACAAAAAATTGAGGGTTCTGCTACTCAATGCCAGAAGTCTGAACCTCAAAATGCATGCATTCGAGGCACTCCTCAGTATGGAGAAAATAGATATATGTGCAGTAACAGAAACCTGGTTTAAGGCTACAGAGAGCACTCCAGCACTACCAGGCTACAACTCGTGCCATACATTTCGGCCACAGAACCCAAACAGTAATACAAAAGGTGGGGGCATATCCATATTCATCAAGGATACCCACACTTCCAGGTTAGTGGCACAGCATGATGCTTCAGAGATCATCCACGTGCAACTAACAATGGGAAAAACTGCAATTAAAATTGTAGCTTGCTACAAATCACCCACCATGCCCCAGGACTCCCATTCCGAGTTCCTGGAAACACTGGGAAACATAAAGGTCCTACCAAACACCCTAATATTGGGTGATTTCAATTATTCAAACATTAACTGGGAGAACTACTCAAGTACTAACTCCCTTGCCCAACATTTCCTAGAATTTATAAACTCAAATGTCCTGGTTCAACTGGTCAACACTCCCACCAGAGGTGACAACATATTGGACCTGGTCATCACCAACATGGGCGACCAGTGTTCCACACTGGAGGTCAACCCCTTACTGGTTAGATCTGACCATAAACAAATCACTTTGGATATCCACATTCCGCCCCCACCCCAGACAAGAAAACCACTGTGAAAAACTTTTCAAAAGCAAACTTCATGTTATTTAAGACCAAGGTGGAAAGTTTCAAAGCCTCCATGCTGAAGGATAACGCTGTCCAAGCTGAAAAATTCTTTACTAATGCATTCTACGGGCACCTACAAGAATGCATGGATCATGCCATCCCAAGCAAAACCAAGACTCACTCCTCCAAGAAAAGGAAACCGGTCTGGTGGACTCCTGACATAAACAGGCTATACAATAGAAGGAGGAAACTAGTACAGAAAAGAGTAAAATTCCAAGAAGGGAAGACATCCCTGATCAGTATCTGCATGAAACTACGATCCCCTCATAAAATCATCCAAGGCGAGCTTTGAAAGAAAACTTGCCAAGACTCCAAAGATAACCACAAGGCATTCTTTAGCTATGTCAAGAATCTAAGTGGCAATGCTCAGATCTGCTCAGAGTTAGTGCAGAATGGCACAAAATACACTGAACCGACCAATATCACTAACATCCTGGCAGACAGGTTCAGTGCAAACTGCACCCCCCTCTCACCCCCAAAAGGGCCCATAACCATACCAGAAAAATGTAGAGTCCCTCAAATCACAGACACTCAGGTTAAAACAGCCCTCTCCAAAGCCAAAAACACAGCATCAATGGGACTGGACGGTGTTCCAGGCTGCATCCTACATGAGCTCAAAGACAAACTAACCCCTCACCTAAACACACTGTTCAAACTCAGCCTCTCCACAGGCTACGTACCCATAGAGTGGCGCACAGCAGCGGTTATTCCACTCCACAAAGGTGGAACCACAACAGACCCCGGGAACTATCGCCTTATAAGCCTGACTAGCTTGGTCTGCAAGGCTATGGAGCGCATCATCATGGAACTCATTAACAGAGACATTGGGAACCTCCAAACACTGGACCCTACCCAGTTCGGCTTTGTTAAGGGCAGATCATGCCTCCTAAACCTGGTTGGACTTCTTTGAGACAGTTACCAAGGCTATTGATGAGGGAAAGGTGGTACACACAGCCTACCTAGACCTCGCAAAGGCCTTCGACACCATTCCCCATTCTGGTGTTATAGACAAGCTCACCAGCCTGAACATAAACCCCTATGTCACAAGATGGGTTGCCAACTGGCTCACGGACAGAACCCACATGGTGAGAGTTGCGGGAGCTAGGTCTGACTCTAAATTGGTTACAAGTGGAGTTTCCTAGGGCTCAGTCCTAGGACCCCTCCTGTTCAGCATATACTTTTCAGAGGTACAGGCAAGCACAGGAGGACTATGGCTGACCAAGTTCACAAATGACTGCAAACTAGGGGCTATAACTGACTCTCCGGCTGACACAGACATCCTCCAAAAGGGTCTCACTGAGTCAAAATCATGGCCTCAAGCTAAATGCCAAAAAGTGCATAGTCATCCCCTTTGGAAAAAACAAAGTACCCACAAACTACCACATAGGTGGTAGTCCTCTAAATACGGAAGACGTAATAAGGGATCTGGGGACCCAAGCAGATAGCAATCTCACCTTTGATAATCACATTGCCAAAGTGGTTAGAAAATCCTTCTACGTGGCCCACCTAATCACAAAAGGGTTTGCATCCAGATCAAAAGAGGTCTTTGTGCCCCTCTACTCATCACTCATCAGACCCATCATAGAGTACAATGCCCCATTTGGGATGTACCTTACAAGACACCTGCAACAGCTGGAAAGACCACAGAAGTACCTCACCAAGGGGATCACTGGCCTCAAACAGATGCCCTATGCAGCTCAACTGAAGAAGTTACAGTTGTACTCGGTTGCATACTGCCTACTCAGAGGTAATCTCTGCCTGACATACAAGACCATGTCCAACCCAGAATTGATGGACAAGCTCCACCTAAAACCCAGAATTGATGGACAAGCTCCACCTAAAGAAAACCTTATCCCCTTGAGCCACATGCTCCAGGGATCTAAACCTCACCACAACAATAAATAGGATGTGCTGGAGGGATAGATTCCTGTCCCAGAGACTTCCCATGCTTTGGAACAAGATCCCAAACTACATTAGGCAAAGCTCTTCGCAAACATTCTTCAAAATAAATCTTGACGAGTGGATGGGAAACAGAAAGTTTACCTTGGGGTTCACTTCAGTGCCTCTGCTGGACAGAGGCACAGGGAACTAATCTAAAGAGGTGGCAAAAGCCAACACATTCTGGCTAGGCTTACAAATGCCTTCGAGCAGATAGCCTAGTACCTACCTATGAACCTATGAACCTATGAAGGCAAGGCTTCTTGAAGAGGGATGCAAGCAAAGGGATCATTATATTGGTTGGAAAAGTACTCACTGTCAGTGATAAGTGCGTGATTCACAAATGAATGATCCAACCAGTTCCAGGTTAGATATAACCAGCATACTAAGCCTAAGGTAAAATCTGCAATAGACTGGATGTGCAGTTTAAAAAATATTCATGACTTTTTCAAAATAACATACATCTTAACATACATTCTCCAAGTAGAAAACTGTCCACCGCACTTTGTGGTCAGTACTGCATCCTGTTGAAACTTCCAAAAAGATTGAATATCAGATTTTGACAACTTTATATGAAAAAATGGGTTGCCTCTTGACCACTAGAGGATGTAAAAAGTTGTTCAGACTATATAGCAGAATTTTCACTAGATAAAACTGCTTTGTCTTTCAACTTAGATTTCTGTATGTTATATCACAGCATATGTGTCCAGACTAAGTTTGTCCTTGTGCTGATGGAGTTCCTTCTTCTGCATTCTAACCAGCACCCTTTCTTTTGCGGTTCTTGGAGATCGTGGTCAAACATTCACTTCTTGATCATGATTGTTTCAGGTGTATTTTTTTCTGGGGCCAGACGTAGGTGGCCTGGATGTCTACCTGCAGGATTCACAGCCGACTGCAGGCTTCCACAAAGAAGTTGTCATCGGTATTGTTCCCTGAGAGGCACTTTTTTATGAAGGACACTAAAGCACCACTTCAGATGTTTTAGAAATACCTATAATGAAGCATCTCAGTAACAGGGAATGAACTCATTTATATCTGATGTAGTATTTTGCCTGGAAAGTCCTTTGAAGGACTGTGTTCAAAAACATGGAAATGAAAACTGCATCCACACTGCAAACTCAAGATACCAACTGCCGCCCTTAGGTTAAAAGCTACTGACATGAATATAAAAATAAGAAATGCATAGTTATGCTGCTAATTGCAGTAGGTAAAGACTAACTACTATAATATTTGAGTAGCTTATTTTGAAAGAAGCTAGGAATAGTCAATCATTGCATATTTGTATGACAGCAGTTTCATAATCTCAGAAATATTTCAGAAACTTCATATACCGAACTGAGCCCTATCACTGATATCCAACGCAACTGTGGTGATTTATTTACAGGTCTGGAAGTTAGCCAGCTGAAAGTCAAACAAATAAATATAAATAAATACAAATAAATGATGATGCCATGTCAGGGTACATAGGTTCATATGTTCATAGGTGTATACTAGGCTAACAGCCACCAAAGCCTTTATAAGCTTAGCCATGCAATCGAACCCAAATGAGAACCTTTGTGTTATGGTCACTTATTAGGATAGGGTTATGTGAGTCAGGAAGTTTCAAGAGGTTATGGGGGGTGTGTTACTTTGGGTATTACTGTCTGCCTCTGTCTATCAGAGACATGGGGGGCAGAACTAGGGTGAATTTCTGATTTCTCATCCATTGGTTAGGGATGGACTCTACTTCACATGGATGAGGAGCTTGTTCTAGAGCATGAGGATCCTCTGAGACACATATCTGTCTTACCAACATCTTTTTTATGTCACAAGTAAAATTTAAATCCTTGGATCTAGTGGTTCTGATGCTTTTCATTTTGTGGATGTATAAAAGGTCCATCAGAGCTGGATCCGAGGATGCCTTGTTTGCCAGGTATAGTTTGCATCTTAATAACCTGTAAGAGACACAGCATAGGCACAGGGCTTTAAGGCAATCCTTACAGGACAATGTGTTTATACCTTGAATTATCCTGGTAAGGAACCTTTGTGGGAATTCCAACTGTTGCATGTGTCTGGTCATGTTCATGCCAAAGGGGGCATTGTACTCTTTGACAGGTCTGATAAGGACTGAATAAAGTGGCTGTGTGACTTCCTTAGACCTGGTTGCCATGCCCTTACTTATAAGTTGGGCAACATAGAATGATTTTCTTACTACCTTGGCCACATGTTGGTCAAAGGCCAAATTACTGTCTACATATATTCCCAGATCCCTGACTACCGGGTCAACTCTTAAGGGAGTCTTGTTGATAGAGTAATTAGCCTGGATGGCAGCTTTCCCAAAAGGCACTGTAATGCACTTCTTGGTGTTGAGTTTTAGTCCATGACTTTGGCACCCATCATTTGTCTGTGGTAGACCCTCTTGTAAGATGTTTCTGTCATGCAGGAATCTATTATCGCTTCCAGTTTGCAGCCATCTGTTAATTGGTCAGCCAAAGGCCCTTGTCGTTAGGTGTCACCTCCAAGAAGCAGATGACAAATAGGAGCGGTCCCAGCACAGAGACCTGAGGTAACCACTCTCCTAGTGGAGGGGGTATCATCAGTCCTGACTTCCTGGGTCCTGTCTGTGACACAGCTGGCAATCCAGTGAGCTCTGTAGGGGTTTATGCCCAGTTTGGTGAATTTGTCAGGAATGCCTTAAGCAGGTCCAGGTAGGTGGTATGCACCATTTTACCCTCATCTATTGCCTTGGTGACCTTCTCAAAAAAGTCTACCAGATTTAATAGGCATGACCTTCCCTTGGCAAAGCCAAACTGGGCTGGGAGCACTATCTGAAGGCTTTCTATGTCTTTGTCGATCATTTCCATGATAATTTGTTTCAAGGCCTTACATGTTAGATTAGTTAAACTAATAGGTCTGGTGTTTCCTGGGTCAGTTGTTGTCCACCCTTGTGAAGTGGGATCTTCCGTTCTCATGGTACAAAGCCTGTTTTGAGGTCATAGTTGAAAAATGACAAGTGGTTCTGATAGGTCATGTTTCAAGCTATTTAGGAGGCATCCCGAGATGTTGTCAACATGTTCCCTGGAAAGTATATCAGAGTATCTCTCAGGAGTAAAAATAAGCAGGAAGTAAAACAAATAGACAGCATTTGTGTTATTAAGAAGCCCTTTGAGACAACAGAAGCATGAATATATGGTTGTACTTATAAAGTGAGGCATAAGAAGCCCTTCGAGACAACAGAAGGGTGATTATATGGTTGTACTTATAAAGTGAGGCATAAGAAGCCCTTCAAGACAACATTAGGGTGACTATATGGTTGTACTTATAAAGTGAGGCATAAGAAGCCCTTCGAGACAACAGAAGGGTGAATATATGGTTGTACTTATAAAGTGAGGCATAAGAAGCCCTTTGAGACAACAGAAGGGTGAATATATGGTTGTACTTATAAAGTGAGGCATAAGAAGCCCTTCGAGACAACAAATGGGTGAATATATGGTTGTACTTATAAAGTGAGGCATAAGAATCCCTTTGAGACAACAGAAGGGTGAATATATGGTTGTACTTATAAAGCGAGGCATAAGAAGCCCTTCAAGACAACAGAAGGGTGAATATACGGTTGTACTTATAAAGTGAGGCTTAAGAAGCCCTTCAAGACAACAGAAGGGTGAATATATGGTTGTACTTATAAAGTGAGGCATAAGAAACCCTTTGAGACAACAGAAGGGGTGAATATATGGTTGTACTTATAAAGTGAGGCATAAGAAGCCCTTCAAGACAACAGAAGGGGTGAATATATGGTTGTACTTATAAAGTGAGGCATAAGAAGCCCTTCGAGACAACAGAAGGGTGAATATATGGTTGTACTTATAAAGTGAGGCATAAGAAGCCCTTCGAGACAACAGAAGGGTAAATATATGGTTGTACTTATAAAGCGAGGCATAAGAAGCCCTTCGAGACAACAGAAGGGTGAATATATGGTTGTACTTATAAAGTGAGGCATAAGAAGCCCTTCAAGACAACAGAAGGGTGAATATATGGTTGTACTTATAAAGTGAGGCATAAGAAGCCCTTCGAGACAACATAAGGGTAAATATATGGTTGTACTTATAAAGTGAGGCATAAGAAGCCCTTCGAGACAACAGAAGGGTGATTATATGGTTGTATTTATAAAGTGAGGCATAAGAAGCCCTTCGAGACAACAGAAAGGTGAATATATGGTTGTACTTATAAAGTGAGGCATAAGAAGCCCTTTGAGACAACAGAAGGGTGAATATATGGTTGTACTTATAAAGTGAGGCATAAGAAGCCCTTCGAGACAACAAATGGGTGAATATA
The DNA here is from genome assembly GCF_019279795.1 of Protopterus annectens. Lineage (NCBI taxonomy): Eukaryota > Metazoa > Chordata > Ceratodontiformes > Protopteridae > Protopterus > Protopterus annectens. Next base: position 1,175,805,857 of record NC_056737.1, on the reverse strand, counting down.
TGGTTGTACTTATAAAGTGAGGCATAAGAAGCCCTTTGAGACAACAGAAGGGTGACTATATGGTTGTACTTATAAAGTGAGGCATAAGAATCCCTTCGAGACAACAGAAGGGTGAATATATGGTTGTACTTGTAAAGCAAGGCATAAAAAGCCCTTCAAGACAACAGAAGGGTGAATATATGGTTGTACTTATAAAGTGAGGCATAAGAAGCCCTTCAAGACAACAGAAGGGTGAATATATGGTTGTACTTATAAAGTGAGGCATAAGAAGCCCTTCGAGACAACAGAAGGGGTGAATATATGGTTGTATTTATAAAGTGAGGCATAAAAAGCCCTTCGAGACAACAGAAGGGGTGAATATATGGTTGTACTTATAAAGTGAGGCATAAGAAGCCCTTCGAGACAACAAAAGGATGAATATATGGTTGTACTTATAAAGTGAGGCATAAGAAGCCCTTCGAGACAACAGAAGGGTGAATATATGGTTGTACTTATAAAGTGAGGCATAAGAAGCCCTTCGAGACAGCAGAAGGGTGAGTATATGGTTGTACTTATAAAGTAGGCATAAGAAGCCCTTTGAAACAACAGAAGGGTGAATATATGGTTGTACTTATAAAGTAGGCATAAGATGCCCTTCAAAACAACAGAAGGGGTGAATATATGGTTGTACTTATAAAGTGAGGCATAAGAAGCCGTTCGAGACAACAGAAGGGTGAATATATGGTTGTACTTATAAAGTGAGGCATAAGAAGCCCTTTGAGACAACAGAAGGGTGAATATATGGTTGTACTTATAAAGCGAGGCATAAGAAGCCCTTCGAGACAACAGAAGGGTGAATATATGGTTGTACTTATGTATGGTTGTACTCATAAAGTGAGGCATAAGAAGCCCTTCGAAACAACAGAAGGGTGAATATATGGTTGTACTTATAAGGTGAGGCAAGATTCACGTTTATAAAGTGAGGCAAGATTCACATTTTCATTGATCTGCAACATCTGAATAAAGTGATTAAAGTAAAGCATCTTCCACTGCTTGCATTTGAAGAAGTGATCTCAGTAACACAAAATGCAATGCTCTTTTAGGTTTTTAATGAGCTTTTACATGGGCAATTGAGTATTTAAAAGGTGTTGTGATGATTTATTCGTTTGGGCTTAGATTGAAAAAGAGTATGATAAGGGACTAATACTGTGGCAATTGTGACAAAATCTCCATACAAGTGACAAGTGGAGCACCTCAGGGTTCAGTCCTGGGACCACTCTTGTTTGGCATCTACTTCTCTGAAGTACAGGCCAACACTAAGGGACTCTGGCTAACAAAGTTCACAGATGACTGCAAACTGGGAGCCATTATTTAATCCCCAAAATTATGTGGATATTCTACAAAAGGGCCTTACAAAAACAGATGCTTGGTGCCAGAGCCATGGGCTCAAGTGTAATGCCAAGAAATGTATAATTATCCCCATTGGGAAAAACCATGTACCTATGAATTACCACATAGGTGGCAATACACTAAACACCAAAAGTGTCCTAAGGGACTTAGGGACACAGGTAGACAGTGGTCTCACCTTCAATAACCACATCACCACAACAGTCAGGAAATCCTTCTATGTGGTACACCTCATCACTAAGAGCTTTTCATCCAGAAAAAAGGAGGTCATTGTCCCACTGTACTCATCCCTTATTAGACCCATTGTAGAATACAACGGCCCATTTGGTATGCACCTGTCAAACCATCAGCAACAACTGGAAAGGCCACAGAAATACCTCACTAAAAGAATTACAGGCCTAAAGCAGATGCTCTATGCTGACTGTCTAAAAAACATCCAGCTAAACTCTGTCGCATATCATCTACTCAGAGGTGATCTCTGCTTAACATACAAGGCCATGTCAAACCCAGAGCTGTAGGACATGCTACACTTAAAGAAATCCCAATCCCTCAGAGCCACACGCTCCAGGGATCTAAACCATGTCATCACAATGAACAAAACATGCTGGAGGGATAGGTTCCTGTCCCAGAGACTCCCCAGACTCTGGAATAGACTGCCCATACATGTCAAGCAGAGTGCCTCTTTGGCCCTCTTCAAATGGAGCCTTAACGATTGGATGAGAGATAGGAAATTCACCACGGGATCACATCAGTCAGCCTGCTTGACAGGGGTCCAGGAAAGTAAATATTGTGGGAAGAAATAGCCAGGGAATTGTTGGCTAGGCTTGTTTAGGCCCTAGGGCCGATAGCCTAGTGCCAACCTATGAACCTAAATAGATTAATACACTATAATTTTAAGCAAAGTAAGAGCAAATGTAAAAGACGAGTGGCAGGTCTGAAATATATGAGCCATACTCTAATTTCAGATGGCCTGAAGTTTGATAAAGAAAATGTCAGAGCATTTAAGCAAATCCCAAAGCCACCAGACAAGCAAATATTAAAGAGGTTTCTGGAACTAGTTGCAGTATCTTGCAAAATTTGTACCTAATGTGTCTAAGATAAGCAGATGCCTCAGAAAATGTCAGAAAATGATTAGAGCAATAATTCTCCTGGGAATGGAGCTATGAATGGGCACAGAATGTTGTAATCCTCAAGCTAATCACGAACATTAAAATAATATGATGTTAATAAACCAGTATTGTTCAAGTAGATTCCATTCAGAAAGGAGAAAAGTAGCAAATTAAAACCATTTACACATGCACAAAGATGTTCAGATAGAAAAGGAAGTGTTATCAATAGTCTACAGATGTGACACAATCTCTGTAGACACCTCTGATGTTGTAGTGAATGTTTCTTAATCGAAGGGAGTATAATCTAAAAGTGAAATATAGACCAGGCAAGAACTACACATGCCAGATATTTTAATTGAGCATATTTAACAGATGCGTGAAGATCAACTAGAAGAATAATTAGAAAATCTTTGGTCAATACTCTTGTTACCAATAGCTGAAGTAAAAGTAAAGTAATTCCAAGATTTTCTAGGACTGACTTAGAAATACAGTTACTGAAAGAGATTATAGGGAGAGGATGGCCTGAGTGAAAGTCAGCAGTATGAAAAGACCATAAATGTTACTTTTCTTTAAAGGGGGGAATAAGTTGTGTCAAAGACTAATATTCAGAGCTTACCAAGTAATCAGCTGAGGAGATAAATGCTTCAAAGGAAACACAAACCACAACTGGAAATAATAAATAGCAAAGAAAGAGCAACAGATATAGGGGAACTTACCAATTGTTGAGTCCTAGTACACTGGTGATCAAAAAGAGAGGAAAGATCACTGTTATTGTATATCAAGGGAACATCAGTACCATACCTCTCAAGCTCTTAGAGCAAGAAATCTAGACAAAAACATAAAAGTGGGACAAAGGCCCAAAAATAGGAACAATTTTCAAATATTGCTGTTACAAACTTAGAATGATAGAATGACAGGTTTTACATTAGCATGAATTTTCTGAATGATATGAAGTCTGTAACTCGAATGTCTGTCACTATTTCTAACTTTAATCTTTAATGATTTGCTGCTAATTTGCCAGAAAACCACAATTGTTTTTTTAAAATGGAGCAACAATATGGGGCAGAAATCTGGAGATTCTGCAAAAATCTGTAGAGTTGAGAGTTATGGCAGTACTAGCATTGCCATACACTGAATGGTGTGTTATAGCCAGAAAAGAGGGAGAAGGATAGCTTTGCATTTATTTTCAAATGTTTCCATTTTCTCTCAATTTGTATAACCTAGGAGTTGGTATGTTCAGAGATCAGAGGTTGTGGCTTACTCCCCCTATTGGGTACAGACAGGCATACCTCAACAAAAAAAAGAAAAATATTGTGTGTTTTCTAACCATTTGCATTTCACTTGTTTAAATGTTCATTGTTTTCAGTTTTAGAGGTTGTAGTATAAAAAGTGAGCGCTTGACTTGAATGTTATTTGTATAATAGACATAAACAGCGTATGCTGCTTTAAGATTTACTGTTAGAATCAGGTGCAGGAGTTTTGTGTGAATTGATGAAATAATTATATAATTACTTAACCACTGCCTAAGATAGGAGATTTGATTGGTGAATACAATATATAAAAAGAGTATGGACATCTAGTTTAATTGATCTGATGAAGCATGCACATAGCATGTGAAAGCGCTTATCCATTTTGTTATTTGCTTGAATAAAGAAGATTTTACGAATTATTCTCGTGGTGTATCCTGACAGTTTTGCTGCTTTCATTTGTTCCTGATTGTTTGCTGCAAGGATACTTTGGGAGTCAACGATATCTTTGATATTTTCGTGTCTTTGTACTGCTTGTATCATTTACTCCACGCTATGGAGAATACCGAAATTGAATTGGACTATAATCCTGAAGGGGGACTGAACATGTTAAATATTGATGCCTTCTTGCCACACAAAAACAATCCACTGTTGAACCTGAACTTCTCGGATAGAGTGAGTACTTTGAACATTACAAATGTGGGTGAAGAAGATATGTCTAAATTCTATGATTTAACTAGAGAACTGGAGAATAACCTCTATAAACTTCAGAGGTTATCATGGCAAAGAAAACATTTACAGGCTTGCAAACATTTCAATGTGATACCTAGAGGGATGCGTGTTCTATGCATGCCAACTTATGGACAGTTGTATCCCAGTTTGCTTAAGAAATGGCAAGAGTTAAATCTGGAAATTGGGTTTAAATATATTGATTTGTTGCTGGAGCACTTTGATCCAATTGAAACTGAGCTACAAAAAAATACTGATCGTGCCTACCGAGAAATAACGGACTGTTTTAAGTCAGAGGCATGTATCAGGAAGTTCAACAATATGTCAACGCAAATTAATATTTACAGTGAGAAACTTAAGAGAATTAAAGAAAAGAAATTAGCTAGAGACGTTCAAGATTTTGCAACCAGCAATATTTTTGTATGGCCTAGAGCTAATGTTACAAATTTCATTAATAATGACTCTCGGTCACAACCTGTTGAACGAGAAACAGGAAGAGCTTATATTTCAAATTTGGCGCCTTTGTCAGGTGTAGCGTCATGCAGTACAGAAGCGAGTGAAGTCAGGAGACAACAGCGTTTGGATGAACCGAATTTTAATACTCCACCGCCGAACCAACAGGCCCTGATGCAAGCAGAGGAAGCTGAAAGGACAGGTACAATCAAACGTACTCCAGCCTTTATGAATCCATCCACTGATGGCCCTTTTCCGATAAAACAAGGTCGATTCAACAGAGGAAGATCAACAAGTCGGGGACCAAGAAAACGGAAATACTCGCAAGAAAGGTATGGGCAGCAGAAAAGAACCATGAACTGACTGGACTTGTTTTTAATTATTCTGACATTGCTTTATCTAGCTCTGATTTGTCTTTGTTAAATAAAGGGCTGAAATTTATACCGGCACAGCCCAGTAGATTGAGTGAAACGTTCACAGACTTGAGACTTTTTGCAAGAAGAGTTGCATTGAAAGTATTATTCTCTGATAAGACAAGAGCAAATGAAGCTTCAAATAGCAGCAGTATTGAAAGCTTTAAGACTAGAAGTAATTTTTCTCCTCCACTACCAGCAATGGTAGAGTGTTTTGTTAAAGCATGTGATAATGATTTCTATAAGATGTATTCATCAAGGAAAGTTAAAAATAGATATTGTAATTTAGATAAGGATGAACAGAAATCACTACTAAATTTGAAGTGCAACAAAGACATTCTGATTACTTCAGCCGATAAGGGGGGGGTGTAGTGTTACTGAATAGAATAGAATATATTGAAACCATTGAATGTTCTCTCAAAACAACCAATAGTTATAGTGAATTGACTATTGAGAAAGTTAATAAAATAATCAGTGATGTTAGGGACAACTTATACGATTTATTGATGTGTCGCCAGATAAGTAGAGAAATGCATGACTTTTTATGCATTCAAGAACCAGTGATACCTAGACTGAAAGGTCTGCCCAAAATACATAAGGAAGAGAGACCTATACCAATGAGACCTATTGTCTCTGGAAGGAATTGGGCGACTTATAATATCTCCATTTTCTTAGAAAAAATGCTCAGACCTATAGTTGATAAAGTACCTACTATACTAAGAGACACACAGAATTTGTTATCAGATATAGATATGATACCATTGAATGAGATGATAGAGGATGAAATATATTTAGTAAAACTAGATATTTGTAATCTGTTCACTTGCATACCAAACGATTATGGATTGCAAGCTATCCGTGAAATTATGATGGAAGACAATGAATTTTCTAAGGATAGACAAATGCTTATAGCTCAACTACTTGATTTGGTTCTGTATAATAATCTCTTTATTTTTAATAGTCATTACTATTTACAAACATGGGGTGTCGCGATGGGCACCCCATGTGCTAATTCTTATGCGAATTTGGTCCTACACTTCTGGGAAAAAACATGTTTATTTGAGAATGAATGGATGGAAAAGATTATTTTCTACAGAAGATTTGTCGACGATGTGGTACTGTTCTGGAAGGGGACTGTAGAAGAATTAAAACTATTCATAGTTTTTCTAGAATCAACAACAGATTTTCTTCGATTCACATATGAATATTCCCGAGAGAGTATTAATTACTTAGATGTGAATCTATATTTTAATAAAGAAGGGAAGTTAGCTTCAAAAATTTTTAGAAAAAAATGCTGGAAAAATAACATGTTAGAACACAGTAGTATGCATCCCAGACATACCTTTGTAGGAATAATGAAAGGACAATTTATGAGGTTGACTAAATTATGTAAAGACCCAGGTATATTAGAAGAAGAAGCTAGTTACATGACTCAAATATTTTTACAAAGAGGTTATGAACCTAGATTGATTAATGAAGTGAGAAATGTTATTGTACTTCCAATATTAAATCACAGTAAAACAGATAAAACGGAAAGGACAACCGACCAGATAAGAAAGGTCAATAAAAGAAGAAGTTATACAAGAGAACACACTAATGAAAATAGTAACAAAGACAAAGTAGTTTATTTAATGAAATACACCAATGATAATGAGCATATTAGGAACATTGTCATGAAAAATTGGAATATTTTGACCATAGCAGAAGATATCAAACAAGTAGTTGGAAATAAACCAACCTTTATATTTAAAACATGTGACAACCTAAAAGAGATTTTCTCTAGAAGTTTAGATATTAAAATGGACAAGAATAAAGATATACCAGGGACTTTTCCCTGCAAGAGATGCAATATGTGCAAATACATAAATCATATACAACACTATAGACATCCAAGAGGTTTTTTTGAATTTAAACCAAAAAGACATGCTGACTGTAATAGCAGCAATTTAATATATATGGCGAATTGCACCTCTTGTGAAGCATTTTATATTGGACAGACCAAAAGAAAAATAAAAGAGCGTATTTATAATCATACATATGATATACGCAAGAAAGTCGAGTTGAATGCTTTAGCGAAGCATATTATTAGTAATTCCACACATGAATTTAAATTTAGAGTACTTCAAATAGTGGAGATTAGTGATAGATTAGGTGACAATGTTAATCGGCTTTTAGAAACAGAATTAAACTGGATTTTCAGAACAGGTGCCCATAAAGAACCAGGGCTAAATAACTACGTATCTTTAAAACCTATACTTGAAAAAAGGAAATAGTTGGGAATACAAAGTGAAATAATAGTTTTTGCTCTTAAGTAATTAAGGTGTGACTATGAAAAGCATATATTGTTCACTTTTCTGTTTTGCTTTAGTTTACACATTTATGAGTGCTTATAAGTTAAAAAGATTAGATTTGAAGTTTTTGAACATATGGTTATAGTTACACACATATATTTTTATGCACCCTATAAATGGATCGTTTATAAACAGATGAATATATAACTAATATGCAAATATAGGACCTGAAGGGTAGAAAGAACTGATAATATGAGACAATATTAGACCTTAGCAACAAGGCAGTTATATTATTACTGTTATGTTATCATGAATTTACATATATATATATATATATTTTAAAATTATAAAATTCATATGTTTTAAAATTCATTCTGACACCTTAATAGATGTTTTATATTTATTCATGCCATAAATATGAAATGACATGTTCTATATTATGTTGGAAAATTGCATATATTGCCAGAGAATTTTAGAAGGCGAAAGTATAATATTTACATATATTCTGTATACATACATCAAATATTATTTTAATGATATATATTCAGACTAGTGTCCTGTGATGACTGTTATTAGCAAGCGGTGTAGCATAATAGATAAGGACAAAGAATTTATGTTCGCTTGTCTAATCTAGTGAAGATGAAGCTGATCGCTTGAAGAATATAATATATTAAAGTGTAAGAAAGAATTTCTTAACACAATATCTTGTCACAGTTGACATTTAGAAATTTCGAAATGTGAAGCGACAGTCATGGGGTATTTTTAGGTAAAGTATCAATAATAGACGGAATGAAGTCGTCTCCCTTGATTATAGTTATTATTTTAAGGATAGTTAACTCAAACAAATGGATGGAATGATTTATGATGAAATGATGCTATATTTATATAGGACAACATGTATACGTTCTTAGTCTGTTTTTATTTTGGTTTTATTATGGTTTTAGATAGGTTTCTGATGATAGCTTTATATTAATTAGACTTGTAATGTTTTTTAAAATAGTTTTTTAAGAAAAAATGTTTACAAAAAGTGAGCGCTTGACTTGAATGTTATTTGTATAATAGACATAAACAGCGTATGCTGCTTTAAGATTTACTGTTAGAATCAGGTGCAGGAGTTTTGTGTGAATTGATGAAATAATTATATAATTACTTAACCACTGCCTAAGATAGGAGATTTGATTGGTGAATACAATATATAAAAAGAGTATGGACATCTAGTTTAATTGATCTGATGAAGCATGCACATAGCATGTGAAAGCGTTTATCCATTTTGTTATTTGCTTGAATAAAGAAGATTTTACGAATTATTCTCGTGGTGTATCCTGACAGTTTTGCTGCTTTCATAACCTAGGAGTTGGTATGTTCAGAGATCAGAGGTTGTGGCTTACTCCCCCTATTGGGTACAGACAGGCATACCTCAACAAAAAAAAGAAAAATATTGTGTGTTTTCTAACCATTTGCATTTCACTTGTTTAAATGTTCATTGTTTTCAGTTTTAGAGGTTGTAGTATAACTTTCAGTTTGTTGACATTGTGGGAGAATCTTTCAATGTAAGTGCAGAGATATAACGTCTGGACATAATGTGTACCCGTACAGAAAAACAAGTACAGAATTTTGAAATTTGCAATACATACTATGATCAAGAAATACTAATTTACTCAGTACCAGGTCACCTGTGGACCAGGGAAGGCACAGATTTATCTCATCTTAAGGATCCAATGACTCTTTTATATGCAGGTTATTATTCCAAGTTTCTTGAAATATTCAAACTGAGAGACACAACGAGTGGAACTGTTAGAAATGCATTATAGTCGACATTCTTGATATAAAAGATATCTGATGTTCTCGTGCCTGACAATGGTCTTTAATACAATAGTTATGAATTGAGAAGATATGTGTGTGAGCAGGAATTCAGACATATAATGTCCAGTCCTACTATCCCCGATCCAATGGACAAGTGGAAAGAACTATCCACACAATGAAGAATTTTATGAGAAAGACCTGTAGCAAAAGCCAAGAGGATTGTCAGCTTGCCGTTTTGCAATATAGAAATACTTCCCTGCAGACACTCAGTTTCTCACCAGCTCAACTGTTGATGGGTAGAGTTTAGAAAAGCAAAGCATCTGCTTCAGCTACGTCATTGATACCTGAAGAAAGCAGTCTGATTAAAAAAACTGACAGAGGCTTAAACATTAACCGCACTGTCATTTACCGATCATCCCTACAAACAGCCTCTGCCAGTGCAGAGTGTTTTTGTTTTGCTGAGTATTTGTTTTCCAGAATTGTGCTGAACAAGCAGAATGAACAGCAATATTCAGAACAAAAATAGCAGCAATATCTTGAAATGGAGTCTTTTGTCTTTCTCTTTTTTTGCAGAAATACACACTCTTTCTATAAACACCAGGATTGACAATGATTTGAATTTTTTTGAGAGTGCATTGACTTCTGAAAATTACAATAAAAAAGTATGTGCCTGTTAAAGGGAGGTTGGTATAATAGTTGGCTACTCGACACCGTAAAAATTCACTTCCAATCATTAGCAAACCGGAGTTCCGCTGTGGCAACCCCTAACTGGGAAAAGCCGAAAGTCAGTTGTATGCTTCATGCATCTAACTTTACCGTATTACACTTTTTATACTAAATTGTTACTATAATATTTGAGTAACTCTGGGGCTTTTCTCCTTGGGCCTCCACTGAAAAAGGGCTTTCAGCCCAGTTGGAGTAACCCAGTCAACAAATCTGAAAATAAATAAAATAATAAAATGATGTTAAGCACCTAGTTCATTAATAAAAATTGAAGTGTAAAATATGTGCTATAAAATAATATAATAGAAAAACAGTAGGAAGTCCACAATTGAGTTAAAAATGGAATACCATTTACTGAAACACACAGACAAGTGATCCTAGATGACTCTAATGAAAAGCATTAAAGACATTCCTTATTTATATATAATCAGGTTATCTGGAGCAAGGGAGTGGTTACAGGAGGTGGGTTTGTTACGAGCAATGAAAGTATTACAGTCATTCCTTCAAAGGCCCAGTGCATACTTCTAAACTTGTCTCCTCTTTTTGTACATGTGTTTCTCCCATATATTTTGGTTCTACCACTCTAGAATGTTCCTACTGCTTGTGAAAATCATAATTTTGACTATTTTCTTTAATATTTGGGTCTTCGGTACTGCCAACTGTCTTACAACTTGTAACTATCTCACGGTGCTGTTTAGAATGTATAGGTGCTGCTTCGATAATGGCGCCCCTTGTTTTTCCCTATGCTGCTGCTGAAGTACCACCCAGGTACTCCCCCCCCCAGTCCTTTTACCCTGGAAATGCCTCTTTAAATTATGTATGCAGCAAAATCTTTCAACTCTTACTCTGCATGCAGTAAAAACAGGATGTGCAATTGAGAGAACTGTTTATCTCTCATCAGTTGCTGTATCTATTTTGTTGTGCGATTATAAAGTACTCACATTGAATTTTATTTTATTTTTATTTAAGGTATGTGGTTACTATTGTACATGGCTCTTGTTTATATGCTTCTGCTGACCCAATATAGTCTATTGCCATACTCCCTAATTTCTTATTTTGCATTTAGTATTTTAATTTTTTGTAATGCGATCATTAGTTCAATACATAACTTCTAGTGATAGCATTATAGAAGATTATTTACAAGCACTAACATTAATAGCCAACATAGCATATTTTTATGTGATGGTGTATATTCTGTAAATTCTAATAGAAATTCCTTGGCATCCTTTATACCTATTCCATTTGGAATAACAGTAAAAAGTGAATTCACATCTAGCATTAAAAAATAACCCAGCCCCTTGCTGGTACTATTGGTCCTAAAGGTGGCTCTGATAAAAATGTGAATTTTTGGTATGCCATATATAAATGGCATTATTGGTGTAATAGTATATAAATAGTCGAATATGCTTTGTTCAATCATTTTTATTTAAAATAAACTGTATGTGCTTATTAACAACTTCAATAATTTGGTGACATTCTGTCCTATGAATAGGTCATAATCTGAAGACATAACGTACGTTTCATTTTGTCTGTATAATTAACTTCCTCCACCTTTATCAGCAGTTTTTATCACGTTTTGTATCAAGGTGGATATTGATTTTTGTTCATTTAAACTGAGATTATAAAAAGAAACTTTTTTCTTTGCTGTGTAAATATCATAAATCTTGCACTTCACTGCCTTCTCAAAAACCTGTATTATAGGATTATTTGAGAGAATAAAAGTACTAGAACATTTTAACACACATACATTATCAGAAGATGTTGTGCCAAAAAGGACTTTTACATTTAAGCATTAATAAAGTGTTATATCTACTCCTACTTTACGTGTTATTTTCAGATTTTGTTTTCTTTTAAGCTATTGTATTTATATTTCTGCAAGTCATGTGAAAGTCAGTTTATTTTGTTTTGTTGTTGATAAGATTGCTTTACGGAGGCTGGGGCTTAACTGAATAGTAACAGTTGTGCATCAAATGACCACGGAAGGGACTGATAGATCCACATGATCCACAGAGCAGTGAATGGATAAAAAGGAAGTGCACAACGAGCAAGGGAGAGTGACTAGAAACAAGATGGCAAGGGAGAGTGACTAGAAACAAGATGGGAGGGAGAGCGACTAGAAACAAGATGGCAAGGGAGAGTGACTAGAAACAAGATGGGAGGGAGAGCGACTAGAAACAAGATGGGAGGGAGAGTCACTAGAAACAAGATGTGAGGGAGAGCGACTAGAAACAAGATGGCAAGGGAGAGTGACTAGAAACAAGATGGCAAGGGAGAGTGACTAGAAAGAAGATGGGAGGGAGAGTGACTAGAAACAAGATGGGAGGGAGAGTGACTAGAAACATGATGGCAAGGGAGAACGGCTTGAAACAAGATGGGAGGGAGAGCGACTAGAAACAAGATGGCAAGGGAGAGTGACTAGAAACAAGATGGGAGGGAGAGCGACTAAAAACAAGATGGGAGGGAGAATGACTAGAAACAAGATGGGAGGGAGAGCGACTAGAAACAAGATGGGAGGGAGAGCGACCAGAAACAAGATGGCAAGGGAGAGCGACTAAAAACAAGATGGGAGGGAGAGTGACTAAAAACAAGATGGGAGGGAGAGTGACTAGAAACAAGATGGGAGGGAGAGTGACTAGAAACAAGATGGGAGGGAGAGTGACTAGAAACAAGATGGCAAGGGAGAGCGACTAGAAACAAGATGGGAGGGAGAGCGACTAGAAACAATATTGCAAGGCAGATCGACTAGAAACAAGATGGGAGGGAGAGTGACTAGAAACAAGATGGCAAGGGAGAGCAACTAAAAACAAGATGGGAGGGAGAGCTACTAGAAACAAGATGGGAGGGAGAGCGACTAGAAACAAGATGGGAGGGAGAGCGTCCAGAAACAAGATGGCAAGGGAGAGCGACTAAAAACAAGATGGGAGGGAAAGCGACTAGAAACAAGATGGGAGGGAGAGTGACTAGAAATAAGATGGCAAGGGAGGGTGACTAGAAACAAAATGGGAGGGAGAGTGACTAGAAACAAGATAGGAGGGAGAGCAACCAGAAACAAGATGGGAGGGAGAGCGACTACAAACAAGATGGGAGGGAGAGTGACTAGAAACAAGATGGGAGGGAGAGTGACTAGAGACAAGATGGGAGGGAGAGTGACTAGAAACAAGATGGCAAGGGAGAGCAACTAGAAACAAGATGGGAGGGAGAGCGACTAGAAACAAGATGGCAAGGGAGAGCGACTAGAAACAAGATGAGAGGGAGAGCGACTAGAAACGAGATGGGAGGGAAAGCGACTAGAAACAAGATGGGTAGGAGAGCGACTAGAAACAAGATGACAAGGTAGAGCAACTAGAAACAAGATGGGAGGGAGAGCGACTAGAAACAAGATGGCAAGGGAGAGCAACTGAAACCAAGATGGGAGGGAGAGTGACTAGAAACAAGATGGGAAGGAGACCAACTAGAAACAAGATGGGAGGGAGAGCGACTAGAAACAAGATGGCAAGGGAGAGCGAATAGAAACAAGATGGGAGGGAGAGCGACTAGAAACAAGATAGCAAGGGAGAGTGACTAGAAACAAGATGGGAGGGAGAGGGCCTAGAAACAAGATGGGAGGGAGAGCGACTAGAAACTAGATGGCAAGGGAGAGCAACTAAAAACAAGATGGGAGGGAGAGTGACTAGAAACAAGATGGGAGGGAGAGGGCCTAGAAACAAGATGGGAGGGAGAGAGACTAGAAACTAGATGGCAAGGGAGAGCGACTAAAAACAAGATGGGAGGGAGAGTGACTAGAAACAAGATGGGAGGGAGAGGGCCTAGAAACAAGATGGGAGGGAGAGGGCCTAGAAACAAGATGGGAGGGAGAGTGACTAGAAACAAGATGGGAGGGAGTGCGACCAGAAACAAGATGGGAGGGAAAATGACTAGAAACAAGATGGGAGGGAGAGCGACTAGAAACAAGATGGGAAGGAGAGCAACTAGAAACAAGATGGCAAGGGAGAATGACTAGAAACAAGATGGGGGCATAGATGAAGGCAATTAAAAGATGACTATATCTTAAATGCAACATTTAATTTTCTTGGATTATTTTTTCTTCCTTACAAAATCACTCCTAAAATGGCTGATGTAAATAACACTTTTTTCTCTTTCTTCCCTTCTGTGGCATTGATACACTGTATCACTAAATCACAGTATCACTGTATCACTAAATCATAGTATCACTGTATCACTAAATCACAGTATCACTGTATCACTAAATCACAGTATCACTGTATCACTAAATTGTACAGTGCATGTCATGCTGAGTTTGGGTGAATTCTCACCATGCTTTCTTTAGGAATTTGTCTTCCTGGCTATAATATCTTATCACCCATCGCATGTCAGATTTTAAGCTAGGAAAAGCTGACATACAAGGTGTTTGTATCCTTTCTTTCTTTCCTTATCAGTGAAGTTGTAAAAGTAGAGTCCGTCTAGGAATTGTAAAGTCTTTTACTGTTTACTAGCATTTATAAGTGTTTTTTTCTCCATAGGTTCATAGGTAGGTACTAGGCTATAAGCCCAAGGGCCTACGTAAGCCTAGCCAACAAGGTTCCCTGGCTTATGCCATCCAAGAAAGTTATTTTCCTGTGCCCCTGTCGAGCAGAGACACAGAAGTGATCCCTGGGATGTATTTCCTATTTCCCATCCACTCATCAAGATTTTTCTTGAAGAGTGCTAATGAAGAACTTTGCTTGACATAGATGGGTAGCCTGTTCCAGATTATGGGAAGTCTCTGGGACAGGAATCTATCCCTCCAGCATGTCCTGTTTATTGTGGTGACAAGGTTTAGGTCCCTAGAGTGTGTAGCTTGGGGGGATTGGGATTTCTTTAGGTGTAGCATGTCCAACTGCTCTGGGTTTGACATAGCTTTATATGTTAGGCAGAGATCACCTCAGAGTAGGCGATATGCTACAGAGTAAAGCTGGAGTGATTTGAGGCGGTCAGTGTAGGGCATTTGTTTGAGGCTAGTAATCCTCTTTGTGAGGTACTTCTGTGGCCTTTCCAGCTGCTGCAGATGTCTTGTGAGGTACATTCCAAAAGGGGTGTTGTACTCTATAATGGATCTAATGAGTGTCGAGCAGAGGGGAACAATGACCTCTTTTTTCCTGGATGAGAACCCTTTTATGATGAGGTGTGCCACATAGAAGGACTTCCTGACTACTGTGGTGGTGTGACTATCAAAGGAGAGACTACTGTCCACCTGGGTCCCAAGGTCTCTTATCACACATTCGGTGTTAAGTAGACTGCTGCCTATGTGGTAGTTCATGGGTACAAAGTTTTTACCAAAGGGGATGACACTGCACTTTTTGGCATTGAGCTTGAGGCCATGGCTCTGACATCAGGCATCTGTCTCAGCGAGACCCTTCTGTAGGATGTCCACATCATTTGGGGACTTGACTATGGCTCCTAGTTTGCAGTCATCTGAGAACTTCCTTAGCCAGAGGCCTTCTGTGTTAGCTTGTACTTCAGAGAGTAGATGCCAAACAGGAGAGGTCCCAGGATGGAACCCTGTGGTACTCCAGTTGTCACTGCTTTGAGGTCAGATTTGGAGTCTGCAACTTTTACAGTGTGGATTCTGTCAGTGAGCCAGTTAGCAACCCATGCTGTGATGTAGGGATTTATACCTAGTTTAGTGAGTTTAGCTATAATTCCAGAAAGGGGGATGGTGTTGAAAGCCTTGGCGAGGTCAAGATAAGTTGTGTGAACCACCTTACCTTCATCTACGGCTTTGGTGACTGCCTCAAAGAAGTCGATCAGGTTCAGGAGGCATGATCTGCCTTTCACAAACCCGAACTGGGTGGGATCCAGAGTTTGGAGGTTACTAATGTCTTTGTTTATGAGTTCCATGATGATACGTCCCACGGCCTTGCAGACCAGGCTCATCAGGCTAATAGTTCAATAGTTCCCAGGATCAGTGGTGGCGCCCCCTTTGTGGAATGGGATAACTGTTGCTGTGTGCCATTCAGTGGGCACAAAGCCTGATGCAAGGCTATTATTGAACATGGTGCTTATGTGGGGTGCCAGTTCATTCTGAAGTTCATGTAAAACGCAGCCTAGGATGTTGTCCAGTCCCATGGATGCTGTGTTTTTGGCTTTAGAGAGTGCAGCTTTTACCTGCATAGTTGTGATTACAGGGACTCTGCATTCTTTCTGTATAGATATGGGCCCTTTAGGGGGTGAGGTGGTGGTAAAGTTAGCACTGAACCTATCTGCCAGGATGTTGGTAATAACAGTTGGTTCTGTAATTTTCATGCCATTGTGCTGTAACTCAAAGCAGATCTGGGTGTTGCCATCAAGATTCTTGACATATCTATAGAATGCTTTGTGGTTGTCCTTAGAATTAGTGGTGTTTTTATTTTCATAGCTAGCTTTGGAGGATCTTATAAGGGATCTCAGCTTCGATCCCCCCACCCCTCACTCTAGGACCATAAACATAATGGACTCATAGTAATTTTAATGTGCAGTCTCAGAGTTTGGAAACCTGAAACCACTGACAGAAAAAAGAGACTGAAGGTGACTCTTTTGCTAATTATTAGGTGTTCAAAAATCTGGGCAGCATTTGGCAGTGGAAGAAAAGGAGCTTGTTACATTGTTCTTAAAACATAACATTGTGTTTAAAACATAACAGAGGACACAATACACAGAGTGTCACTGGATGAAAATACATTCAGACTTCTGAGAACTGCTGTGCTAATATACAAAGAATATTATGTGTGACAGGTAGGTTCATAGGTTCATAGGTTCATAGGTTTATACTAGGCTAACTGCCCTAGGGCATTTATAAGCCTAGCCCAAAGTTATGTGGCTTACGCCGCCCCTTATGTTAGAAATACTGTGCCCATTAGTTTGTTGTGCCTCTGTCCAGTAGTGACACAGAGATGATTCCCAGGGTAAACCTACGATCTCCCATCCACCGGTCAAGATTTCTCTTGAACAGAGCCAGTGAGGTGCTCTGCCTCACATGGACCGGGATTTTATTCCACAGCATGGGGAGTCTCTGGGTGATGAATCTATCCCTCCAGCACATCCTATTTATATCCGTGCTAAGGTTTAAGTCTCTTGCTCTAGTGGTTTTGGTGGATTTGCATTTTTTGAGGTGGAGCATGTCCATTAATTCCGGGTTGGACATGGCCTTGTATGTCAGGCACAGGTCACCTCTGAGCAGATGGTATGCAACTGAATAGAGTTGGAGTTTCTTCAGTCTGGCAGCATATGACAGGTTTTGGAGTCCCTTTATCCTTTGGTGAGGAACTTTTGGGGTCTCTCCAATTGCTGCAGGTGTCGGGTGAGATACATCCCGAATGGGTCATTGTACTCGATCATTGGTCTGATAAGTGAAGAGTACAGGGGAACAATGACCTCACTTGATCTGGATGTGAATCCCTTCATGATCAGGTGGGCAATGTAGAAGGTCTTTCGAACCACTTTAGCAACGTGAGCGTCAAACGAGAGGCCACTGTCAACCTGGGTCCCCAGGTCCCTGATAACCTCTTCTGTGCTTAGTGGGTTGCCACCTATATGGTAGCTTGGGGTTACCTTGTTTTTCCCAAAGGGTATGACTATACACTTTTTTGCGTTTAACTTCAGGCCATGGCTCTGGCACCAGCTATCAGTTTCCGTGAGACCCCTCTGAAGGATGTCTGTGTCCGATGTACTATCCACTATGGCACCCAGTTTGCAGTCATCTGCAAACTTTGTCAGCCATAGTCCTCCTATGTTTGCCTGTACTTCTGAGAAGTAGATGCAGAACAATAGGGGACCAAGGACTGAGCCCTGTGGGACTCCACTTGTAACCGGCTTGGAGTCTGACATGGCTCCAGCAACTCTAACCCTGTGGGTTCTGTCCTTTAGCCAGTTTGCAACCCATCTTGTGACATATGGGTTTACATTTAAGCTGGTAAGTTTCTCTATAATACCCAAGTGGGGTATTGTGTCGAAAGCTTTTGCAAGGTCAAGGTAGGCTGTATGGACTGCCTTTCCCTCATCAATGGCCTTGGTGACTGTTTCGAAGAAGTCGACCAAGTTCAAAAGGCAAGATCTGCCCTTGACAAAGCCAAACTGGGTTGGGTCCAAGGTCTGCAAGTCCCCTATGTCCTTGTTTATGAGTTCCATTATGATCCTCTCCATAGCTTTGCAGACCAGGCTTGTTAAGCTTATGGGGATTTAATTACCAGGGTCCGTAGAGGCACCGCCTTTGTGGAGTGGGACCACAGTTGCCATATGCCACTCCTTGGGCACATATCCTGTGGTGAGGCTAAGATTAAACAGCTGCCTTATGAGCGGGTTTAGTTCTTCATTGAGTTCATGTAGCACACAGCCGGGGACCCCATCTGGTCCCATTGATGCTGTGTTTTTAGCTTTAGAGAGCAGCTTTCACCTCGCATTTGAGATGTCTGGGAGGCTACTCTCAGTTGGGATAGTTATCTCTCCTTTGGGGAGATGGGGTGAAGTTTGCTGAACCTGTCTGCCAATATGTTGGCAATGTCTGTGGGTTCAGTGATTTTTGTATCATTTTGGACTAATTCTGAGCATATCTGGGAGTTTCCACCCAGGTTTCTGACATAGCTGAAGAAGGCCTTATGATTGTCTTTTGAATCTATGGCAATTTTTCTCTCAAAGTTGGCCTTGGATGATTTTATGAGGGATCGTAGTTTCTTGCTAGTGCTGATCAAAGATGCCTTCCCTTTTTGGGATTTTGCTCTATCATGTAATAGCTTTCTCCTCTTATTGTAAAGTTTGTTTATGGCTGGGGTCCACCAGACTGGACGTTTACCCTTGGTGGAAAGAGTCTTGGTTTTATTTGGGATTGCCTGATCCATGCAATCCTGAAGGTGTTCATAGAAGGCATTTGTAAGGGCTTCCGCAGCTTGGGTTGTGGTTTCCATTGGGGAGGTGATGTAGGGCATGGTGATGTCATCTTACGGGGACACAAAGTAAACTGTGTTTTAAAAAAGCTTAGCCAAAGATCAACAATTTAACACTATGTCCAACCCATTTAGGTCTCCTTTTGTTAGAACAAAACAAAAATAAAATTTGTAAAACTACTTTTCAGAGAACATCAGATAATATAAAAACATATATTTTGGCAGTTTCTGACCACAGTAGTCCTTTAAAGGAAGCTCCATGTAGCTGTTAATGTAACAGACAATAAATAACATTCTTGTCTCATTATTAAGAGTGTTTCTTACTTATATGTAGGAAGAAGGGTTGTTAAAGAAACAGGAGTAAAACCTTTTTCAAGCACATATGTTATATATCAAAACTATTATCACCAACACATATGTTATATATCAAAACTATTATCAACAACACATATGTTTTATATCAAAACTATTATCACCAACACATATGTTATATATCAAAACTATTATCACCAACACATATGTTATATATCAAAACTATTATCACCAACACGTGTTATATATCAAAACTATTATCACCAACACATATGTCATATATCAAAACTATCACCAATACATATGTTATGTATCAAAACTATTATCACCAACACATGTTATATATCAAAACTATTATCACCAACACATATGTTATATATCAAAACTATTATCATCAATACATATGTTATATATCAAAACTACTATTACCAACACGTTATTTATCAAAACTATTATCACCAACACATATGTTATGTATCAAAACTATTATCACCAACACATATGTTATATATCAAAACTATTATCCCCAGCACATATGTTATATATCAAAACTATTATCACCAACACTTTGGAAAAATAAAAAAAATTAATATTTTTGCCCTTGTTACTATAGGAAGAATTGAACCACTGTATTATAGTAGTAAACCATGCAGTTAGTATGCAGGAGTATAATTCCCAGAGTCCTATAGTGCCAAGTGCCAAGAATTGATGTGGTTAGTACAAGCAGTTTTTCTCTTTCCAGGGTGCCAAAGAAATGAAACTACATTCTTTCTATTTATTTAAGTAGTGTTTTCCCAGGGAGCAAAGCAGTTGATTTTAATAAGTAAAGTAAAGTCTTTCAGCTTTTCCCTGTTAGGGGTCATCACAGCGGTTCACCAGTCCACTATTGATTGGCAGTAGATTTTACGGTGTTGAATTGCTAGTCTGGCTTCCAACCTTCACAGAAGGCACACACACTCACACACCTACCTCCATGTCTGTAAAGTTCATTCAACCACAGGGAGAACATGCATACTCCACACAGAAGGAGCTCCAGTCAAGAATCGAACTGGAGAACCTCTTGCTGTGAGGCAACAACGCTAACTGCTGCACCAACATGACCACAGTTGATATTAATAAGTATGAGACATAAAGTAAAACTATCATTTTATGAGCATTGATTTTTCTGGAAATGGGAAGAAGTTCTAACACCACTTTTGAATTAGCTGTGAAATATTTTCAGTCAGGTTTTGAAAGTTGCTATTAATAAGTGTACACATATTAGGCTATATTTTTGTTCCTAGATATTTAATTTCATTCCCATTCTGATCATAATCTGGATAAATTAATAGGAAATGATAAATTCACCTCTGGTTTAGTACCCTTACCCCTTATGAGTAAGGGACAGCACATAAATCATCTGCTCAGCTATGGGTTATTCATACTTAAATTGCAAGGGCTAAAACTTCATGGAATGCTGGGCTAAGCTTCCAGAGATTCCTGAAGATCATTAGCCTAGTAATTCCCTATGGACTTATAATTACATAATTATTGTAATGAATGATTAATTTGATGATTTACTACAATAATATAATTTCTGTTACTGTTAAACTTCGTAGAAAACAGAGATTCATAAGTCATGGATGGAATTATTTTAGTTGCCTAATGTTAAGATGTTATATGCAAATGGTGACTTTTTGGCATGCAGATGTTTGCTACCTTAAAACCTATTTTTGATGATCACTCGTACTATTTTTTCTCAAAGGGTTCAATACCTAATGCTGCTATTAATGGTAACAGAGGACAATGTTTATTTAGTTTGTTTATTAATCTTATAAGACTTCGAAACAAATGGCTGAAGAACCTATGTTTAAGCTTTGTCTTGAAAAAGCTTTCTGGGAAACCATATGAACCAAACACTTTAAATAAATCATACAGTTTACAGATTAAAACGTTCTTTCAATATCCAAGCTGATTAGGGATACTTTTTTCAACGTTGCTATATCTACAGTACGTATTGCTCTCTTACTCTCTTACTATTGTCACTAGCAAGACTTTTTACTATAAAACCCCACAAAAAGTATAAAATATTATAAATTAGTGGTTTTCTTTCTTTGAGACACTGAGCACATTAAATAGCTCTTGTAACACAGCTGAAAGAATTTGAATATTTTTTGCACATGCAACCACAGTTATTTTGAAAGTGATTGAATTTAAGGTGTAAGGGCATTTAAATAAGCCTGCTTCCTTTCAAAAATAGTTTAATTAAGCATCATTAGCTATGATACCTTTTTCTTATTTTAAGCTACTTCTTTCTTTTTTTTGGATTTCTTTTTTTCAAAAATGAAATACTTTTCTGTTCTACACTACTGTGACACACTTGCACACAGCCTATCTAATGTTAAAATCACATAATAGAATCTAAAAAATAATTGAATGAGTCCTCAGAAGTATTATTAATATATTCACTAAATAATTTTGTTGATAAGAATATATAGGATATTTAATTAGACTTTTCAAACATTTGTCTAAATTTCAGGTTTCTGGATCTTTAACATGTTCATTTTTATTAGTTCTGTGTCTAAACACCTACTAGATTAGAAACTCATTTTGTATTTTTAGTTACACATTCACCTTTAAGATGTATGTGTTGACCAGAGGTGAGAATTGTTTTGGATTTGTAAGACAGATGTCAGAATAATTTGCTTTAAGTCCCGTCCAGAATGTAGTTCAGTTTCCAGCTTAAGTAGCTATAATATCAGTATAGTTACATTTATAATCATAACAAGTTGAACTAACTGTAAATATCATATAGTTCCTAAAACTAACAACATTAAGTATTCTCATAAATAATTGTTACAAACAGATGTATACAATTACTTTTATCATATACCAGCCAAATATTATCTGAATGGTTTGGCAGTTACTACCTATAGCCAGCTGTCTCTTAATCTGGAGTACTAATATGACCATTATAACCATCACTACACTAATGTTTGTCTGATATTACAGCTACAGAAAGTACTTGTGTACAATTTCTTATATGGTCCATAAGGCACTCATTTATAATTACTATTACCTGTAATCCTTATTATTTTTTTAAATTGGAGGCGGACATATTCATCTTTAAGACTGCAAACTTTAAATAGTGAGTAAGATAAAATGTCTTACTTTCAAAGATGACACGTTGTACACAAAATGCCATAGGCAACTACATTAATAACAACACATAAAATGCATAATATGAAAAATGTAGATTTCTAAAGGATGTATACTGTGTAACTTTTCTCTGGGATCTAATCAATAATGTTATATTTTAATAAATATCAGTATTCTTAACTCTACCTTCAAAAACTCATTATAGTAAATACACAGCAAATAAACAACTGCACAAATAAACACATAAATAAATGCACAAATGGATACAAAACCAACTAACAGACTAAATATGTGTCACTTAGTGACCATTTCTGGAAAACCATCTCATAGGAACAGCAGATAACTTCAGACATCATGATCTGTTTTGATAAGTGCTGTCATGTAAATGTAAACGACTTAGTCACATATGCCTGTAACACTTTTCATCACAGGCAGTCATGAACTGATTTTAATTACTTTTTAATAAATTGGAACTTGTGTATTGCACTAGATGTTACACTATTAACATAAGAAAGTCTAAATCAGCAATATTTATGTGCCTGGGAAGGCTTAAATAATCGGATGGTATCTAAAATGTTTGTAATGAGCTTAGTAAGGGGAGGACCCATGTCTGTATATGTACCAACGGATTGTTCCATTACAGAGTAGGGGAGGACCCATGTCTGTATATGTACCAACTGATTGTTCCATTAGAGAGTAGGGGAGGACCCATGTCTGTATATGTACCAACTGATTGTTCCATTAGAGAGTAGGGGAGGACCCATGTCTGTATATGTACCAACTGATTGTTCCATTAGAGAGTAGGGGAGGACCCATGTCTGTATATGTACCAACTGATTGTTCCATTAGAGAGTAGGGGAGGACCCATGTCTGTATATGTACCAACGGATTGTTCCATTAGAGAGTAGGGGAGGACCCATGTCTGTATATGTACCAACTGATTGTTCCATTAGAGAGTAGGGGAGGACCCATGTCTGTATATGTACCAACTGATTGTTCCATTAGAGAGTAGGGGAGGACCCATGTCTGTATATGTACCAACTGATTGTTCCATTAGAGAGTAGGGGAGGACCCATGTCTGTATATGTACCAACTGATTGTTCCATTAGAGAGTAGGGGAGGACCCATGTCTGTATATGTACCAACTGATTGTTCCATTAGAGAGTAGGGAGGACCCATGTCTGTATATGTACCAACTGATTGTTCCATTAGAGAGTAGGGAGGACCCATGTCTGTATATGTACCAACTGATTGTTCCATTAGAGAGTAGGGGAGGACCCATGTCTGTATATGTACCAACTGATTGTTCCATTAGAGAGTAGGGAGGACCCATGTCTGTATATGTACCAACTGATTGTTCCATTAGAGAGTAGGGGAGGACCCATGTCTGTATATGTACCAACTGATTGTTCCATTAGAGAGTAGGGAGGACCCATGTCTGTATATGTACCAACTGATTGTTCCATTAGAGAGTAGGGGAGGACCCATGTCTGTATATGTACCAACTGATTGTTCCATTAGAGAGTAGGGGAGGACCCATGTCTGTATATGTACCAACTGATTGTTCCATTAGAGAGCAGGGAGGACCCATGTCTGTATATGTACCAACTGATTGTTCCATTAGAGAGTAGGGGAGGACCCATGTCTGTATATGTACCAACTGATTGTTCCATTAGAGAGTAGGGGAGGACCCATGTCTGTATATGTACCAACTGATTGTTCCATTAGAGAGTAGGGAGGACCCATGTCTGTATATGTACCAACTGATTGTTCCATTAGAGAGTAGGGAGGACCCATGTCTGTATATGTACCAACTGATTGTTCCATTAGAGAGTAGGGAGGACCCATGTCTGTATATGTACCAACTGATTGTTCCATTAGAGAGTAGGGGAGGACCCATGTCTGTATATGTACCAACTGATTGTTCCATTAGAGAGTAGGGAGGACCCATGTCTGTATATGTACCAACTGATTGTTCCATTAGAGAGTAGGGAGGACCCATGTCTGTATATGTACCAACTGATTGTTCCATTAGAGAGTAGGGAGGACCCATGTCTGTATATGTACCAACTGATTGTTCCATTAGAGAGTAGGGAGGACCCATGTCTGTATATGTACCAACTGATCGTTCCATTAGAGAGTAGGGGAGGACCCATGTCTGTATATGTACCAACTGATTGTTCCATTAGAGAGTAGGGAGGACCCATGTCTGTATATGTACCAACTGATTGTTCCATTAGAGAGTAGGGAGGACCCATGTCTGTATATGTACCAACTGATTGTTCCATTAGAGAGTAGGGAGGACCCATGTCTGTATATGTACCAACTGATTGTTCCATTAGAGAGTAGGGAGGACCCATGTCTGTATATGTACCAACTGATTGTTCCATTAGAGAGTAGGGAGGACCCATGTCTGTATATGTACCAACTGATTGTTCCATTAGAGAGTAGGGGAGGACCCATGTCTGTATATGTACCAACTGATTGTTCCATTAGAGAGTAGGGAGGACCCATGTCTGTATATGTACCAACTGATTGTTCCATTAGAGAGTAGGGAGGACCCATGTCTGTATATGTACCAACTGATTGTTCCATTAGAGAGTAGGGAGGACCCATGTCTGTATATGTACCAACTGATTGTTCCATTAGAGAGTAGGGGAGGACCCATGTCTGTATATGTACCAACTGATTGTTCCATTAGAGAGTAGGGAGGACCCATGTCTGTATATGTACCAACTGATTGTTCCATTAGAGAGTAGGGAGGACCCATGTCTGTATATGTACCAACTGATTGTTCCATTAGAGAGTAGGGAGGACCCATGTCTGTATATGTACCAACTGATTGTTCCATTAGAGAGTAGGGGAGGACCCATGTCTGTATATGTACCAACTGATCGTTCCATTAGAGAGTAGGGGAGGACCCATGTCTGTATATGTACCAACTGATTGTTCCATTAGAGAGTAGGGAGGACCCATGTCTGTATATGTACCAACTGATTGTTCCATTAGAGAGTAGGGAGGACCCATGTCTGTATATGTACCAACTGATTGTTCCATTAGAGAGTAGGGGAGGACCCATGTCTGTATATGTACCAACTGATTGTTCCATTAGAGAGTAGGGAGGACCCATGTCTGTATATGTACCAACTGATTGTTCCATTAGAGAGTAGGGGAGGACCCATGTCTGTATATGTACCAACTGATTGTTCCATTAGAGAGTAGGGAGGACCCATGTCTGTATATGTACCAACTGATTGTTCCATTAGAGAGTAGGGGAGGACCCATGTCTGTATATGTACCAACTGATTGTTCCATTAGAGAGTAGGGGAGGACCCATGTCTGTATATGTACCAACTGATTGTTCCATTAGAGAGTAGGTGAGGACCCATGTCTGTATATGTACCAACTGATTGTTCCATTAGAGAGTAGGTGAGGACCCATGTCTGTATATGTACCAACTGATTGTTCCATTAGAGAGTAGGGGAGGACCCATGTCTGTATATGTACCAACTGATTGTTCCATTAGAGAGTAGGGGAGGACCCATGTCTGTATATGTACCAACTGATTGTTCCATTAGAGAGTAGGGCGCGACCCATGTCTGTATATGTACCAACTGATTGTTCCATTAGAGAGTAGGGAGGACCCATGTCTGTATATGTACCAACTGATTGTTCCATTAGAGAGTAGGGAGGACCCATGTCTGTATATGTACCAACTGATTGTTCCATTAGAGAGTAGGGGAGGACCCATGTCTGTATATGTACCAACTGATTGTTCCATTAGAGAGTAGGGGAGGACCCATGTCTGTATATGTACCAACTGATTGTTCCATTAGAGAGTAGGGGAGGACCCATGTCTGTATATGTACCAACTGATTGTTCCATTAGAGAGTAAGGGAGGACCCATGTCTGTATATGTACCAACTGATTGTTCCATTAGAGAGTAGGGGAGGACCCATGTCTGTATATGTACCAACTGATTGTTCCATTAGAGAGTAGGGGAGGACCCATGTCTGTATATGTACCAACTGATTGTTCCATTACAGAGTAGGGGAGGACCCATGTCTGTATATGTACCAACTGATTGTTCCATTACAGAGTAGGGGAGGACCCATGTCTGTATATGTACCAACTGATTGTTCCATTACAGAGTAGGGAGGACCCATGTCTGTATATGTACCAACTGATTGTTCCATTAGAGAGTAGGGAGGACCCATGTCTGTACATGTACCAACTGATTGTTCCATTACAGAGTAGGGAGGACCCATGTCTGTATATGTACCAACTGATTGTTCCATTACAGAGTAAGGGGAGGACCCATGTCTGTATATGTACCAACTGATTGTTCCATTAGAGAGTAGGGGAGGACCCATGTCTGTATATGTACCAACTGATTGTTCCATTAGAGAGTAGGGGAGGACCCATGTCTGTATATGTACCAACTGATTGTTCCATTAGAGAGTAGGGGAGGACCCATGTCTGTATATGTACCAACTGATTGTTCCATTAGAGAGTAGGGGAGGACCCATGTCTGTATATGTACCAACTGATTGTTCCATTAGAGAGTAGTGGAGGACCCATGTCTGTATATGTACCAACTGATTGTTCCATTAGAGAGTAGGGAGGACCCATGTCTGTATATGTACCAACTGATTGTTCCATTAGAGAGTAGGGAGGACCCATGTCTGTATATGTACCAACTGATTGTTCCATTAGAGAGTAGGGAGGACCCATGTCTGTATATGTACCAACTGATTGTTCCATTAGAGAGTAGGGAGGACCCATGTCTGTATATGTACCAACTGATTGTTCCATTAGAGAGTAGGGGAGGACCCATGTCTGTATATGTACCAACTGATTGTTCCATTAGAGAGTAGGGAGGACCCATGTCTGTATATGTACCAACTGATTGTTCCATTAGAGAGTAGGGAGGACCCATGTCTGTATATGTACCAACTGATTGTTCCATTAGAGAGTAGGGAGGACCCATGTCTGTATATGTACCAACTGATTGTTCCATTAGAGAGTAGGGAAGGACCCATGTCTGTATATGTACCAACTGATTGTTCCATTAGAGAGTAGGGGAGGACCCATGTCTGTATATGTACCAACTGATTGTTCCATTAGAGAGTAGGGGAGGACCCATGTCTGTATATGTACCAACTGATTGTTCCATTAGAGAGTAGGGGGGGACCCATGTCTGTATATGTACCAACTGAATGTTCCATTAGAGAGTAGGGAGGACCCATGTCTGTATATGTACCAACTGATTGTTCCATTAGAGAGTAGGGGAGGACCCATGTCTGTATATGTACCAACTGATTGTTCCATTAGAGAGTAGGGAAGACCCATGTCTGTATATGTACCAACTGATTGTTCCATTAGAGAGTAGGGAGGACCCATGTCTGTATATGTACCAACTGATTGTTCCATTAGAGAGTAGTAGGGAGGACCCATGTCTGTATATGTACCAACTGATTGTTCCATTAGAGAGTAGGGGAGGACCCATGTCTGTATATGTACCAACTGATTGTTCCATTAGAGAGTAGGGGAGGACCCATGTCTGTATATGTACCAACTGATTGTTCCATTAGAGAGTAGGGAGGACCCATGTCTGTATATGTACCAACTGATTGTTCCATTAGAGAGTAGGGGAGGACCCATGTCTGTATATGTACCAACTGATTGTTCCATTAGAGAGTAGGGAGGACCCATGTCTGTATATGTACCAACTGATTGTTCCATTAGAGAGTAGGGAGGACCCATGTCTGTATATGTACCAACTGATTGTTCCATTAGAGAGTAGGGAGGACCCATGTCTGTATATGTACCAACTGATTGTTCCATTAGAGAGTAGGGAGGACCCATGTCTGTATATGTACCAACTGATTGTTCCATTAGAGAGTAGGGGAGGACCCATGTCTGTATATGTACCAACTGATTGTTCCATTAGAGAGTAGGGGAGGACCCATGTCTGTATATGTACCAACTGATTGTTCCATTAGAGAGTAGGGAGGACCCATGTCTGTATATGTACCAACTGATTGTTCCATTAGAGAGTAGGGAGGACCCATGTCTGTATATGTACCAACTGATTGTTCCATTAGAGAGTAGGGAGGACCCATGTCTGTATATGTACCAACTGATTGTTCCATTAGAGAGTAGGGAGGACCCATGTCTGTATATGTACCAACTGATTGTTCCATTAGAGAGTAGGGAGGACCCATGTCTGTATATGTACCAACTGATTGTTCCATTAGAGAGTAGGGAGGACCCATGTCTGTATATGTACCAACTGATTGTTCCATTAGAGAGTAGGGGAGGACCCATGTCTGTATATGTACCAACTGATTGTTCCATTAGAGAGTAGGGGAGGACCCATGTCTGTATATGTACCAACTGATTGTTCCATTAGAGAGTAGGGAGGACCCATGTCTGTATATGTACCAACTGATTGTTCCATTAGAGAGTAGGGAGGACCCATGTCTGTATATGTACCAACTGATTGTTCCATTAGAGAGTAGGGAGGACCCATGTCTGTATATGTACCAACTGATTGTTCCATTAGAGAGTAGGGAGGACCCATGTCTGTATATGTACCAACTGATTGTTCCATTAGAGAGTAGGGAGGACCCATGTCTGTATATGTACCAACTGATTGTTCCATTAGAGAGTAGGGAGGACCCATGTCTGTATATGTACCAACTGATTGTTCCATTAGAGAGTAGGGGAGGACCCATGTCTGTATATGTACCAACTGATTGTTCGATTAGAGAGTAGGGAGGACCCATGTCTGTATATGTACCAACTGATTGTTCCATTAGTGAGTAGGGGAGGACCCATGTCTGTATATGTACCAACTGATTGTTCCATTAGAGAGTAGGGAGGACCCATGTCTGTATATGTACCAACTGATTGTTCCATTAGAGAGTAAGGGAGGACCCATGTCTGTATATGTACCAACTGATTGTTCCATTAGAGAGTAGGGGAGGACCCATGTCTGTATATGTACCAACTGATTGTTCCATTAGAGAGTAGGGAGGACCCATGTCTGTATATGTACCAACTGATTGTTCCATTAGAGAGTAGGGGAGGACGCATGTCTGTATATGTACCAACTGATTGTTCCATTAGAGAGTAGGGAGGAGCCATGTCTGTATATCTACCAACTGATTGTTCCATTAGAGAGTAGGGGAGCACCCATGTCTGTATATGTACCAACTGATTGTTCCATTAGAGAGTAGGGAGGACCCATGTCTGTATATGTACCAACTGATTGTTCCATTAGAGAGTAGGGAGGACCCATGTCTGTATATGTACCAACTGATTGTTCCATTAGAGAGTAGGGAGGACCCATGTCTGTATATGTACCAACTGATTGTTCCATTAGAGAGTAGGGGAGGACCCATGTCTGTATATGTACCAACTGATTGTTCCATTAGAGAGTAGGGAGGACCCATGTCTGTATATGTACCAACTGATTGTTCCATTAGAGAGTAGGGAGGACCCATGTCTGTATATGTACCAACTGATTGTTCCATTAGAGAGTAGGGGAGGACCCATGTCTGTATATGTACCAACTGATTGTTCCATTAGAGAGTAGGGGAGGACCCATGTCTGTATATGTACCAACTGATTGTTCCATTAGAGAGTAGGGAGGACCCATGTCTGTATATGTACCAACTGATTGTTCCATTAGAGAGTAGGGGAGGACCCATGTCTGTATATGTACCAACTGATTGTTCCATTAGAGAGTAGGGAGGACCCATGTCTGTATATGTACCAACTGATTGTTCCATTAGAGAGTAGGGAGGACCCATGTCTGTATATGTACCAACTGATTGTTCCATTAGAGAGTAGGGGAGGACCCATGTCTGTATATGTACCAACTGATTGTTCCATTAGAGAGTAGGGGAGGACCCATGTCTGTATATGTACCAACTGATTGTTCCATTAGAGAGTAGGGAGGACCCATGTCTGTATATGTACCAACTGATTGTTCCATTAGAGAGTAGGGAGGACCCATGTCTGTATATGTACCAACTGATTGTTCCATTAGAGAGTAGGGAGGACCCATGTCTGTATATGTACCAACTGATTGTTCCATTAGAGAGTAGGGAGGACCCATGTCTGTATATGTACCAACTGATTGTTCCATTAGAGAGTAGGGGAGGACCCATGTCTGTATATGTACCAACTGATTGTTCCATTAGAGAGTAGGGGAGGACCCATGTCTGTATATGTACCAACTGATTGTTCCATTAGAGAGTAGGGGAGGACCCATGTCTGTATATGTACCAACTGATTGTTCCATTACAGAGTAGGGAGGACCCATGTCTGTATATGTACCAACTGATTGTTCCATTAGAGAGTAGGGAGGACCCATGTCTGTATATGTACCAACTGATTGTTCCATTAGAGAGTAGGGGAGGACCCATGTCTGTATATGTACCAACTGATTGTTCCATTAGAGAGTAGGGAGGACCCATGTCTGTATATGTACCAACTGATTGTTCCATTAGAGAGTAGGGAGGACCCATGTCTGTATATGTACCAACTGATTGTTCCATTAGAGAGTAGGGAGGACCCATGTCTGTATATGTACCAACTGATTGTTCCATTAGAGAGTAGGGAGGACCCATGTCTGTATATGTACCAACTGATTGTTCCATTAGAGAGTAGGGGAGGACCCATGTCTGTATATGTACCAACTGATTGTTCCATTAGAGAGTAGGGAGGACCCATGTCTGTATATGTACCAACTGATTGTTCCATTAGAGAGCAGGGAGGACCCATGTCTGTATATGTACCAACTGATTGTTCCATTAGAGAGTAGGGGAGGACCCATGTCTGTATATGTACCAACTGATTGTTCCATTAGAGAGTAGAGAAGCTGCCATGTCTGTATATGTACCAACTGATTGTTCCATTAGAGAGTAGGGAGGACCCATGTCTGTATATGTACCAACTGATTGTTCCATTAGAGAGTAGGGGAGGACCCATGTCTGTATATGTACCAACTGATTGTTCCATTAGAGAGTAGGGGAGGACCCATGTCTGTATATGTACCAACTGATTGTTCCATTAGAGAGTAGGGAGGACCCATGTCTGTATATGTACCAACTGATTGTTCCATTAGAGAGTAGGGGAGGACCCATGTCTGTATATGTACCAACTGATTGTTCCATTAGAGAGTAGGTGAGGACCCATGTCTGTATATGTACCAACTGATTGTTCCACTAGAGAGTAGGGAGGACCCATGTCTGTATATGTACCAACTGATTGTTCCATTAGAGAGTAGGGGAGGACCCATGTCTGTATATGTACCAACTGATTGTTCCATTAGAGAGTAGTGGAGGACCCATGTCTGTATATGTACCAACTGATTGTTCCATTAGAGAGTAAGGGAGGACCCATGTCTGTATATGTACCAACTGATTGTTCCATTAGAGAGTAGGGGAGGACCCATGTCTGTATATGTACCAACTGATTGTTCCATTAGAGAGTAGGGGAGGACCCATGTCTGTATATGTACCAACTGATTGTTCCATTAGAGAGTAGGGGAGGACCCATGTCTGTATATGTACCAACTGATTGTTCCATTAGAGAGTAGGGGAGGACCCATGTCTGTATATGTACCAACTGATTGTTCCATTAGAGAGTAGGGGAGGACCCATGTCTGTATATGTACCAACTGATTGTTCCATTAGAGAGTAGGGGAGGACCCATGTCTGTATATGTACCAACTGATTGTTCCATTAGAGAGTAGGGGAGGACCCATGTCTGTATATGTACCAACTGATTGTTCCATTAGAGAGTACGGGAGGACCCATGTCTGTATATGTACCAACTGATTGTTCCATTAGAGAGTAGGGGAGGACCCATGTCTGTATATGTACCAACTGATTGTTCCATTAGAGAGTAGGGGAGGACCCATGTCTGTATATGTACCAACTGATTGTTCCATTAGAGAGTAGGGAGGACCCATGTCTGTATATGTACCAACTGATTGTTCCATTAGAGAGTAGGGGAGGACCCATGTCTGTATATGTACCAACTGATTGTTCCATTAGAGAGCAGGGAAGACCCATGTCTGTATATGTACCAACTGATTGTTCCATTAGAGAGCAGGGGAGGACCCATGTCTGTATATGTACCAACTGATTGTTCCATTAGAGAGTAGGGAAGACCCATGTCTGTATATGTACCAACTGATTGTTCCATTAGAGAGTAGGGGAGGACCCATGTCTGTATATGTACCAACTGATTGTTCCATTAGAGAGTAGGGGAGGACCCATGTCTGTATATGTACCAACTGATTGTTCCATTAGAGAGTAGGGAGGACCCATGTCTGTATATGTACCAACTGATTGTTCCATTAGAGAGTAGGGGAGGACCCATGTCTGTATATGTACCAACTGATTGTTCCATTAGAGAGTAGGGAAGGACCCATGTCTGTATATGTACCAACTGATTGTTCCATTAGAGAGTAGGGGAGGACCCATGTCTGTATATGTACCAACTGATTGTTCCATTAGAGAGTAGGGAGGACCCATGTCTGTATATGTACCAACTGATTGTTCCATTAGAGAGTAGGGAGGACCCATGTCTGTATATGTACCAACTGATTGTTCCATTAGAGAGTAGGGAGGACCCATGTCTGTATATGTACCAACTGATTGTTCCATTAGAGAGTAGGGAGGACCCATGTCTGTATATGTACCAACTGATTGTTCCATTAGAGAGTAGGGGAGGACCCATGTCTGTATATGTACCAACTGATTGTTCCATTAGAGAGTAGGGGAGGACCCATGTCTGTATATGTACCAACTGATTGTTCCATTAGAGAGTAGGGAGGACCCATGTCTGTATATGTACCAACTGATTGTTCCATTAGAGAGTAGGGGAGGACCCATGTCTGTATATGTACCAACTGATTGTTCCATTAGAGAGTAGGGGAGGACCCATGTCTGTATATGTACCAACTGATTGTTCCATTAGAGAGTAGGGGAGGACCCATGTCTGTATATGTACCAACTGATTGTTCCATTAGAGAGTAGGGAAGACCCATGTCTGTATATGTACCAACTGATTGTTCCATTAGAGAGTAGGGAGGACCCATGTCTGTATATGTACCAACTGATTGTTCCATTAGAGAGTAGGGGAGGACCCATGTCTGTATATGTACCAACTGATTGTTCCATTAGAGAGTAGGGGAGGACCCATGTCTGTATATGTACCAACTGATTGTTCCATTAGAGAGTAGGGAGGACCCATGTCTGTATATGTACCAACTGATTGTTCCATTAGAGAGTAGGGAGGACCCATGTCTGTATATGTACCATCTGATTGTTCCATTAGAGAGTAGGGAGGACCCATGTCTGTATATGTACCAACTGATTGTTCCATTAGAGAGTAGGGGAGGACCCATGTCTGTATATGTACCAACTGATTGTTCCATTAGAGAGCAAGGGAGGACCCATGTCTGTATATGTACCAACTGATTGTTCCATTAGAGAGTAGGGGAGGACCCATGTCTGTATATGTACCAACTGATTGTTCCATTAGAGAGTAGGGGAGGACCCATGTCTGTATATGTACCAACTGATTGTTCCATTAGAGAGTAGGGGAGGACCCATGTCTGTATATGTACCAACTGATTGTTCCATTAGAGAGTAGGGGAGGACCCATGTCTGTATATGTACCAACTGATTGTTCCATTAGAGAGTAGGGAGGACCCATGTCTGTATATGTACCAACTGATTGTTCCATTAGAGAGTAGGGGAGGACCCATGTCTGTATATGTACCAACTGATTGTTCCATTAGAGAGTAGGGGAGGACCCATGTCTGTATATGTACCAACTGATTGTTCCATTAGAGAGTAGGGAGGACCCATGTCTGTATATGTACCAACTGATTGTTCCATTAGAGAGTAGGGAGGACCCATGTCTGTATATGTACCAACTGATTGTTCCATTAGAGAGTAGGGGAGGACCCATGTCTGTATATGTACCAACTGATTGTTCCATTAGAGAGTAGGGAGGACCCATGTCTGTATATGTACCAACTGATTGTTCCATTAGAGAGTAGGGGAGGACCCATGTCTGTATATGTACCAACTGATTGTTCCATGTGAGAGTAGGGGAGGACCCATGTCTGTATATGTACCAACTGATTGTTCCATTAGAGAGTAGGGGAGGACCCATGTCTGTATATGTACCAACTGATTGTTCCATTAGAGAGTAGGGGAGGACCCATGTCTGTATATGTACCAACTGATTGTTCCATTAGAGAGTAGGGGAGGACCCATGTCTGTATATGTACCAACTGATTGTTCCATTAGAGAGTAGGGGAGGACCCATGTCTGTATATGTACCAACTGATTGTTCCATTAGAGAGTAGGGAGGACCCATGTCTGTATATGTACCAACTGATTGTTCCATTAGAGAGTAGGGAGGACCCATGTCTGTATATGTACCAACTGATTGTTCCATTAGAGAGTAGGGGAGGACCCATGTCTGTATATGTACCAACTGATTGTTCCATTAGAGAGTAGGGAGGACCCATGTCTGTATATGTACCAACTGATTGTTCCATTAGAGAGTAGGGAGGACCCATGTCTGTATATGTACCAACTGATTGTTCCATTAGAGAGTAGGGAGGACCCATGTCTGTATATGTACCAACTGATTGTTCCATTAGAGAGTAGGGAGGACCCATGTCTGTATATGTACCAACTGATTCTCCCATTAGAGAGTAGGGAGGACCCAAGTCTGTACATGTACCAACTGATTGTTCCATTACAGAGCAGGGAGGACCCATGTCTGTATATGTACCAACTGATTGTTCCATTAGAGAGTAGGGGAGGACCCATGTCTGTATATGTACCAACTGATTGTTCCATTAGAGAGTAGGGGAGGACCCATGTCTGTATATGTACCAACTGATTGTTCCATTAGAGAGTAGGGGAGGACCCATGTCTGTATATGTACCAACTGATTGTTCCATTAGAGAGTAGGGGAGGACCCATGTCTGTATATGTACCAACTGATTGTTCCATTAGAGAGTAGGGGAGGACCCATGTCTGTATATGTACCAACTGATTGTTCCATTAGAGAGTAGGGAGGACCCATGTCTGTATATGTACCAACTGATTGTTCCATTAGAGAGTAGGGAGGACCCATGTCTGTATATGTACCAACTGATTGTTCCATTAGAGAGTAGGGAGGACCCATGTCTGTATATGTACCAACTGATTGTTCCATTAGAGAGTAGGGAGGACCCATGTCTGTATATGTACCAACTGATTGTTCCATTAGAGAGTAGGCGAGGACCCATGTCTGTATATGTACCAACTGATTGTTCCATTAGAGAGTAGGGGAGGACCCATGTCTGTATATGTACCAACTGATTGTTCCATTAGAGAGTAGGGGAGGACCCATGTCTGTATATGTACCAACTGATTGTTCCATTAGAGAGTAGGGAGGACCCATGTCTGTATATGTACCAACTGATTGTTCCATTAGAGAGTAGGGGAGGACCCATGTCTGTATATGTACCAACTGATTGTTCCATTAGAGAGTAGGGGAGGACCCATGTCTGTATATGTACCAACTGATTGTTCCATTAGAGAGTAGGGAGGACCCATGTCTGTATATGTACCAACTGATTGTTCCATTAGAGAGTAGGGGAGGACCCATGTCTGTATATGTACCAACTGATTGTTCCATTAGAGAGTAGGGAGGACCCATGTCTGTATATGTACCAACTGATTGTTCCATTAGAGAGTAGGGAGGACCCATGTCTCTATATGTACCAACTGATTGTTCCATTACAGAGTAAGGGGAGGACCCATGTCTGTATATGTACCAACTGATTGTTCCATTAGAGAGTAGGGGAGGACCCATGTCTGTATATGTACCAACTGATTGTTCCATTAGAGAGTAGGGAGGACCCATGTCTGTATATGTACCAACTGATTGTTCCATTAGAGAGTAGGGAGGACCCATGTCTGTATATGTACCAACTGATTGTTCCATTAGAGAGTAGGGGAGGACCCATGTCTGTATATGTACCAACTGATTGTTCCATTAGAGAGTAGGGGAGGACCCATGTCTGTATATGTACCAACTGATTGTTCCATTAGAGAGTAGGGTAGGACCCATGTCTGTATATGTACCAACTGATTGTTCCATTAGAGAGTAGGGGAGGACCCATGTCTGTATATGTACCAACTGATTGTTCCATTAGAGAGTAGGGGAGGACCCATGTCTGTATATGTACCAACTGATTGTTCCATTAGAGAGTAGGGAGGACCCATGTCTGTATATGTACCAACTGATTGTTCCATTAGAGAGTAGGGGAGGACCCATGTCTGTATATGTACCAACTGATTGTTCCATTAGAGAGTAGGGGAGGACCCATGTCTGTATATGTACCAACTGATTGTTCCATTAGAGAGTAGGGAGGACCCATGTCTGTATATGTACCAACTGATTGTTCCATTAGAGAGTAGGGGAGGACCCATGTCTGTATATGTACCAACTGATTGTTCCATTAGAGAGTAGGGGAGGACCCATGTCTCATCCACTTTTGTTTAGTCATGTAATCAAGTCCAAGTCTTCTAGAGCTCAGGGACTTTACATACAGACTTGTCTGTCAGCAACAGCTTCTTTAAGTTATAGATTCATGTTTATTCATTCATTAATGCAGTCTTACTCAGGTTAGCATCTGTTGCACTTTCTTCTTTCATTTTTTTGTATCAGTGTGTTCGCAGAATCTGGTGCATTTTGCTGAGTACTGCATAAAAGTTGTGGATAAACAAATAATAAGCTAATATACCTTACTGTAGATACAATAACTCCACACAAAACAGATATATCCAACAAGTTTGGTACAATTACAAGCAGTTTCATCAAATCTGTATATGTCTAGACAAGTGCTTCATAAACTGGGCCGTGCATTATCAACATCCATCAATTCAAAAAATACAACCACAATGCAAATGACACAAAATAAGTAGAGGATGACAAATGTTCAGCAATCCATCCAACAGCTGAAAAATATTTACAAGCACCTACAGATGCAAAAACATTCAAGTAAATAATACTTGCAAACAATTATGAATACTGATGTAATGCGTGCCTTCTGTGTGGAGTCTGCATGTCCTCACTATGTCCATGTGGGTTTCATCTGGATGCTCCGGTTTCTTCCCATGTTACAAAGATGTGTTTGGAGCATTTTTCCCTGGGCCTCTACTGAAAATTGGCTTTGTTTCAAACCAGACTTTCCCCGTAAATTAATGTTAACTTATATATATATATATATATATATATATATATATATATATATATATATATATAGGGGTTGGGGGTGTATTATAATCTACAGAATCTGACACAATCTGCAAATTTCCATGTAAAAAATAATTAAGGCAAAGAGCAATCACAGCCACTTCACCATGGCTAACCATAACGAACAATGACAATGAGATCCATGTGGGGAACACAAGTGATGTTCACATCTAGGGGAATAAAGAAATAGAAAAGCAGATGTGGGGTAAGGGTGAGGAGGAGGGACACACAAGAGGTATGCTGAAATAGGAAAATCTGATGGATAGTCAGACAGGCATATTTTGTATTGGTGGGAATAGGCCCCATTTTGTTTTCTGGTGAATAGAAGGAATGATGAAGAGCAGGAAAGAGGAGGAGGAGAGAAACAGCCAAGATAAACAAAACACATATTACAATGCATGACAGACAATGGTTGGAAAAACATTACGGTGAGCTAATTTACAAACAGCACACTGTACGAGATGGGCGAAGGAAAATCAACAGACAGGGCAGGGATGCACACCAGCCATGGTGCAATGCAGGAATGCAGATGAAAATCAACAGACAGGGCAGAGATGCACAGCAGCCATGGTGCAATGCAGGAATACAGATGAAAATCAACAGACAGGGCAGTGATGCACACCAGTCATGGGGCAACGCAGGGATGCACACCAGCCATGGTGCAACACAGGAATACAGATGAAAATCAACAGACAGGACAGGGATGCACACCAACCATGGTGCAATGCAGGAATACAGATGAAAATCAACAGACAGGGCAGGGATGCACACCAGCCATAGTGCAACGCAGGGATGTACACCAGCCATGGTGCAACACAGGGATGAACACCAGCCTTGGTGCAATGCAGGAATACAGATGTAAATCAACAGACAGGGCAGGGATGCACACCAGCCATGGTGCAATGCAGGAATACAGATGAAAATCAACAGACAGGACAGGGATGCACACCAGCCATGGTGCAATGCAGGACTACAGATGAAAATCAACAGACAGGGCAGGAATGCACACCAGCCATATTGCAATGCAGGACTACAGATGAAAATCAACAGACAGGGCAGGAATGCACACCAGCCATGGTGCAATGCAGGAATACAGATGCACTTGTGCATTATATAGTGCTGTGATGTTGTGAACTAGTTGAGAGTTGAACCTGAAGCAGCATGACTGCTAGTAATAGCGGGCTGTAATTAAATAAATGTGATTGCCATACACAGTGGTTACTGAATCCAGTAAAGTCTGTCAGCAGTGCAAGTGTAACCCCAGGCTACAGCATGGATGAGCAAATCCAGCCAGGGAAATGTAGGGGAAGACAAGTGGAGGACAGACTAGAACCTCCAACCCTGCATGTCAAAAATAATCAAACATGCACAATGCGAAATAGAAGCACTGTAGCAAACCAAGTATGTGCCATATAATACACAACTACAGGTACACAATCTAAATAAATGTGAAATGCACTACAGATGTGAAAGACATATGCCATGTCGGAGGCAACAAAAATATGTTGTCATATATGTGTGACCTACCCTGGACGAACAGAATAAAATCTGAAAGCAAAGTTACTACATAGACATGCACAACAATGACATGGAATCAGATTTGGTAATTAAGGTATAAATAATGCTACATAATGAATGCCAGTTTGTGTTCAGGAATGATGTAAAAATAATCCTGTTCAGTACTCAAAACACAAGTTGAACAGGAAAAATTACCTCACCTGCATATGCCTTGCAAGTGTATAAGGGCAAAACTGTTGCACAACATATTATTTTAACAATGAAACTACATGAGAACATTGCTGTTGTAGGTGCCATGAATGTGTGCAACATATATAGCAAAGGTAGCCAGGGTAAGGGAGGTGCCAACATGTGTGCAACATATATAACAAAGGCAGACGGGGTAAGGGAGGTGCCAACATGTGTGCAACATATATAACAAAGGTAGACAGGGTAAGGGAGGTGCCAACATGTGTGCAATATATATAACAAAGGTAGACAGGATGATGTAGATGATGTTAAACATATGCCATGTATGTGTGCAACATATATAACAAAGGTAGACAGGGTAAGGGAGGTGCCAACATGTGTGCAACATATATAACAAAGGTAGACAGGGTAAGGGAGGTGCCAACATGTGTGCAACATATATAACAAAGGTATACAGGGTAAGGGAGGTGTTAACATGTGTGCAACATATATGACAAAGGTAGACAGGGTAAGGGAGGTGCCAACATGTGTGCAACATATATAACAAAGGTAGACAGGGTAAGGGAGGCGCCAAAATGTGTGCAACATATATAACAAAGGTAGACAGGGTAAGAGAGCTGCCAACAGATGTCTACATCAGTAAGGAAATACAAGCAAGTGAAATAGGCACACAGTAAAGCTGGACAACTGTAGATAAAGGGACACAGTGCATATGCATATGCTCACCACACAGAGTGGTGTGGAAGCCCACCCA
The DNA here is from genome assembly GCF_019279795.1 of Protopterus annectens. NCBI lineage: Eukaryota > Metazoa > Chordata > Ceratodontiformes > Protopteridae > Protopterus > Protopterus annectens. Next base: position 1,175,765,544 of record NC_056737.1, on the reverse strand, counting down.
AGCTACACTGAAGTGAATGGCTAATGTAAGTCACATGGGTAAACAGCATAGCAGATAGCTCTAAACATGTATGTGTACATATTACACAAACACAGTATTGTGCAACAAGTAAACAGAAAATGCAGAGGCACACAACAAAATATTCCTTAACCCATATACAAATATACTGTCATGACATCATAATAGAACACTAGCAACAAACACCCCATATATATATATATATATATATATATATATATATATATATATATATATATATATATATAATTTCATGTAACCAAGACCAAATCGCTGAAAGCAAATTTCGCTGAAAACTCATTTCGCCAAAAGCACATATCACTGAAAATAGTAGTGGCAGTTTATATGCCCTTTTCCCCACGGTAGTGCGAACCTGGAGTGAGAATATATAGTAGTGGGGGGTGCAGCCCCCCACATTGGGGGATTTGGGGGCGTAACCCCCAACCTAGCTTGTTTCATACTATGCACTTTATGTTCTGAGGGTAAGTTAGTAGTTTTTAATGAAAGTGCACATATGCCAAATGCCTAAATATGGGCATCTATGCCAGTATAATCATGGATACTGTAATATAACTTAGAATGCAAAACAGTGCATGCCAGAATTATGTTAAATATAACATTAACTGTATATACAGTGACAGAAACATGACTGTCTATGCATTATGTGGAGGATAAATGCCCATTAAGGACATTCACATGAATGTGATACAACACAGCACATTATGTGCCAGCGCATCCCACACACAAAAGTATTTTGCCAGTGTGTCTGTATGACAAGACAATGTTACTTGAATCACATGGGCAAGAATCAGCCATGTTGTTAAACAGACATAAGACAGCAATAACCAACAGTGAAATGGGTGCAAAGAATATACATGGATAACATGTGTAAATGAATGAAATGTACCCATCCCACTGTGTTATGTGAGAAATATGCAAATAATAAATTTGCTGAGTTGCTGTCATCCCACCCATGTATACAGTGGGACAATACAAGCGAGGCAACTGTGTCTCACTTGCTTCATGGTCACTGCAGCAGTTAGACTTGTCACGAACAGGGTCACAGTGTACTGGACATAACACTATGCTGCACTGCATGCATAGTAGTGCACACATAAACACACAGTTAGGGTGCACCATCCCTGAGTACTGGACATAAAACTGTGGTGCACTGCATGTGTAGGAGTGCACACATAAACACCCAGTTAAGGTGTAGCACCCCTGAGTACTGGACATAATACTGTGCTGCACCCCATGTGTAGGAGTGCACATATAAATGCACAGTTAAGGTGTAGCACCCCTGACTTATGGAGCAGTGTATGCATTAAGTACAGTACATCATGTAAGTGTAATTGCTTAATGTATATGTACTGCATTATTGTGTGTCATATGTCTTGAGTAACCCAACGCCACACATGACATGACATGATGTCTGCTGTGTACGGTCAGATATATATCATCTATGAATGGCAACAATGTGCTATTTCTGCACAATTGTGCCTGTACATTACATTTTCTGAAACTGCACACACCATAGAGGTGTGTTTTAGTATTTATTAGTAAATATTTTTAAACCCTTTCAACTGTGGCTGGTTTATGTAGAGATAAATTAAGCTCTAGAGTACATTGCATGCTTATAAGTGATCCTGTAATAAGCCCTTCCACTAAGCCTTGATTGCTTAGTTTCACTACTATTGGATAATAATATTGCATAGTAATAATTGGACACCCTTTTAAGGGCCTTTAAAGGAGTCACAAGTGGCCTGTGCCATGTCCTGAAAGAAGTTCACCATCAGGTCTCTCATCTTTGTCTGAAAGACATCCATCATGACCTCTCAGATCTGGTCCTGTAAATGATATTCCTGCTATGGTGGTTGACATCTCCAACAGCGAGCAGCAGGAACAATGGAATATGCAGGTCCAGGTCCATCATCATCATCATTTCCCATCATCTTCCTGGTCCTCTGACCCACGGTCACATGCAAGGGATCTTTGTCTTCCCTGTTGTCCAATCAGTGAGCTGCCATGGGTCCCATGCTCCTTCAAGGTTAAACCAAAAAATATATATATAGAATCTATATGCAAGTATGCTTAGGACTATGGCTATGACCTGTGGGTGGAAACAGTTCATTATGTCACATTACAGTAATTTGTGACCTTATGTAACTATAACACCGTATGTAAGGAAAGGCATTTCAGCACATAATAATGTAAAAAAAGTCAATCATGCATTCATGTGCGATACATCTCTGCCATAAAATACTATCCGATGGCCACCTGAGTACTGTGAAAGACGTATGTTAAGCTGTTAACATGACAAAATAATATGACACTAACTGTGACACATTTGCTGATGGTATATCACATTACAATACAGATGTCATTTAAACATATTTAACAGATAATATGACCCATAATGTGTCTGTATACCTTGTATAATATAAATAACTGAGGGCAGCAGGCGTTTGGTCAGGATCATGCAACATTTCCAATGTCCTGTCAGCAATGCGCATGGAAGATACATTGTAAAGCTGACCAGTGGATATTTAACAAGCAGATAGGAAATAATAACAGCACTGGGTTTGGGCACAACAATTGTATAAAAAATTATACATAACAGAAGCAGAGTGCTTAAATTCAAATTGGAAAGGGATGATGATCTAACGGGGGTAATTCTAGAAAGAATGAGATTTTGTATGTAGATCCTTAAGGAGAATAACAACAGTCATACAGAATGTTTTAGTCATAAAGTGGCAGAAAATATTCTAAGAAGTAAGACAATGTGGGAATAGAGAAAGGAGATTTGGCAGATAGGGATGACTGAAATTAGGTGTATATAGAACAGGTAAAAGGAAGATGGAATTTACTGCAGGAAGCTGGCAAAGGATCCTAGGTATTGGGAAGAAGGAATTAGAGAGGGAAAACTAATAGCATGGGAAGCATCCAAGAAGACATTTGGATTGCAGGGTGCTCATTGCCTTCACTATCAGTGATTAATATCAGAATAAGATAAATAGAAAGGGATAGGGGAATCCGAAATAAAAGACCTGCTGGGGAATCCGAAATAAAAGACCTGCTGGGGAATCCGAAATAAAAGACCTGCACTGGTAGAGTTTCTAACTGAAACTAGAAAAGAAGCTGGTGTTAAAAAGGGATAATTAGCAGGGCATATAAATTATTACACAATAACTATAGGAAAGAAGTCAGAAAATAAAGGGATAATTAGCAGGGCATATAAATTATTACACAATAACTATAGGAAAGAAGTCAGAAAATCAAGGGATAATTAGCAGGGCATATAACTTATTACACAATAACTATAGGAAAGAAGTCAGAAAATATTGGGAAGATAGATTAGATATGCAATTCACTAAGAAACAATGGGAAGGCATATGTATGGCTCCCAAATATGCAACAAAAATCTACAAGATTTAGGATTTGTGCCTAGAAGCATTTGCATAGATACTTTTTTACCCCAAGTAGAATTCAAAGAATTCCTTAAGCAGATGGCAAATGCTGGAGTTGTAATAGGAAAGAAAGAGGGACCTGGGAGCATACGCTGTCAGAGTGTAATGAGTTGGAAGACTAAAAATTCCCTACGGAGTACTCTGTCAGGAAACCTGAGTGAGCAAATGGGTGTAACTAAGGAATTTATTTATTTATTGAGCTGGGATATAAGATCTGAACTGCATAGATATAGTAAGGCCTTGTTAAGTTTAACTTTGGTGGCTGCCAAAAAAGTAATTTCTAGAAAATAGAAATCAAAATCTAAACCAACTATACTTAAAGTAATGAACATTGTAACAGAGATAAAGGAACATGAAATGGTGTCTCTAAAAAAGGATAGGAGTAAATTTTGGAGGAGGAATGAGGTTTAAAAGAAGTCACGAACTGAACGGTTTGTGATGTTGCTTTCATTATGATATATAATAATATATGATGTATAATGTTTGTAAATATGAACTTATTAATATGGTCTGATAACATATATAAATGTAGGTTTGCCTGTGTCACAAGTGATAATTCAATAAAGGTGTTTAAAAAATTATAGAAAAATATAGCCAATGGAATGTTAAACAATCCGTCACAGTTATTTGCTGCAGACGTGTATGACATGTTGAACTGAAGTACATGCCAGAAATCATCTGCCAATCACATAATGAACACTGAAACAGCAGACACCCATTCAGCAATAAAACAGGAAGCCTGGACACAACCTAACAGTCAGTGACAACGACTGCCAGACATACAAGTTTGCAATCATCTAATTCTCAAAAACTGGTAACAACACAATTATATATGAAACAATCCAGGTAAAACACTATGACAGTTGCACAGATATGTCTGTCATTTAGGTTGTGCTTAAAAAATAATATAATTATTTTCTGCAACATACCCTGCTTATACCTCAAAAGTTGAATTTTGCAAGACAGCTATAATGTTATTCACATGAAATACTGTAAATGATTATTGCAGTTACCTTGCAGATGCATTATGGGTAGTTTTGCACTAATATTAGTCTGCCTGATTCTGCAATCAAAAACATCTGTTTAAGCAATGACCATTGCTGTGGTGTGGTATATTGAAGAAGCCCGAGTGATTAAATAAAGCCAACTGTGGATAAATTTCAATATACCACAACCACGGAGTCAGTTATTGCTATTATACAATGACATTATTTAAGAAAAAAATACTTACTTTTCTTAAATAATGTCTTTGTATAACAGCACATTACTGTTCTTCTGCGGCTGGTGGTATACTGCTGTGTTGTTTTGATGTACTGCGTATGCATATGGGACTTGCGTTCCCACACATACCCAGTACATCAATGCTTTGAAAAGGAAGGTACGGAGAAAAGAAAGTCTCCGTTGCTCTGTTTTTGTTTTCTTTTTTTTTTTATTATTAAAAGAAAAGTTTCGGCTACTTTAGAGGTAGAAGACAGAGACAGAATGGAGGAAATGCAAAGAAAATCAAGTACGAGTCTTTAGTTTTAAATAACGTACCTGATTGTCTTTGTATTTCCTCCATGCTGCCTCTTGGGTATGTCCGGAGTACGGACTATAGTTTTTTTTTTTTTTTTTAATTTTTGTTGAAAAAAAAAGTTTTGGAATATACAAACGGAAAGAAGTCCGGGTGACCAGACCTTTTCCCATTGGTATATTGTGGGATTTACAATAGGCACGCTGGTTGGGCGGGCCAATCAGCATGCCCATTTTTGAATACTAATGGCCAGACATTGTATAACTAAAATGTTATGACTGCTTCTGGGGAAATTAATGTTTATGGTTAGAACACATACCTCTCTCCCTCTGTTACTTCTGCAGCCACTGTATCCACTTGATGCAGAAGATTTCTGGCTGTGTCCTCATCACCTGCAAAAAGGAAAAAAAAGTAAGTTTTGCTGGCACGGAAGGATTTTGTCAGTTGATTATATATTTTTGGCATTTAAAAATGAACTGTAAAGAATACTGAGCATCGCATGTTCTGGAGTCTTAACATGACATACAAGTTTACATACTGCATATTCGATCGTCGCCTTAACATGACGTACAAGTTCACATACTGCACATTCGGTCATCGCCTTTATCACTGTCAATACTTCACACATGAGGAGTAATGTATATAAACTGGTGAAACACAGATTTGAACCTGAAACTCTCACAGAAGTTTGCACTCCAACGCTGACACCCACCTGCCTACCTTATCTATCTTGGATGTGATTACCTGGATTTATGTAGCTTAAATAATCAAACAGTATGACTATGCAGGAAAGATTCAAAAACACGGATCAGTAACACTGAAGTAAAAGGGCAACGTTAAACGTGCTGAGCATTTGAAATGGAACACAACACAATCCTGGCGGAATGTCATCGCACTGGTCACAGCACTAAACAAAAGCTATATATATATATATATATATATATATACATATATATATATATATATATATATATATATATATATATATATATATATATATATATGGGTTCCATACACTACATCAAATTTTCAGTAATTCGAAATAGTGCATGGAATGCTCACTGCAGCAAAAGTGCACTTAATTGAAAGTGCACTTACGCGAAGTTCAGTACAACGAACGGGTGTTGTACTGAACTTCCGTGCAGTACTCATGGACCTTAGGGTTAGGGCACCGGTCATAGTAAGGGGATAGCCCTATGGGCTATTCCCTTACCATGACCCGTGCCCTAACCCTAAGGTCTGTGATGACTGCAGCGCAGTGAAGGACATAGCAATGTCCTCCACTATGGTGCGATAGTCAAGAACCTTAGGGTTAGGGCATGGGTTAGGGTAAGGGGATAGCTTTACTAACTATCCCCTTACCCTAACCTGTGCCCTAACCCTAAGGTCCGTGACTATTGCACCATAGTGGAGGACATAGCTTGTTTTTTTATGTCCTCCACTATGCTGCGGTGTTTTCAGTGAAGTGCACTTATGCAAAAGTTCACTTTCGTTAAAGTGAACTTTTCCAGAAGTGAGGCTTCCTATTACAAGTTTGAAGTAGGGAACTTTCGTTCTTGTAATAGGAATCCATATATATATATATATATATATATATATATATATATATATATATATATATAGGCATGTACATCACTGTTGGAACATACACCATTTCATTTATGTAGGGAGTCAGTCAATGTTGAAATAGAACTCAGTATATTGTGCCAAGAGTGATGTACAGCTAAGGTATATCTGTATTAGCAAAGAGACACACATTCAGCCATAGTGACAGAACTGGGATATTTCTAGAACCTTTGTGGATAACTGAGATATTCATAGTCATCTGTTAATTAAGCACCATAGGTATTAATGCACCAACTGCGTACCTGATGTTTAAAACAGGGTTTACTATTGAAAATGCGAACGGCACTTGGGCGACAGTTGGATAGTCGAACGTATAAGGTCATAAACAAGGATGTCGAAGACAAAATAATCAATCTAGGAACGGTTTTAACATGGGTCGAGGTAATGAAGATGTTTGTAGTAGGGAATAATACTAAACACCTACCTCGACCCATGTTAAAACCGTTCCTAGATTGATTATTTTGTCTTCGACATCCTTGTTTATGACCTTATACATTCGACTATCCGACTGTCGCCCAAGTGCCGTTCGCATTTTCAATAGTAAACCTTAAAACAGCTATACTGCATAACTGAACAAGCTAGCATCTGCCATATCTGTTCTTACTTAGTAATTATAGAAATACAGAAATAACATTGATGATTCAAACCCAGATTTTTCCCTGAAACATTCATATTGGACCATTGCTTAACAGGTCAAGCTAGGTGACAGAAATGACCCCATTATACAGTATCACTAAGGAATGCTTACAGAATCTAGCAAATAATGAAGAACCGTGTAGTCATCCAAAGTCTGAGCACTATAAGGTATACAGAAAGCAATTACCTCATAATACTGCTCCAGTACGTAAGTATCAAAATGAAATACAACTACACCATAGCAGGAATTGAACGTACATGTATCTCTAAGACATTCACATTGAAGTACAGTAAAATAGTTTGAGCTAACAGACAGCATAGTGCCAGCTAACATGCAACATTATTTTATGGAATTATGATGTATTCTGTCATATAACAGTAGCATGTCTCAGTATTCAACTATTTTATAATGAAGAGACTAATGTACGTCTGTATTACTCAGCACTGACACATACAGACATGTACTGCGTGATGCTAATCAAACCGTTATGGATAACGGAGAGATGTGTAGCCATCCGAGGCCTAAGCACTATATAATGTAGAGACTAATAATGTACGTCTGTATTACTCAGCACTGACACATACAGACATGTACTGCGTGATGCTAATCAAACTGTTATGGATAACGGAGAGATGTGTAGTCATCCGAGGCCTAAGCACTGTATAATGTAGAGACTAATAATGTACGTCTGTATTACTCAGTGCTGACACATACAGACATATACTGCGTGATGCTAATCAAACCGTTATGGATAACGGAGAGATGTGTAGTCATCTGAGGCCTAAGCACTATATAATGTAGAGACTAATAATGTACGTCTGTATTACTCAGTGCTGACACATACAGACATATACTGCGTGATGCTAATCAAACTGTTATGAACAACGGAGAGATGTTTAGTCATCCGAGGCGTAAGCACTATATAATGTATTGACTAATAATGTACATCTGTATTACGCAGCACTGACACATACAGACATATACTGCGTGATGCTAATCAAACCGTTATGAACAACGGAGAGATGTGCAGTCATCCGAGGCCTAAGCACTATATAATGTAGAGACTAATAATGTACATCTGTATTACTCAGTGCTGACACATACAGACATGTACTGCGTGATGCTAATCAAACCGTTATGGATAACGGAGAGATGTGTAGTCATCCGAGGCCTAAGCACTATATAAAGTAGAGACTAATAATGTACGTCTGTATTATGTAGCACTGACACATACAGACATATACTGCATGATGCTAATCAAACCGTTATGAACAACGGAGAGATGTGTAGCCATCCGAGGCCTAAGCACTATATAATGTAGAGACTAATAATGTACATCTGTATTACTCAGTGCTGACACATACAGACATGTACTGCGTGATGCTAATCAAACCGTTATGGATAACAGAGAGATGTGTAGTCATCCAGGGCCTAAGCACTATATAATGTATTGACTAATAATGTATGTCTGTATTACTCAGTGCTGACACATACAGACATGTACTGCGTGATGCTAATCAAACCGTTATGGATAACGGAGAGATGTGTAGTCATCCGAGGCCTAAGCACTATATAATGTAGAGACTAATAATGTACGTCTGTATTACTCAGTGCTGACACATACAGACATATACTGAGTGATGCTAATCAAACCGTTATGAACAACGGAGAGATGTGTAGCCATCCGAGGCCTAAGCACTATATAATGTAGAGACTAATAATGTACGTCTGTATTACTCAGTGCTGACACATACAGACATGTACTGCATGATGCTAATCAAACCGTTATGGATAACGGAGAGATGTGTAGCCATCCGAGGCCTAAGCACTATATAATGTAGAGACTAATAATGTACGTCTGTATTACTCAGTGCTGACACATACAGACATATACTGCGTGATGCTAATCAAACCGTTATGAACAACGGAGAGATGTGTAGTCATCCGAGGCCTAAGCACTATATAAAGTAAAGACTAATAATGTACATCTGTATTACTCAGTGCTGACACATACAGACATGTACTGCGTGATGCTAATCAAACCGTTATGGATAACAGAGAGATGTGTAGTCATCCGGGGCCTAAGCACTGTATAATGTAGAGACTAATAATGTACGTCTGTATTACTCAGTGCTGACACATACAGACATGTACTGCATGATGCTAATCAAACCGTTATGGATAACGGAGAGATGTGTAGCCATCCGAGGCCTAAGCACTATATAATGTAGAGACTAATAATGTACGTCTGTATTACTCAGTGCTGACACATACAGACATATACTGCGTGATGCTAATCAAACCGTTATGAACAACGGAGATGTGTAGTCATCCGAGGCCTAAGCACTATATAATGTAGAGACTAATAATGTACATCTGTATTACTCAGTGCTGACACATACAGACATGTACTGCGTGATGCTAATCAAACCGTTATGGATAACGGAGAGATGTGTAGTCATCCGAGGCCTAAGCACTATATAATGTATTGACTAATAATGTATGTCTGTATTACTCAGTGCTGACACATACAGACATATACTGCGTGATGCTAATCAAACCGTTATGAACAACGGAGAGATGTGTAGTCATCCGAGGCCTAAGCACTATATAATGTAGAGACTAATCATGTATGTCTGTATTACTCAGCACTGACACATACAGACATGTACTGCGTGATGCTAATCAAACCGTTATGGATAACGGAGAGATGTGTAGTCATCCAAGGCCTAAGCACTATATAATGTAGAGACTAATCATGTATGTCTGTATTACTCAGCACTGACACATACAGACATATACTGCGTGATGCTAATCAAACCATTATGGATAACGGAGAGATGTGTAGTCATCCGAGGCCTAAGCACTATATAAAGTAGGGACTAATAATGTACGTCTGTATTACTCAGTGCTGACACATACAGACATGTACTGCGTGATGCTAATCAAACCGTTATGGATAACGGAGAGATGTGTAGTCATCCGAGGCCTAAGCACTATATAATGTAGAGACTAATAATGTACGTCTGTATTACTCAGTGCTGACACATACAGACATATACTGTGTGATGCTAATCAAACCATTATGGATAATGGAGAGATGTGTAGTCATCCGAGGCCTAAGCACTGTATAATGTAGAGACTAATAATGTACATCTGTATTACGCAGCACTGACACATACAGGCATGTACTGCATGATGCTAATCAAACCGTTATGAACAACGGAGAGATGTGTAGTCATCCGAGGCCTAAGCACTATATAATGTAGAGACTAATAATGTACGTCTGTATTACTCAGTGCTGACACATACAGACATATACTGCGTGATGCTAATCAAACCGTTAGGGATAACGGAGAGATGTGTAGTCATCTGAGGCCTAAGAACTATATATGTCAGTGAAACATGGACACACTCTCTATATTTAGAAAATATGTTGTGAAAACTGGTAGAGAAGAGTGAAGGCTGCGAGTCTAGTCAAATAAAATTTGATACATAATTCTGGCATTTGTAAATGTAAATGTAAAATGCAGGCTTGTTTCTTAAATGAAAGAAAATACTGTAAAGTGTTGAACTTCAAGATTGTGGCAACATTGCCATCTGCTGTGGGAAAGTCTAAGTCAAGCATTTCAAATCTTTCTTTTGAAGTTAAAATGATTTCAGATCTATCCTTTGATCTGTAGAGCTCAGAGTCAGCCTTTCTGGGCTAGCACATTCTTTCTATTTTTTTTAACTTAAGGAATAATTACTAGAGTGTACATGTAAAATGTCTTTTAATGTTGTAGCTTCCTGATCAGGTGTTAGCTTGCTAAGTAATGTAGCCTGTTGGCCTGGGAACTCCAGGTTAAGTGTCAAAGAAATTATGTAATGGGAACTAAATGAGAATGATGTAATCTGGGAGGGCCCAGCAGAAATATTTGTTAGTGATTTTAAAAACTATTGTTCAGAGAGAGACTGTAAGCATTTTGATATTGGACATTCAACTCATCAGCACTGCCTTATGCTCTCTTTATGTAAGTAGTATGTTAGAAGTATGTTTTCTTGTAGCAATAGCTAGGAATTAGAAAAGTTTAGACTAAGTGTTTTTTCTGTTAGGTCAGAACTCAGTACTGAATTATTTTAAGTTTCTGTGTGTGATCTCTGAACTCTTGAATGGCACTGTGGTGTAGTAGTATTGTCTTGTGTTTTTAGTATTTATTAGTAAATATTTTTAAACCCTTTTCAACTGTGGCTGGTTTATGTAGAGATAAATTAAGCTCTAGAGTACATTGCATGCTTATAAGTGATCCTGTAATAAGCCCTTCCACTAAGCATTGATTGCTTAGTTTCACTACTATTGGATAATAATATTGCATAGTAATAATTGGACACCCTTTTAAGGGCCTTTGGGTAGCTGATAATTATTAGCTGGTGGTGGCAGGAATTATTACTGTATAGTCTGGGTATAGGGGCACAGCTGGAGAATCTGTGTCAGCCTTTCCCAGGAGTGTCTGTGAAGTTGTATAAATACTTATCTTAAAGTGTGTGTATGTCTGTGTCAGCTACTTGGGCAGGGACACAAAGCACTGGTTGGACAAAGAGGGTACTGGAGGTTAGCTTGCCAGCTAGGCTGAGATCTGGACCCTATAGATGTACCAGTGGGGAGTCTTATTGGGGACCTGGAGAGCAAGGGAGCACCCAGCCCCAGACTGACTGTGATCTCTGTTTGCTCTTAAGGGAAATTGCACTTTACTGTGTGTATTTGTTATGCTTTCTCCTATATGAGATGCCCTCTCTGGTGTTAGTGGTGAGGATTGAGGCTCCTTGATTGCTGGGCCAGGGCATCTGTGTCACATATTAATTGGTGGCAGTGGTTGGGATATCCACCTCAAATTAATTGGTTTGCAATGGTGGGATCCACTACACATACTAATTGGTGGGAATTAGTGGAATATATTCATCACATATTAATTAGTTGGCAAATACTGATTGGCTTGCAGTGTTGTGGGTAGATTGAATCCTGTAGCTTATGTACAGTGATCTGTGAAGGTGTTTTGTACTCTAAATCAGTCACGCAGTGAATACTCAGAGTTCAGATTATAATTGTTTTATTTCTTTTGTTAGCTTAGTTAGTCAAGGTGAGCAGGCAGCATGTCAGCAGAGGAGTATGGAAAGCTGACAAGGAGCCAGCTGATGGAGATGTGCCAGGCTAGGGGACTGGTGCATGGAAACCTGACTAAGGCAGACCTGATTGCAGCCTTGGTCACAGCTGCATCAGAAAACAGCATCCAGGAGGACAAGCAGACTGGCAGTAGAGATACAATATCCTTGAAGAATGGACAGCTCCACCTTTCTGCGTAGGGCAATCAGACTGGCAGTATATATACAATATCCTCGGAGAATGGACAGCTCAACCTTTCTGCAGTGGACTTAGAAATCCAATTTGAGCTAAAGAGACTTGAATTGGAGGCCAGGCATTTGGAGATAGAAGCCAAAGAAAAGGAGCATCAGAGGAGGCATGAGAGGGAAATGCTGACTCTTCACCAGAGTCATGGAGGTAATGGGGAAGGGAGTAACTGGACTCCAGAAGCACAACAGGTCAGTAAATTTCTTCCACAGTTCACAGAGGGGGATACTTTTGATACTTTTATTCACATGTTTGAGAGGGGATGCAAACAGTATAGTGCTGACCAAAGGCTCTGGGTACGGTTCCTGACCCCCTTACTCCATGGGAAAGCTGTAACTTTTTTCAAAAATGCCTGATGCTATCTGTTTTGATTATACTGTTGTAAAAAATGTCTTTTAGAATGTTTTAAGCTAATACCTGAAATGTATAGGAAAAAGTTTTGTGAGCATAGATGCAAGGCAGAGGAAAACCCAGGGTAGTGGTGCTGCGGTAGCATTGTCACCTCACAGCAAGATGTTGTCCCGTTCGATTCTTAGCTAGAGTGTCTTCTGTGTGGAGGCATACATGAATGGGCGTGCCTTCGTTGAAGGTTGTGCGTCAGAGCTGGTAACCCGGCATGTAAAAATCCACTACCAAACATTAGCGGACCGGAGTTCCACTGTGGCGACCCCTAATAAGCCGAAAGACACAACAACAAAAAGATGCAAGGCAGAGGAAAGAGTGTGTGAATATATTGCTGAACTGAGCACTTATTTTCATAGCTGTGTGAGTGGATGTCAGGTCACCACTTTTGAAGGGCTGCAGACCTTTTGGTGAGGGAACAAGCCCTTAGCACTTTGCCTAAGGACATGAGGATCTGGTTAGCTGATAGACAATGTGCTACTTCAGATGAGTTGGGGAAGAAGGGAGACCTATACCTGGCAAGCAGGGCAGCCCTGCAAGGAAAGGGATCCCCAGTACTGCTCATGGGACTAAAGGAACCCATGGTGGGGAGCACAGACTACCCCAACAGAATCTACCAGTAGCAGGGGAAGCCACTAGTCCAGGTACACATCCTGGAGCTAGGGTTAAATGTTTTGAATGCAACCAGTGGGGCCATCTGGCATACCCGGTGTCCATGGAGGCAAGGTGGGGAACCAAAGATGAGGGAGCCAGTAAGTGGGAAAGACAAAATGCCAATAGTAGGTTGTCTTGGGACAACAAGGGTACCAAACTACCACCAGAGGCTATATCCTATTGTAGTGAATGGGAAAGAGGCCATTGCCAAGAAAGACCCAGCCTCTGATATAACCATTGTAAAGCCTGCAATGGTTACAGTGGAGCACTACTTGCCTGGGCAGTCTACTCCAGTCAGGGCTTTAGGAGGGATCCCATTCCAAATACCTTTGGCTAGGGTTCACCTTGACTGGGAGGGTGGAAAAGGAAGCCAGCAAGTAGGTGTGTTTGAGGATATATCTGCAGATGTCCTGATAGGGAATGATTATGATAGTGCAGTACCCTGTGCTTAAGCAGTTACACGCAGTCAGGCTTGGAGACAAGCATGTGGGTCTGGTAGCCAGGGGGAGACCCAGACAGACTGCATACTTGCAGCCAAGACTGGCGAGATGGTTACTTCAGGGAGTGAGTTACGTTGTAGTAGTGAGACTGAAGGTGAGCTTGTGGGTACTGATGGTCCCTTGGACAGAGTGACTGCAAAGGTAGAGGTGAGTAGTAGTACCCAGGCTGACAGCGAGGCACCACTGTCAGTGGATGCCAGAATTCCTGTGGAAGGGTTACAAGGAGAGAGTTGAGAGAGGGACAGCTCTCGGACCCTACATTGCAAGGCCTAAGGCAGGTAGCTAGGGAGGCACCTGATTCTCAAGGGAAGGGGGAATTTGTGTACTGGGACAAAGGATTACTGTACAGAGAGTGGACCCCTGAGAGAGGGCTAGAAGGTGAGAGAGTACAGCATTTGGTGGTGCCTAGACCCTACCATTGGGAGCGTCTAGACATAGCCCACTTTTGTGATTTTAAGTATTTTATTCTGATTTTTTGTTAAGTTTTACTGCTTTGCCACCTACTTTTTGGCATTTTCTGGCTTGCTAAAGTTTATATCTGTAACAGTACTTGAAACACATCTAGACCCTGTTTGCTGCATTTCCTGTGTTGCACTTAATTTTAAATCGTTTTTTTTTCTCTAAAAACTGCATTTTACCTGATTTGGCCTAGCACTCATGTGTAGGGTCATTTATTGCACTGCTGTGATTATTTTGCTGCTTGTGTATCTCTGCTACCTTTAAACTACAACAAAAAGAAAAAAAAATCTTGCTTTTTTCCCACTTTCTGAAAGTTAAGAAAGTTCAGTTACAGATTTGCTGTTCTGAACTGTTTGGAAGTTTCTAGAAGGCCAGTGCTTGCTTGGGCTAAAGGGAAGTCTCTGTGTTCACCAGTGGGAGTGGTTAACACTGTACAGCCTGCTTGTCCCAGGAGGAGTGGTTACTACCTAGAAGCTGTAGTTTTATTGGCCATTTTGGGTCAATTCTAAACTCCTTGATCTCTCTCTCTTAAAACCCTACAACTCTCTTTTTGCGTGGTTTTGCGCACTGAGCAGCGTCTGGCAGCGCTGCCTAAACAGGTTTAAACTATTCTAGGCTCCACAAAGTCTGCTCTTCACTTTTTCCCTTAGAACTGTTCAAACTCTCAAAGTAATCACTCTATTATCATTCTAAAGCCCTGCACTTGCTCAGCTCTTATAAAGAAACACTAACTAACTAAGCACTACACCCTCCTTGACTTCTCATAAGTATTAGGCTCCCGATTGGTCCTTCCTGATCAAGTGAAAAATCAGTTCCCTTCCCTAATCTGATCAGTAAAAAAACAGTTCCCTATACTAATCTGGTATGTCCAAGGGTCAGTTTCAAGGTTACTCTCCAGTCCGGCTGGTGAATCTGGGAATTTTGAGGCAATGTTACAATTGCCTTATGTACACAGACAACCCTCTCCTCCTTCTAACAAACTCTAATACATGTGAGAGATACAGTTACACAGCCAAACTGGAGGCAGAGCTCTCTCAACCCAAGACTGGCACAGTCAGTCAGGAGGAAAAGGTAACCACCCACACCACAAATCCAGTCTCACACAGACCTATTGCATCTGCATACCCAACACATAAACACACAAAAACATACTCGGAGGCTCTAAATAAAAATCTGCCTAAACAGCAAAGACCTCCTAAGCAGATATCCAAGCAACAGCCACCCCTCAACAATACCCACAAATCACATATCTCACAAAATCAGTGTGCCTCACAATCACAGCCCTTAAGGCCAAACAACACACCAAATTACACTTGTTATAGGGGACTCTATTGTCCGGCGCACTGACGTCCCACTCACCAGACTGACCAAGGAGAAGGTCACTGTAAGTTGCCTGTTGGGTGCCAGGATCTGCCATATAATGCAAGCACTCAGGTCACTCCAAAGCAAGTACAAGTATGACTCCGTCATTGTCCATGCTGGTGTGAATGACCTGAGACGTACCTCCCTGGACTACATGAAAAGAGACATAGAGGAGCTCTCTGACCATGTAGCCCAGGCTGGTATGACCCTGACCTTGAGCAGCATCTTGCCCTCACCAAGAATGATGCCACAGTATAAAGACAAAATGATCACTTTCAACAATTGGCTAAAGTATTGGTGTCATTCAAAGGGGATCCAGTGTCTGTCAGCCTGGGATGACATGCTCGACAAGCCACGTTCCTTCGCTAGGGACGGCTTGCACCTGTCACCCTTAGGCTTTCGTATTCTTGCCAAGGATCTTGCCACCCCATAGTGCCTTTTTTAGGCAAAGCTCAAAGGACAAACCCACCTCCATAGACAACCCAAGTATAAAAAAACTAAAAGTAATGCTACTCAATGCCAGAAGTCTAAACCTCAAGATGCATGCACTCGAGGCTCTCCTCAGTATGGAGAAAGTTGATGTCTGTGCAGTAACAGAAACCTGGTTTAAGGCTCCTGAGAGCACCCCAGCACTACCAGGTTATAACTCACACCATGTGTTTCGGTCCCAAAACTCGGACCAAAGCACAAAAGGAAGGGGAGTATATATAGTCATCAAAGATACCTACACCTCCAGGTTAGTGGCACTGCACAAAGCATCGGAAACTATCCAAGTGCAACTAACAGCGGGCAAAACTGCCTTTCAGTTTGTAGCCTGCTACAGAACACCCTCCCTATTACAGGAACCCCACTTGGCATTCCTGAGAACACTGGAGAATATGAAGGTCTCTCCAAACACTATGTTATTGGGTGACTTCAACTACCCAGACATTGACTGGGAAAACTACTCAAGCCCAAACACCCTCACCCAACGGTTCCTTGAATTTATAAACTCTAACGCAATGGAACAATTGGTCACCACTTCCACAAAAGGGAACAACATATTGGAGCTGGTCATCACCAACATGGGGACTCTATGTTCCACACCAGAGGTAAACCCCTCATTGGTAAGATCAGACCATAAACAAATTTCCCTGGACATCCATATCCCGTCCCCACCCCCAGCCAAGGAAATCACTGTAAAGAATTTCTCAAAAGCCAACTTTGCACTTCTCAAGACTGAGGTGGAATCCTTCAAAGCCCCTGGGCCAGAGGATAATACAGCCCAATCCACAGAATCCTTTACAAATGCATTCTATGAGCACCTGCAGGAATGCATGGATCGTGCTATCCCAAATAAAACCAAGACTCACTCCTCCAAAAACAGGAGACCAGTCTGGTGGACCCCAGCCATAAATAAGCTATACAACAGAAGGAGGAAGCTAATACATGACAGAGCAAAATCCCAAAAAGGGAAGGCATCTCTGATCAGTATTAGCAAGAAACTTCGATCCCTCATAAAATCATCAAAGGCAAGTTTTGAAAGAAAAATTGCCCTAGACACTAAAGATAATCACAAGGCCTTCTTTAGTTATGTCAGGAACATGAGTGGAAACTCCCAGATATGCTCTGAATTGTTGCATAATAAAATATACCGAATCTACAGACATAGCCAACATCCTGGCAGACAGATTCAGCACAAACGTCTCCCCTCTTCCCCCAAAGGAGCAAATGCCTATCCCAACTGAATGTAACCTCCCTGACATCACAGATGCATAGGTGAAAGCTGCCCTCTCCAAAGCAAAAAACACAGCATCTATGGGACCGGACGGTGTCCCAGGCTGTGTCTTACATGAGCTCCAAGAAGAACTGAACCCTCACATTAAGTCACTGTTCAAACTTAGCCTTACTACAGGATATGTACCTAAAGAATGGTGTACAGCTACAGTGGTCCCACTCCACAAAGGTGGTGCCACAATGGACCCTGGAAACTGTCGCCCCATAAGTCTGACTAGTCTGGTCTCTAAAGCTATGGAGCGTATTATCATGGAACTCATAAACAAAGACATTGGGAGCCTCCAGACACTGGACCCTACCCAATTCGACTTTGTTAAGGGCAGATCTTGCCTCTTTTAAATCCTAGTTGATTTATTTGAAACAATTACCAAAGCCATAGATGAGGGCAAGGTAGTCCACACAGCCTACCTGGACCTCGCAAAAGCCTTCGACACAATACCCCACTCGGGCATCATAAATAAGCTTACCAGCTGAAATATCAACCCCTATATCACAAGATGGGTTGCAAACTGGCTCAGAGATAGAACCCACATGGTCAGAATCGCAGGTGCCATGTCTGAATCCAAACCAGTTACAAGTGGCATCCCACAGGGCTCAGTTCTGGGACCTCTCTTGTTTGGTATATACTTCTCTGAGGTTCAGGCTAACACGGGGGGATTATGGCTGACAAAGTTCACAGATGACTGCAAACTGGGGGCTATAATCGAATCTCCAGCTGACACAAGCATCCTCCAAAAGGGTCTCACAGAGACGGATGCTTGGTGCCAGAGCTACGGCCTCAAGCTAAATGCTAAAAAGTGCATAGTCATCCCCTTTGGGAAAACAAGGTGCCCACAAATTACCACATAGGTGGTAATCCATTAAGTACGGAAGAAGTAATTAGAGATTTGGGGACCAACGTAGATAGTAATCTCTCCTTTGATAATCACGTTGCCAAAGTGGTTAGAAAGACCTTCTATATAGCCCACCTTATTAAAGGGTTCACATCTAGATCAAGAGAGGTCATTGTGCCCCTCTACTCGTCACTCATCAGGCCCATAATTGAATACAATGCCCCTTTTGGGATGTACCTTACCCGACACCTGCAGCAACTGGAGAGATCCCAAAAGTACCTCACAAAGAGGATCATGGGCTACAAACAGATGTCCTATGCAGCTCGACTAAAGAAACTCCAGCTCTACTCAGCTGCTTACCGCCTACTCAGAGGCGATCTATGCCTGATGTACAAAGCCATGTCAAACCCAGAATTAATGGACATGCTCCACCTCAAAAAATCCAAGTCCCTTAGAGCTACACGCTCCAGGGACCTAAACCTCAGCACAAAAATAAATAGGACGTGCTGGAGGGACAGATTCATTTCCCAGAGGCTCCCCTCACTCTGGAACAGTATCCCAGTTCATGTTAGACATAGCCCCTCGCTGACCCTCTTCAAGCGAAATCTGGACACGTGGATGGGAAATCGCAAATTCACCCCTGGGATCTCTTCTGTGTCCCTACTAGATAGAGGCACAGTAAACTAATCTTAAAAGGGTACCTTCTGTGACCTACTTTACAGAGGCACAGTAGGCTAATCTAATAGGGAGGCGGAAGCCAAATAAACTCTGGCTAGGCTTATAAATGCCCTAGGACAGATAGCCTAGTATCTACCTATGAACCTATGATATTTCCTTTGTAGGTCATATGGGCATGAAATGTACAAAGACGCGTATTATGCAGAACTTCTATTGGCCTGGAATTTCCAGAGATGTAACAGGGTATTGCAGCACCTGTGAAAAGTGCCAAAAGGTAGGCAAGGCAGGAGACAAGGTGAGAGCTCCTTTGATGCCTTTGCCTGTAATTGAGGAGCCATTTCAGAGGGTAACTATGGATATTGTGGGTCCTCTGAGTACCCCAGTTCCACAGGGAAAAAGTATATCCTAGTGATAGTGGATTATGGTACATGATACCCTGAGGCAGCGGCTTTGTCCTCCATTGAGGCAGAGAAGTTGGCAAATGCTTTGTTAGAGATTTTCAGCAGGGTAGGTTTCCCAAAAGAAATAATGTCTGACAGAGGTGCTGATTTCATGTCAGACCTGCTGACTTGTCTGTGGAAGTCCTGTGGGGTATAGCACATGAAGACCACCCCCTACCACCCCCAGACTAATGGTCTTGTTGAGAGGTTAAACTCTACAATCAAGTCCATGTTACAGGCATTTGCAGATCAGTTTAAGAGGGAGTGGGACAAATATTTGCCCCATCTGTTGTTTGCTTACAGAGAGGTTCCCCAGGAATCCATAGGTTTTTCACCCTTTGAGTTGCTGTATGGGCATAGGGTGAGGGGACCTCTAGATGTAATTTGAGATGAGTGGGAATGTGAGTGAAAAATTCACAAAGAGTCTGTTGTGGCATACATCCTAAACCTCAGGACAAGGCTCAGGGAACTCATGGGCTTGGCCCAGGAGAACCTGGCAGAAGTCCAACAACAGAAGAAGGTGTGGTATGACAGGAATGCTCAAGCTAGAGAGTATGTTGTGGGGAAGCAGGTAATGGTTCTCATTCCTGTCAGACACAGCAAGCTGCAAACAGTTTGGGAGGGACCCTCAAGGTGGTAAGAAAGGTAAATGATGTTAACTACATGGTGGAACTGCCAGGCAAATGGCAGGGGCACAAATTGCACCATGTTAACATGATGAAATCTTACTATAATATGGAGGCCCTTGTGCTGAGCATTTGCAGTGGATTGCAGGAGGAGTCTGAGGGAGATCTGGGGACTGATCTCCTTAGTGAGGCTCGGGCTGACACCTTGGTGGAAGGGGTAGCAGTGTCCCAGCAGATATCTCTTACCCAGGTTAGAGAAATCTGAGCAGTGTTGCATGAATTTGGGGACATGTTCACTGGGAAACCAGGTTCCACCCACCTGGTGCAGCACCAGGTGGGTACAGGACCCAAAAGGCCTATTAGGCAGGCCCCTTATAGGGTGCCTGAGAGAGTCAGACAGACTCTTAGGCAGGAGGTACAGGAGATGTTGGAACTAGGGGTTATTCAAGAGTCCAACAATCCCTGGGCCTCCCCAGTGGTGCTGGTGCCATAAATGTATGGCAGCACCAGGCTCTGTGTGGATTACAGGAAATTAAATAGTCACACAGAGTTGGATGCTTACCTCATGCCTACGGCAGATGAGGCCTTAGAGCAGCTGGGTGGGGTTAAGTATCTTAACACCATTGAGCTTACCAAGGGTTACTGGCAGGTGCCCTTGACTCCTAGTGCTAGAGAAAAGTCATCCTTTGTGACTCCTTTTGACCTGTATGAGTTCACAAAGATGCCCTTTGGGATGAAGCATGCCCCAGTGACTTTCTAGAGGATGGAAGATAATATCTTAGCAAAAGCAGGATGGTTTGCCCTTGCTTACCTAGACGATATTGCCATCTACAGCCATTCCTGGCCAGAGCACTTTCAGTATGTCAGGGAGGTGCTGGGCAGACTACAGAGGGCAGGGTTGACCATTAAGCCAAGCAAATGTCAGGTGGGTATGGCAGATGTCTCCTACCTAGGACATAGAGTGGGGCGTGGTAAGATAAGGCCAGACCTGCCAAAGAGGAAGCCATTCAGGCATGGCCTGAACCTGTTAACAAAAAGCAGGTGAGGGCATTTTAGGGACAGCAGGGTACTACAGAAAGTTCATCCTCAGTTATAGTACCATAGCTGCTCCTCTCACAGACCTGACAAGGAAGAACAGGCCAGATAAGGTAGTGTGAACCCCCGCATGTGAGCAGGCATTCCAGAAGCTTAAAGAAGCTTTGGGAGGACCCGCTGTGTTAGCCAGTCCAGATTACAGCAGATAATTTGTTGTGCAGGTGGATGCTTTAAACCATGGGGTGGGGGCTGTACTTAGCCAGATTTCTTCAGAGGGGGAAGAGCACCCAGTGGTTTATCTCAGTCATAGGCTCCAACCTAGGGAGGAATGCTATACAGCTGTAGAAAAGGAATGTCTAGCCATAGTGTGGGCACTGCAGAAACTTCAGCCTTATCTGTATGCAAGAAAATTCACTGTAATGACAGATCACAACCCCCCTAACATGGTTAAACAGAGCCAGCCAGCAAAATGCCAAGTTGCTAAGATGGAGCCTGGGGTTGCAAGCATATGATATGTCAGTACAGCACCACAGTGGGATTAGCAATGCCAATGCAGATGGGCTCTCAAGACAGGGACTGGGGTGAGGTACACTCAGACCTAACTCTTTCAAGCAGCGTTTCTCATGGGTCACTTGAAAAACTAGCTTGAGTTCTCGGGGGGGGGGGGGTGAAGACTGGTAGAGAAGGGTGAAGGCTGCCAGTCTAGTCAAATAGAATTTGATACATAATTTTGGCATTTGTAAATATAAATGTAAAATACAGGCCTGTTTCTTAAATGAAAGAAAATACTGTAAAGTGTTGAACTTCAAGATTGTGGCAACATTGCCATCTGCTGTGGGAAAGGCTAAGTCAAGCATTTCAAATCTTTCTTTTGTAGTTAAAATGATTTCAAATCTATCCTTTGATCTGTGGAGCTCAGAGTCAGCCTGTCTGGGCTAGCACATTCTTTATATTGTTTTAACTTAAGGAATAATTACTAGAGTGTACATGTGAAATGTCTTTTATTGTTGTAGCTTCTTGAGCAGGTGTTAGCTTGCTAAATAATGTAGCCTGTTGGCCTGGGAACTCCAGGCTAAGTGTCAAAGAAATGATGTAATGGGAACTAAATGAGAATGATGTAATCTGGGAGGGCCCAGCAGAAATGTTTGTTAGTGATTTTAAAAACTATTGCTCAGAGAGAGACTGTAAGCATTTTGATCTTGGACATGCAACTCATCAGCACTGCCTTATGCTCTCTTTATGTAAGTAGTATGTTAGAAGTATGTTTTCTTGTAGCAGTATCTAGGAATTAGAAAAGTTTAGACTAAGCATTTTTCTGTTAGGTCAGAACTGTACTACTGAATTATTTTAAGTTTCTGTGTGATCTCTGAACTCTTGAATAGCACTGTGGTGTACTAGTATTGTCTTGTGTTTTTAGTATTTATTATTAAATATTTTTCAACCCTTTTAAATTGTGGCTGGTTTATGTAGAGATAAGTTAAGCTCTAGAGTACATTGCATGCTTATAAGTGATCATGTACTAAGCCCTTCCAATAAGCTTTGATTGCTTAATTACATTACTATTGGATAATAATATTGCACAGTAGTAATTGGATACCCTTTTAAGGGCCTTTGGGTAGCTGATAATTATTAGCTGGTGGTGGCAGTAATTACTACCATATAGTCTGGGTGTAGGGGCACAGCTGGAGAATCTGTGTCAGCTTTTCCCAGGAGTGTCTGTGAAGTTGTATAAATGTATTTTATTTATTTATTTTATTTATTTTACATTTGTTTACCGGGAAAGTCCAACTGGACACAGGTCCATTTTCAGTGGAGGTTGGGGAGAAAAGCTCCACATTACAATACATTGCATGAGAATAAAATGAAGTAGAACGTACATACATATGGCATATATACACATCAGGACAACATATTGGTGATTAACAAACATACATATAGCATATATACACAAACCAGGACATCATGCTAGTGATTAACATTTCTTACAGTAGACAATCAGAGGTACATTTTTTTTCTTTTGCAGTTATAAGTTTTGCAAGGTAAATATATACGGGTTTGGAAGCTTTCAGGGGAGAAACTGCTTGTACATAGCTGTGCCCTGACAAATTCACTTGGTATGTATTAGCCTGGTGAGTGGCATGAGCATAACCAGTTACTTACATAGATAAATACTTATCTCAAAGTGTGTGTGTGTGTGTGTGTGTGTGTGTGTGTGTGTGTGTGTGTGTGTGTGTGTGTGTGTGTGTGTGTCAGCTACTTGGGCAGGGACACGCAGCACTGGCTGGACAGAGATGGTACTGGAGGTTAGCTTGCCAGCTAGGCTGAGAGCTGGACCCTATAGCTGTGCCAGTTGGGAGTCTTATTGGGGACCTGGAGAGCAAGGGAACCACCAGCCCCAGACTGACTGGGATCTCTGTGTGCTTTTAAGGGAATTTGCACTTTACTGTGTGTATTTACTATCCTTTCTCCAATATGAGATGCCCTCTCTGGTGTTATTGGTGAGGATTGAGGCTCCTTGATTGCTGGGCCAGGGCACGGGGGTCACAGATGTATTGTATACTTATCAATAAAATAGAGGGATTAAATTGCTTAGGTTCAATATACAAACTACCCTGCAATGTGCTTTGAACCCAAAAGTTGGAGATCATCATCATGGGATTCGTTGCGTAACCAACTGAGCTAATTGACGTAACTCTTCAGTTCTGCTTGTAATAGAGATATTTGTGTCATATTAGTCACAGCTGTAGGTGCATAATGTTATGTACAATAGTATCACCCGTATCAGCTCTCAGCATTAAACATTCGCATAAACACATACAGCTAGCAAATGATTTTATTATAATGTAGATGTTAAGGTATTATTTATGAAACTTACTATAGGCGTCAACAGGGTGGTGTCAGACCTCTGTGACCCTCTAGTGAAGATCCTCGCTGTCCCTCTGATGCAGGTCATCATAACAATGACAAACTTGCATGGCATTTCAGAAAATCTCAGCCTGTTGGTGATGCTCTGTCAAAATCCAGTTCCAGATCTCTGCCATTATAAAATTCCTCGGGCATTCTCCCAGCCAGAGCTACATATATACATATACATGTATACACATACGTTCATAAGTAAGTTCTAGGCTTTCTGCACTTGTGGGTCATTTTAAGCCTGGCTAATTTTCCTTTTTGTGCACAAAATATTTATTTATTTATTTATTTTATTTTACATTTGTTTACCGGGATAGTCCAACTGGATACATGTCCATTGTCAGCGGAGGCCCGGGGAGAAAAGCTCCACATAGTCAAACATACAAAAGGTTACACAAGAAGTTAGAAAACAATTAGAATATATAAAAAAGTGGTAATATACCTTATGTACATTGGTTTAGAAGTGTTCCCTAATAGGGACTCACATTTCTCATAGACAGATATACAAAGGTTACAGAAGAAGTTAGAAAACAATTAAAATATATAAAAACAAAGTGGTAATATATCTTATGTACATTGGTTTAGTAATGTTCCCTAGTAGGGACTCACAGTTCTCATGGGCAGACACAATTACAAGTATGATTTGGATACATAGCATGGTGATGTAGTTAGATGTTATGATAATTACTGATTATGCTATTGTTTTATATCTTAATTCGGGTTGGTACATGGGCATAGCCAGTTCAATGTGAGATACTGTTTGAGTTTTTTTTAAGAGACTTTTGGAGGATTGTAGGGTTATATAGTTTGGCAAGGCATTCCAGGTTTTGCCAACAAAGTTGATGAACAGGGATTCACCAGCTGAGTTATTAGCTTTGTGGGTTTGGACCAGTAATTTGTCGACTGACCGTAGGGATCTCAGGTTGCTATATGGCTTAATAATATTTATAAGAGAGGGGGGATCTTTAGGGTGGTACAGAACTTTGTGTGCTATTAAGAGTTGATTGAATTGAATTAAGCTGGGCAGTTCTAGCCATTGTAGTTGTTTCAGGTTCTGGCAGTAATGGGTTCTATAGGTGGAGCCAGTGGTGAATCTGGCAATATGGTTGTAGGTATGGGACAGCTTACTTAGTTTGGTTTTATTTAGGCTTGAGAGTACAGATGAGGCATATAAAAGAGTAGAGAATAGGTGTAATCGGGTGATTTCAATCCTAGCCAGTGGGGTTAAGAGTATCTTGTTTCTATACAGTGATCCAAGCTTCTTAGTGATGTCCTGTACGGTTTTGTTGACCTGTAAGTCAAATTGAGATTATTGTCTATGATAACCCCTAGAAGTTTAGTGTGTTGATCTGGGGAGATAGTGGTGCCATTGTTAGATGTGACAGAGAATGAAAGTATGGCAGATCTACTAGTGGGGATGAAGAGTAGAAGTTTAGTTTTATTGGGGTTCAGTAGTAGGGGTTGGTTGGCGAGCCAGATGTTATTCATGTTTCACTGTTGCAGTTATTACATTTCGGTAATCTGCTGGCAGGTTGCCCTCAGTCGGCCTTATTAACAAAGTCTTGGGTCCTGCATCGGTTGCTGTCCCTTCTTCCATGACATCAGATCATCAGGGGTATAAAACATGCAGCCGATGCCATTACATCAGTCTTTCTTGCCGTGCGGTGCCCGAAGCAGAAGCAGTTTGCAAGTGCCGGTCGGCTGACTCCTGAAATTTTCATTTTCGAGTTTCAGAACAGAAGTCTTCAACTTAAAGCTAAGTACCCTGTTGGGGAAACTTTTTCTTGCTCCTTACCGATGTCAGTAAAAGTCAGTAATTGCATTATGTGTGGAAAGCAAATACCTCATAAAGATTTTCATTTGTACTGTATTCCTTGCCTAGGCCCTGACCACGGCGTACCTTGCTGTTGGTTTTGTGCTTTATTTAATCAGTGCACTGTCATCGGTACATTTTTGCCCCTAAATATTTCAGTTCTCAGTTTAATTATCCAAAAATGATGTTGGTTAGCCATTTGACTACCGAAATTCTGAAAAAAAGCAAAGAAAAAGATAGAGACAGGCCATCGAGGTCCAAAACTGCCGACGACGCTTCTCCTAAGCCAGTCGCCAGTTTGCCGGTACTCAGTGGGGTGCTTTCGCAGCCCCTGATACCCGCTACTTCTGACTCGCAGGCCTCTACTGAGACACATTTGGAGTCCGGTATGCCATGAGATGCTTCACCTATGGAACCCGTGGATGTCTCTACCTCGGATGGGTCCGGAGCCACTGTGCGGGCACCGGCTTCTGAGGGTGTATTCAAGCCTACAGACTTGCATATTAAATCGACTCCACCTTCAATACTAAGGCTTAAATCTCGATCTATGTCTAAAAAACTGATGCCCAGGCCACATGTTCAGGCCCCTATGCCTAAAAAACAAATGATCAAAATGGCTGAAGGTCTTATTACTCTAATCAGGGGTAGTCAACCCCCCCCCCCTTCTAAGAGGCCTAGGGCTGAGTTTGACTATGAATCATCTGATCAAGATTCTGTTTCTTCTAATTCTTCCTTCTTCTACCTCAGCATAGGCCTTTGGCTATACCTCCTGTACTAGACATTGTTGATGATGCGTTTGTAGAATCCAGTATGGCCCCTGATTCCCTGCCTCCGGCTCTTAGTAAACCAGACAGATACTACAGGGTTCCTGAGTCCCACAAGTTCCTTTTCAAAAACCCTGTTGTGGATCCAGAAACCATTTCTCAGGGGCCCAAGGGCATTAAGGCTTCTACTGCTAAAAATCCTACCCCTTCTGACAGAGACTCCAGGGCACTGGATAGATGGGGTAAAAAGGTTTATACTTCTGCAACCTTGGCAATCAGGACTTTAAACTGCCAATTTCATATGTTGAAATATCAACAGCATATTATTGGACTGCTTAAACAGAAAATGATGTTGATTTCTGACTGTGTGGAAAATAAAGATTTACAGGATTTATTGCATTCTGCTGAACAAGTTGGAAACCATACTTTGCAATGTGATTTTGATTCTTTAGAGGCCTCTTGCAGGGCTGCTGTTACTGGATCTGTACTTAGAAGGTATGCTTGGCTTAAGGAGTAATCTCTGCCTGATCATGTTAAAGCAAAATTGTTGGATGCTCCTTTAAATCAGGACCGCCTGTTTGGCAATAGGACTGATGAAGTTCTAAAAAATATGGAAGCTAAAGCTAAATCTATGCAAACTGTAAAAGATTTCTTACAAGTGCAACCACCAAGATTTAGTAGGCACTGGCCTACTAAGAACTGGTCCTTTCCAGCTCCTTCCAGATCCTCTCAAGCCAAACCCAGACACTCCAAAAGCACCAGGCTTCAGTCCCAAGGGACTCTCAGAACTAAGCAATGGGGGGGCCTCCACTTCCAAATCTGGAAATGACATGACACCCCCCTATGGTAAACAATCTCAATGACTTTTCTTTAAAATTACCAAGCACTTACCTTTTAGCTGCCCCTTTGGGGGGAAGGATTGCACTTCATTCACAAAACTGGGAACTCATAACTCAGGACAAATGGGTTTTAAATATAGTGTCCCAGGGATACAGATTTCATTTCCACACGTTACCAACTCCAGACAGATGGCCAGACTTGCCCCCAAATCAGTGGGCAGTGGCTCAGAAACAAGTACTTTCCCTCCTAAACATGGGGGCTATTCAACTAGTACCATAATGGGGAAAGGGACAAGGTTTCTAGTCCAGGCTTTTCCTGGTACCCAGAAAAGACAAATCATGGCGTCCAATTCTGGACCTGTCTACTCTAAACACCTTTCTGGACATTCCAAAATTCAAGATGCTGACTCTTCACCAGTTACTTCCAATGCTAGGCAAAGATGCCTGGTTGGCAATTCTAGATTTAAAAAGATGCTTACTTGCATATCCCAATTTGGGAATCTTGCAGAAGATACCTACGCTTCAAAGCAGGCTCCTTCCATTATCAGTTCTCTGCACTGCCCTTTGGCTTGTCTACTGTGCCCAGGGTATTCACAAAGTGCCTGGCTCCAGTAATTGCATTTTGCAGGCAAAGAAATATTCAAATATATCCATACCTGGACGATTGTCTAATTCAGGCAGAAAACCAGGCCATACTACTAAATCACCTGGCGTTTGTAAAAAGGGTTCTAACTTGTCTAGGGTACACCATAAACGAAAATAAATCACAGCTGTTACCCTCTCAACAAATTACATTCCTGGGTGCAAGATTGAATACAACTGCCCAGATGGCTTTCCTCACACCAGAAAAGCAAATTCATTTGATGACTTACTTCAAACAAGTGGCCACAAAAACCTTGCTATCTGCAAGACAAATACTGCAAGCCTTGGGGTTCATGGCCTTTTGCATTCTTCTAATTCCATATGCAAGACTGCATATGAGGAAACTTTAGTGGTGCTTAAAAAGTCTATAGAGTCACTATTGTCACAGCCTGGAAACAATGATTCCTATCATACCCTGCCTATGCCTGGAGTTCCTATGGTGGGCAGAGGCCTGCCACCAAAACAAGGGACTGCCATTCACACTACCCCCTGCCTCCCAAACCCTAACTACAGATGCATCAGACTATGCATGGGGGTCTCACCTGACAGGGAAGTGCATTCAGGGCAAATGAAACCCAAATCAAATGCACCTACATATCAATCAAAAAGAAATGTTAGCTGTACAGAATGCTCTGACAGCCTTCAAGGACTACATTCATCCAGGACAACTAATGGTAAAGACGGACAACACCACAGTTATATGGTACATAAACAAGCAGGGAGGTACACAATCCTACACCCTCTGCAGACTAGCCATGGCATTGTGGAACACAGCCTTGAGCTACCAAGTGCAACTACAATCTCAATTCCTGCCAGGAAAACTGAATACACTGGCAAATGGACTAAGCAGAAATCACATGGACCCACACGAGTGGAAACTGGAAACACAGATTTTCAACATGTTGATAAGCAAATGGGGAGCCCAGACATAGATCTATTTGCCTTCCCCCAAAACTACCAGTTGGACAAATTTTGCACAAGGACTCCTCACAAAAAAGCATGGAAAGTGGATGCTCTGTCTTTCAGTTGGAAAAACCTATCAGTCTATGCCTTTCCCCCTCTGCTTCTGCTCTCCAAAGTTCTGCTAAAAGTCAAACAGGACAAACCAAAAATGATTTTTATTGCTGCAGACTGACCTCGCCAACACTGGTACCCACTCCTGTGCAGTGTGTCACAAATGTCTCCATGGCACCTGCCTCAGACACCTTCCTTGCTGTCTCAGCAGGAGAACCAAATTCTGCACCCTTAGCTCCCAAAATTGTACCTTGCAGATTGGCCGATCACTTAAATTCACCCTTAGCATCCCTCTGTAAACCTGTGATGGATGTCTTCTTGGAGACGAGAAGACCTAGTACTAGAAAATCTTATGCTGACAAATGGAAAAGATTCTGTGCCTGGAACCAATCTTTAGGGATGAGCACAGCAGTGCCCAATTTACCTCAGATTTTGCAATACTTAACTGAGATGCTTCACAAGGGCCCGTCTTTTTCCTCTATTAAAATCCACACTTCAGCTATTTCAGCTCACTATAACACAGAACCACCCCTCTTTTCTCATCCCCTGCTCAAGCAGTATCTCAGCGGGGCAAAGAACTTGAGACCACCCAGGAGAGCTCCTATCCCTGCCTGGGACCTTAACTTTGTTTTGGAAAAGCTCACTTTACCTCCTTTTGAGCCAGCTGCTACTGCAGACTTAAAATTTCTTACTTGGAAAACAGGGTTCCTATTAGCAATCACTTCAGCTAGAAGGATATCTGAATTGCAGGCCCTTATGGCAGTGGAGCCTTTCATCATTTATTTTATTTTATTTTACATTTGTTGACCGGGCTAGTCTAGCTGGATATATATCCATTTACAGTAGAGGCCCGGGGAGAAAAGCTCCAGTACAGTTAAAATTACAGTGATGAATATAAATAAAGCAAAAATATTTAACAATACATCAAAGATTTTCTACATAGATTTCTAAATGGTACAAGAGAGGCAAGGCAATAACATTTCAGAAACTTATCAGTCTTACATTTCAAGAGAGAATAACAAATAAATTTAAAATGTACAAGTCTAGTTCTACTAGTAACATAGTAGGATATAAAAAAAAAAACTAAGGATAGAATAATTTAAGGCATAACTTAAGATTAAATCTCATCTCCAGAGAGGCATCGGATAGGGGCTTAGTGAGAAGTTAAAAAAAATTTAGTTGTATTTAGAATATGTTTCAGTCGGGATTGGTACAGGGACATAGCCAATGTGAAATAAGATGTTCTTTGATTTGTTTTTTGAATAGAGTGGTAGACCCAAGACTAGTTATATTCTGAGGGAGTTGATTCCATATTTTACCAATGGAATTAGAAAATATAGCATCTCCAGCTTTATTGTATGATTTAGTTATGGATACAAGGAACTTATTTGCTGAACGAAGTGTGGTTAGGTTCTTGTATGGAGAAATGAGGTATGCTAGGCTGGGAGTATTTTCGGGGAAATTAAGGGCTTTATGAATGATGAGTAATTGTTGATACAATAGGTGGTTATTTAGTTCTAGCCAGTTTAGTTGTTTAAGGTTGTGACAATGGTGAGTTCTGAAGGGTGTAGCATTAATTAATCTGGCTATACTGTTATAACAGGTAGAGAGTTTGTTGATGTTATTTTTAGAGAGAGTGGTAAATATAGCTGAAGCATAAAAAAGGGTGGAAAGTAGGTGGGTTTGTGCAATAGTTTTCCTGGCTGCTGGGTTCAGGAAGGATCTTATTCTATAGAGTGTCCCAATTTTTTTATTAACAGCTTTAATAGAAGTGTTAATTTGTTCCTCAAATTTCAGATGGTTATCAATGGTTACACCTAATAGCCGAGTAGTTTTTTCAGGGTTTATACAGGTGGCATTATTAGAGGAGATAGTAAAGAAAGGTGTAGGAGATTTATTTGTGGGAGTAAAGAGCAGTAGCTTTGTTTTTTTGGGGTTAAGGAGGAGGCAGTGCTGCATAAACCATATTTCAACATTATGGAAGGTTGTTTGGGTGATGGACTGGAGAGAGGGAATATCTGTATCTGAGCAGATCAAAGTTGAGTCATCTGCATATTGGATGCAGGTTGCTTGTGGCACATTCAGATAAAGATCATTAATAAATAATGAGAAAAGAAGGGGCCCAAGGATAGAGCCTTGTGGAACTCCGATATTTACAGGGAGTAAGGATGATAGGTTATTTTCCCAAAGCACTGCTTGTTGCCTGTTCTCGAGATAGCTTCTAAACCACTGTAAAGAGTGTGAGCTTAGAGGAAGGTTGTTCAGTTTTTCAAGAAGTATGTTATGGTTAACCATATCAAAGGCTTTTGATAGGTCTATAAATAGTGCAGCAGAGAAATGGTTAATATTACGATTTTTATTGATAGAGTCAGCAAAGGAGAGTAAGGCAGTTGTAGTACTGTGGTGGGGCCTGAAACCATGTTGACAGTCGGCTAGAAGTTTGTTTTGCAGAAGGTAGTCAAGAAATTGTTTGTGTATGCACCTTTCCATTATCTTCGCTAATGGGGAGAGTAAGGCAATAGGGCGATAGTTGGATATTTCAGAGGAAGGGCCACCTTTATGAAGGGGAATTATATGAGACATTTTCCAAATGGTAGGGATTTTCTTTTCAGAGATGGTTCTGTTTATCAGTATAGATATTGGGAGATAAATAGCTTTTGCAGCTATTTGTAAGAATTTGGATGGGAGTTTGTCTGCAGATGGAGTGCAAGGCTTTAGTTTTAATAAAAGCTTATATATGATTGATGATGAGACAGGTTGGATTTGAAAGGCATTAGTAGAGGCTGTTGAGTTATTATGTGGGGAGGCTATGGGTGTTGGTAGGGAGTTGGCTAGGGTAAGAGTAGTTTCTATAAAGTAGTTATTAAAGGCGTCTGGGATTTGTATAGAGGAGTTAGGGTTTAATCCTGTAGGAGCAGGAGTAGGAGAATGCCCAGGTTTTAGAAGTTTATTAATGCCTGACCAAAATTTTTGTGGGGTATTTTGAGTAGTATTTTGAAGATGAATATAAAATTCCTTTTTATCGCTAAGAGTGTATTTCTTGGTAGTATTTCTTAACTGTTTATATAGGAGATGATCAGCTGGAGATTTGGTAGCTCTCCATTTAGCCCAGATTTTATTTCTCAAAATCATTCTTTCTTTTGTTAGCTTAGATAGCCACGGGGCAGTTTTGGCTCTTATCCTGGTGGTGTGAAAAGGAGCGTGATAGTCAAGGATTTGCAGAAATTTAGTGTTAAAATAAGAAACTGCTTCATTAAGTTCAAGGTTTGATAAAGGTGACCAGTCACATGCTTGTAATTCATTAAGGAAGTTATCAGGGTTGAAAAATCTTTTTGAGCGGCATGTTTTTAGTTTATGCTTATTAGGAATGTACAATTTTTGTCTGATAACATAAGTAAGAATATGATCACTAATACTATCAGGAAGTGTCCCAGGAGTATAGTTGTTAGGGGTATTATTTATTAGAATCCAATCTAGAATTGTTTCTTTCATGTTAGGTTTATGGATTCTAGTTGTAGTTGTAATCAATTGAGAGTAACCATAGAGATTAATATGGTTAGTAGGTTTTTGGGCTATACAGGTATTCCAGTCAATGTTAAAATCACCAAGTATAATGGTTTCTTGGGGTAGTAGGTTAGTAAGAGAACTGAGTAAGTTTTCTAAGATTAGGGTATTATTACCAGGGGGAAGATACATGCAAATTATATAGATAGCTTTGTTGTCATTAATCTGTAGTTTGACTGATAAAATTTCAGATTTGGGGCCTGTTAATGGAAGTTCCTTGAATTGTGTAATTTGTAGGTGAGATTTATAGAGAATGGCTATCCCGCCACCTTTTTTCTTAGTTCAGTCATTTCTAAGTATGTTGTAGCCAGGAGGGGTGATTTCATGGTCAGGAGTAGAGGGTTTTAGCCAAGTTTCTGTTATACATAATATATCAAATGAATGCAAGTCAAGGAGAGCATGAAGATGATGAATTTTGTTATTAATACTTCTGATGTTAATATGAGCTATAAAAAGGGAATTGGTTGCTCTAGTACCTTCAGCACTAGGGGGAGAAGAGTTAATATTATGGGTAAAGTTGCTCATCTTTCATGCGGACAGGGTATCTCTGAAGACCAATCCATCCTTCATACCCAAGGTTGTTTCCAGTGTGGCTCTTAACCAAGCCATTCATTTGCCAACCTTCTACCCCAATCCACAGAACAAAGGAGAATGGATTCTACATTCCTTGGACGTACACAGACAACTTAGATTCTACTTGGACAGAACTAAATTTCGAAGAAAATCTGAACAATTGCTAGTTGCATTTGCTGCTGGGTCAGAGGGGAAGGCTATTTTGAAACAAACCATTTCTAAATGGATAAGCCATTGCATTCATTTCTGCTATAAGCACCATGGAAAACCTATCCTCCAGGGGATCAGATCTCATTCCACCAGGGCTGGATCTACTTCTGCAGCCTTTCTCAGAGGTGTTCCTACCAGGGATATTCTAGAAGCTGCTATCTGGAGTTCAGTGCATACTTTCACCAAGCATTATAATTTACCAATTTTCTCTAAATCCAGAGCTGGCTTTGCCACTGCTGTCTTGCAGGGCCTTATAGCTGGTCCTAATGCTGTATAAATCCATCCTCCCAACCGTAGCTTTGGGAATCTACCAAATGTAATGACTGCAACAGTGAAACATGAAGAAAACAGTACAGCTGTGTACACTTACCATAAATGTAGATGTTCAAGTGTATTCACTGTTGCAGTCCTGGTTACCCTCCCTCCAGCCCCCTGTTTTTCTCTTACTATACCTCTATTTTCTTTTACTATGCTTAAAAGCCTTTTTGGTGTATTTGCTTTTGGTTGGAGGTATATTTTTGTGTTTTTAATTTTATGTGCTCCCCATTCAGGGGGCACCTGACATCTGGGGCAAGAAAAACTGATGTAATGGTGTCAGCTGCATGTTTTATACCCCTGACAACCTGACGTCATGGAAGAAGGGTCAGCAACTGGCACAGGACCCAAGACTTTTTAAACAGACCGACTGAGAGCAACCTGCCAGCAGATTACCCAAATGTAATGACTGAAACAGTGAATACACTCAAACATCTACACTTATGGTAAGTGTACACAACTGTACTTTCTCAATAGTGTTAAATGTATTTTGGGTTAAGATTTGTAGTTCGGATGGGGAGGTGGCTAAACAGATGAGAGTGGAATCATCTACATATTGAATACAGGTAGCTTTAGGGATAGCAGTGTGAAGATTATTGATAAAAATAAAGAAGAGTAGTGGGCCTAGTATGGAGCCTTGAGGGACACCAAGTGTGAGAGGTAGCTGTCTGGAGAGTTTGCCCTGCCATAGTACTGCCTGTTGTCTACCAGATAGGTAGGACTGGAACCACTGGATAGTGTGCATTTTGAGGGAAATGAATTTTACAGACAGAATGAGAAGTTCATGGTTGACCTTGTCAAAGGCTTTTGATAGGTCAAGGAAGAGCGCTGGGAGTCGGATAGTAAGTTATTCTGTGTAAGGTATTGCATTAGTTGCTTGTGTACACATTTCTCCATTATTTTGGCTAGTGGGGAAAGAATGGCAATGGGTCTATAGCTGGACATGTCTATTGAGCTACCACCTTTATGGAGTGGGATGACGTGGGATATTTTCCAGAGGGAGGGGATAGCATTTTCCAATTAGATTCTGTTGATAAGGATAAATATGGGATATGTAATGGCATCTGCAGCTATTTGTAGGTACACTGCAGGGAGGAGGCCAGCAGCGAGGGTGGTAGGTTTTAGTTTTTTTAGGAGAATTTTGATAAAACTAGTGGATATTGGTTGGAGGCTAAATTCGGGGTGATTTGTGGATAAATTAGGTGTGTGGTTTAAGTTTGTG
The DNA here is from genome assembly GCF_019279795.1 of Protopterus annectens. NCBI lineage: Eukaryota > Metazoa > Chordata > Ceratodontiformes > Protopteridae > Protopterus > Protopterus annectens. The sequence continues at coordinate 1,175,730,263 of NC_056737.1, read as the reverse complement.
GAGGTTAGGTGATTTGCTAGGGATTGGATTGTTTCAGTGAAAAAGTTATTATGAGCACTAGCTATGGTCTCATGGGAACTATGGGTATGGTTAGCCGGGGTTGGGGTGGTAGAATGTCCTGGATGAAGTAATTGATTTAAGCCTGCCCAGAACTTTTGGGGGTTGTTTTGGTGTTTTTATAGGAGATTATGGTAGAAGCTATTTTTATCCAGTAAAATAGATTTTTTGTGTCATTCCTGAGTTGACAATATTTTAGATGGTCAAGTGGGGCTTTGTTTTTTCTCCAGCTGGCCTAGGCTCTGTTTCTAGCTTTGATTTTAGATTTGGTCTCTTTTGTGAGCTATGGTGCTGTGTTTGATCTAGATTTTATTGTACGTGCTGGAGCATGGGAATCAAGGATACGTAGCAATTTAGTGTTAAAGTGAGCTACAGCCTCTTCTAATGGTAGATTTTTTTAGTTTTGACCAGTCAACTGTTTGTAGTTCATTTAGGAATATTGCAGTGTCAAGGATTTTTCTGTTTCTCAGTGTTTTATATTTGGTCTGGTGAGTATTTCCCACCTTTCTGATCCTCACACAGCACTACCACTGCCCTCCTTTCCTTTACTGATTGCATTAACAGGAACTGCAACCTTAATAATCTTTCTTCTGCTCTATTCATCGACCTGTCTAAAGCATTTGGCATGGTAAAATCACCAGATTCTCATAAACATACTAAAATCTCTGTCATTAGACCCACTTTCCATAAAATGGTTCCAATCCTACTTTGACAAACGACAGCAGGCAGTGTTATGGCAAAAGACTATCCATCCACCTACCCGTTACCCTAGGTGTCCCTCAGGGGTCCATACTAGGACCTCTCCTCTTCTCCATATTTGTGAATGACCTTCATCTTGCCATCCCCCAAGCCACATGCATACAATATGCTGATGACTCCACACTGATATGCTCAGCTACATCCACCCATGACCTTCACTCTCTTACCCAGAAGGTATTTAACACAGTTGAACAATGGTTCACTCAGCGTTGTCTTCTTTTGAACCCAAAAGAACAAAGAAAAAAAAACAAACTCCTCCTCTTCCTCTCCTCTTGATTTCTTTGTGACATCCACCAATGGTACTGTAATATCACCAGACCCTACCACCAAACTACTTGGTATCACCATCGACAACAATCTGAACTTCGACATCCACATCAACAATGCTATAAAGACTGTCAACAAAAAACTTGGCTCTCTCTATAGGATTAAACCCTTCCTTTCTCCTACAGCCAAAACTACTATAGCTCACACTCATCTAATCTCTACACTCCTCTATGCTTCACCCATTTTTACTAATCTATCCAAGAATAACCTCAGCAAATTGGACATGTCCTATAATAACTTTGCAAGATTTGCTACAGGCAACCCATATAGAACCCACCATTGTATTAAATTAAAGCAGCTAGGATGGCTAGAACTACAAAACCCGATTAAATTCCACCAACTAACCATTGCCCATAACACTCTTTATAAACCTTCTAATGCTCCAATTTTATCTATCCTCATCACCCCATATAAAAAATCTGAAGTCCTTACGATCATCACACAAACTTCTTGTAAACACCTCTAAACCTAACAGCGCTGAGGATTCTCTCTTCTCTAATACTGTTGGAAAAGCCTGGAATCTTCTCCCCAGTGACCTCTCCTCACTCACCTCTTTATCACTCTTCCAAAACAGACTTAAACTTTACCTCAGATCATACTGGCTATGCCCCTGTACCAACCTGACTAGTCATCTATCTCTTCAAACTTGGCTTTGCCTATCCATTACTTATCACCCTCTGTTATATCTTCCTTCTAACTATATATATTTAATCTCTATCTATATTGCATTATTTCTATCCTCTGTAGATACCTATTTTTAAGTAAATCCTTTAGTAATATCACTATACAACTAACTTCCTTTTTCTACTATAGACTCTACCTGTATGATGTTTTGTACCTGTAATTTGCACTGTTATGATTCTTGCCCTCATTGAACATCCTGTGCTAACCTGTATGCTGTACTGCATATGTGACTGTTGTTCATTGTTTTTTATGCTATTTGCTATTTGTTGTCTGTATTTGTATTAGATTGTTCGTGTCTTGGAGCTTATCTCCCCGGGCCTCTACTGAAAATGGACATATATCCAGTTAGACTAGCCCGGTCAACAAATGTAAAATAAAAATAAAATAAAATAAAATTATGTTTTATGATATAGGTTAGAAAATGGTCGCTAAGGTTGTCAGGGAGAGTGCCAGCAGTATACAGTTGGGGTTGGTTATAGATTGGCCATGGTTGCATTGGTTGATAATTATATATTACCCTTAATGAAAATTAACTGGTAGCATACCATAGATAATTTGAGGTGACCCTTGCATGGGATAAAGCGTTTAGCAGTTGCCTCTGTTGTATAATAAGTAGACTGACAATGCACAGCACTGTATCATTAGTTTACCAATTTTTAACCAGCCCGCTATTCCATATTTGGTTCTAACTAGTTCTTCTTGCTATGCATGCAGATGTCTCCGGAGCCAAAAAAGGTGATTTGGTATCCAAATTTCTCTAATAACTTGCAACAGTCAAAGGTTTTAGAGTAGTCAATGAAGCAGAAACAAATATTTCTCTGGAACCTCCCTGTTTTCTCTTACAGACACATAGGTAAATACCAGGCTAGCTGTCCTTGTGGGCCATTTTAAGCTTAGCCAATTTCCTTTTCAAAGGTGAGAATCAAACTCTGTACCTTGTGAGTGAGAGGTAACACCTGCACCATTATATCTTCTTGTGACCAGACATTCCCTTTTGAGTGCTGCTTCTTCCCCTCAACTGTCCCCGTTTTGCAGAATGTCCACCGAATGTTAGTAATTTGATCTCTGTTGACTCCTCGCCATTGCAAACAGCTTGAATCTTTGTGCTGTGTCCTTGGTCCATATTTTGCTGGAGTCGAGCTTGCAAGATGTTGAGTATTGCTTTGGTATCATGTGAAACAAGTCCAGTCATATGATAATTTGACCACTCTACAGAATTGCTCTTTTCTGACACTGGAATATAAGCTGACCTTTCAACATAAATGCCCATAGTTATGTTTTCTAACTTTACTAGAAATTCCAAATAACACTATACTAGCATAATGGTACAGGATTTTAAACAACTCAGCTAGGATTCCATCACTTTTGCATGTTCTCCTTTTGGCAAGGCTTTCTATGGGCCATTTAGCTTCACTCACCAACATATCTGTCTGTTGACTCGAGAATATACCATTGTGTCAGTGGTATTATAGTGTTTTTTATATTGCTCTTCTGCATATTTGTGTCACCTTTTTACATTTTCTACTTATTTTAGTTCTGTTGCTCGTCTTGTTTCCCATTAAAGATGAACAGGCAGGGTAGTTCTTTTACATGCTTTATTACATAGAAACACATCAGGATGGAAAGCAGCATCATAAAATATAAACAAACTGGTTATCAGGCAGCACCTACATATATACATGCTTACAACTCAACAGCTTACTACAAAATGGCAGTCAGGCTTGCACGTGCTCAGTATTTATACACATGTGCAAGCCCTTGGATAGCTTCTTAAAGGTGTACACACACACACACACACACACACACACACACACACACACACACACACACAGACACAGACACAGACACAGACACAGACACACTCATTGCTCTACATACTCCCTCTTAAATGAATTGCCCACAATGTAATGACATGTGAAAAGAAATATGCAATGGTATAGACAATAAAAATAAACACAGACATCCATGTTTTTATGTCCAAGTTGCCGTGTATCTGGAATATGGTCTGGAAATGTGACCTGATCTAGTGATATAACAACAATCAGAAATGGGTTTAGCAATAGGGACAGTCATCAGTGATCAACTGATCAACTCGCTTCAGGAGTTTCGGGATTCTTCTCAGGAACAGGGATATTTACCAGAATGTCCTCTGTAACTGCAATGCTGGATAACTCACTCTGAGATATAGTCTTTCTTGCAGGTATGATACTGCAATACAGGCTTGGACACCGGGGTCAAATGTTTCAGATTCCGCCTAAACATCTGCTCGTTGTGATTCCGCAGTGTGTGATCTCAGCTCTGGACGTACACTTTTCATGACACCATCCTCATTATCGCCTCTTCTTGTAATGGACTGAGCGGCTTGTTGGTCTGATCATAATAGGACTTCTGGGAAAAGCGCGTCAGACTGGCTTTCACTAATCTGTTGTTCTTGACACATGGAACCAATAATTTGCTACTAATTAGTAACGTCGCTCTGATTTGTCACGACAGAATTTTCTGTGCAGGAAAACCAAGATGTTTAGTTTACACACTGTATATAAGTCCATCAAGTCAAAACACACTCAGCCACAAAAAAAACTTTTCTTAAAAACACTAAGAGCGGCTGTACACATATAAAAGCCAAACAATATAAAAAGCTGGTGTATTTTAGTAGTACAGTACCTTTTCCTTGAGTAATGCCAAGTTGAAACACAGTGTGCTTACACCAGAAGTGCACCACCGTAGCAAGAACCACCAAAAAATTCTCAAGTGGTTCCCTTAAACAAATGTTAAAAATGTCAAAGTCCAAACCCACACTTGAAGTTCTTCAAGCAAAATCACTGGTAAAAAGGAAAATCTGTTTCTCACCCCAAGTGTAAGCTGTCAACACACTGCCATGAAAGTTCCAGTGGAGTGACTGAAAAAATATCCACTTTGAGTCAAACCAGCCACATAGTAGCAAATTCAAAGAAGCAAGTTGCTTTTCAAAAGTTAGTCCAACAATGGTGCTTCTTTTAGTTGTAGAACTTCTTTCACGTTGTAGAAACCAACAGGTAGATGAAGCCAAACAGAAGAAAGTATTTGTAAAGCGCTTTTCGTTCACTTCAGTAACTGAACTTCCTCAGACAAGTTTTTAGTGATTTGTCACAGTTTAAAAAGAGCTCCTTTTGGTTAATTAACCTATCAGAGCTGGCAATTGTTTAATGCACCCAGTAAATTTAAAGTTATAGTACATTAAATTCACAACAGTATCTCAAATATTAAAGGCTATGGCCTTAGGTTACACTAGACCATGTTAATGTGAATCAGAAAGTAATTTACAAAGTTGCATTCCCACCAGTAGTACCCAACATTCATTCTCTGTCTTTGTTTAGTTGTACCTTAAATACAAAGTCCAGGTTACAAAACCTACTATAGTATGAAATGCAAAATCCCAAAATTGTGTGAAAAGTCCACGATAAAAAAGTCTTGTTGGAATCTGCAAAACTAAGCACCGGTAGAGTAGTGTAACTTGTATGTACATGTATACAATCAACTTTATTTACTAATATAAATGGGAAAACTGTACTCTCAGTGTTCAGTCCCTTTGTTGTTCCATACTGAATAGATAATTGAAGCTCCAAAAATAAACATATATGAAAATATGCCCCATTATCTATATAAACTTTTAATTTTTAGTATACAAGCTATACTGCAACTGTCATTTAAACCAGGTTCCTGGTGCGCATTCAGCCTAAGTTGCCAGTTTAGTTCACTTTTTTCTAACAAAAGTTTTATTAAGCATTCGTCAGCTCCGTTTTTATTCCCCATAGTACTTGCAACCTGTGAAATAATTCTGAATTTAAAAAAATGGCCCACCCTTCATTCACAATGTTGTGCTAGTGCATTATTAGTGTTCTTTTTACTAATGGCATATGTGTGTTCATATATCCGGTCCCGCAACCTACGGTCGGTTTTGCCCACATAGAATGCTTGACAACATTGGCATTCTGCAAGGTAAATGTCCACATTTCATGTCCAATGTCCACATTTGTTTTATGACCAACCTGTAGCTTGAATACAGTAGAGGCTGCATTGTTTTCCCTTGTAGATAAAGGACTTTATAAATTGTCATCTGAACCTCCATCCTGGTTACTTTCATGCTGTTGTTGCCAGTCACCCCGGTTTCGATCGTTGGCTATGTTAAAGTTCTCCTTGGGGCAGTTATTACTGACAAAGTCTGACTCCTGTTGCTGTGCAACCTGATCCACTTTAGCTGTAAGTTTATCCAGTCTTTCATTCATAAGTTCTACTAGTTGTGTTAGGTTACCTTTCTCAGTGTTATCACTGAGCGTAGATTCATCCATACTTCGGGTGCGTCGGTGTTGAAGAAACAAACAACGAAATCCACCAATAAACGTCACCAACTATGAACAAAAACCACCTGGCTCCATGGTAGGATGAAACAAAAGTCTTTATTAGTTATAAAAAGTTTGTTCAAGGTAACCCAAAAGGTTTTACGTCACAGTAAGCCACTTTAAAAACTTGGTACTTCCTTGTTATACTGGAAATACAGGTGAACAAGTACCAAACGTTTCAAGTGTGTATTCAAAAAGTTTATATAAAACTAGCTGGTGTGTTTACACACTGTGTATAAGTCCATCAAGTCAAAACACACTCAGCCACAAAAAAACTTTTCTTAAAAACACTAAGAGCGGCTGTACACATATAAAAGCCAAACAATATAAAAAGCTGGTGTATTTTAGTAGTACAGTACCTTTTCCTTGAGTAATGCCAAGTTGAAACACAGTGTGCTTACACCAGAAGTGCACCACCGTAGCAAGAACCATCATATCAGAAAAAAATCAGTGGTTAAAGGTCAATTAGTGAGAGCAGCTAAGATGGTGACATCTGAGGAGGACTTTGAGCAGGAAACGGGCCTTCTATTCCAAATGTTTACACGTAGGGGTTACACTGGACATTTTTTGAATGACATTTTTGAGGAGGTTATAAGGAAAAGAACTACAGGGACTTATAGACCCATTCTAAATTGTCCCACATCACTTAACAACACCATGGGCAGTACAGTGGAATTACCTCCTGTAGATGGTGAACTCAGTACATCCAATACTGGATGTACAAAAGTAAACTTAATAGGGGAAGGTAAGGTTAATTCAAATGAATACCATTTAGCATTTACTTTTACATACACACCTATAGCAAGTGACATACAAAGAGTAGTGAGTAAATGTTGGTACTACCTTTCTTTAAATAAGGAGATTTTTGACAAAATTGGGGAATATCCCTGTATTAGTTTCAGAAAAGGAAAAAATATTAAACAACTTTTGGAAAAAAGGAACTACGACTACAATAATAAAGGAACAGGAGGCACACATAGGTGTGGTAGCTGCAACCAATGCAAGCACATAGTCAATGGGAACTATTTTAAAATCAGGAGTGAGACATTTTTCACTAGGGGCACATATAACTGTAACACTAAAAGTGTGGTCTACCTTGCAGAATGCCAATGTTGTTAAGCATTCTATGTGGGCAAAACCGACAGTAGGTTGCTGGACCGGATATATGAACACACATATGCCATTAGTAAAAAGAACACTAATAATGCACTAGCACAACATTGTGAACGAAGGGTGGGCCATTTTTTTAAATTCAGAATTATTTCACAGGTTGCAAGTACTATGGGGAATAAAAACAGAGCTGATGAATGCTTAATAAAACTTTTGTTAGAAAAAAGTGAACTAAACTGGCAACTTAGGCTGAATGCGCACCAGGAACCTGGTTTAAATGACAGTTGCAGTATAGCTTGTATACTAAAAATTAAAAGTTTATATAGATAATGGGGCATATTTTCATATATGTTTATTTTTGGAGCTTCAATTATCTATTCAGTATGGAACAACAAAGGGACTGAACACTGAGAGTACAGTTTTCCCATTTATATTAGTAAATAAAGTTGATTGTATATATGTACATACAAGTTACACTACTCTACCTGTGCTTAGTTTTGCAGATTCCAACAAGACTGTTTTTTATCGTGGACTTTTCACACAATTTTGGGATTTTGCATTTCATACTATAGTAGGTTTTGTAACCTGGACTTTGTATTTAAGGTACAACTAAACAAAGACAGAGAATGAATGTTGGGTACTACTGGTGGGAATGCAACTTTGTAAATTACTTTCTGATTCACATTAACATGGTCTAGTGTAACCTAAGGCCATAGCCTTTAATATTTGAGATACTGTTGTGAATTTAATGTACTATAACTTTAAATTTACTGGGTGCATTAAACAATTGCCAGCTCTGATAGGTTAATTAACCAAAAGGAGCTCTTTTTAAACTGTGACAAATCACTAAAAACTTGTCTGAGGAAGTTCAGTTACTGAAGTGAACGAAAAGCACTTTACAAATACTTTCTTCTGTTTGGCTTCATCTACCTGTTGGTTTCTACAACGTGAAAGAAGTTCTACAACTAAAAGAAGCACCATTGTTGGACTAACTTTTGAAAAGCAACTTGCTTCTTTGAATTTGCTACTATGTGGCTGGTTTGACTCAAAGTGGATATTTTTTCAGTCACTCCACTGGAACTTTCATGGCAGTGTGTTGACAGCTTACACTTGGGGTGAGAAACAGATTTTCCTTTTTACCAGCGATTTTGCTTGAAGAACTTCAAGTGTGGGTTTGGACTTTGACATTTTTAACATTTGTTTAAGGGAACCACTTGAGAATTTTTTGGTGGTTCTTGCTACGGTGGTGCACTTCTGGTGTAAGCACACTGTGTTTCAACTTGGCATTACTCAAGGAAAAGGTACTGTACTACTAAAATACACCAGCTTTTTATATTGTTTGGCTTTTATATGTGTACAGCCACTCTTAGTGTTTTTAAGAAAAGTTTTTTTGTGGCTGAGTGTGTTTTGACTTGATGGACTTATAGACAGTGTGTAAACACACCAGCTAGTTTTATATAAACTTTTTGAATACACACTTGAAACGTTTGGTACATTTTCACCTGTATTTCCAGTATAACAAGGAAGTACCAAGTTTTTTAAAGTGGCTTACTGTGACGTAAAACCTTTTGGGTTACCTTGAACAAACTTTTTTATAACTAATAAAGACTCTTGTTTCATCCTACCACGGAGCCAGGTGGTTTTTATTCAGTTGATTCAAGACAACATCACTATTGTCTCTTTTTGACTTCTCTAATAATTGTTTTGCACTTTGAACTGCATGTTCTTCCAAACCATTTGTCTGTGGGTACTCAGGGCTACTTGTGACATGAGTAAAGTCCCACTCATAAGTTCATAGGTTCATAAGTAGGTACTAGGCTATTGATCCTGGGGCCTATATAAGCCTAGCCAAAAAGGTTCCCTGGCTTTCGTCACCCAAGAAAAGTATTTTCCCCTGTCAAGCAGTGCCGCAGAAATGATTCCTATTTCTCGTCCAGTTGTCAAATTTTTTCTTAAAGAGGGACAATGACAAGCTTTGCTTGACATGAATGGGTAGTTTGTTCCAGAGTATGGGAAGTCTCTGAGACAGGACTCTATCCCTCCAGCATGTTCTGTTTATTATGGTGGCAAGGTTTAGGTCCCTGGACCGTGTGGTTCAGAGAGATTGGAATTTCTTTAAGTGTAACATGTTCAACAGCTCTGGATTTGACATAGCTTTGTATGTTAGGCAGAGATCGCTTCTAAGTAGGCGATATGCAATGGAGTAGAGCTGGAGTTTTTTGAGACGGTCTGCATATGGCATCTGTTTGAGGCCAGTAATCCTCTTAGTGAGGTATTTCTGTGGCCTTTCCAAACGTGTCTTGTGAGATACATGCCAAATGGGGCATTGTACTCTATAATGGGTCAGATGAGGGATGAGTAGAGAGGAACAATGACTTCCTTTTTTCTAGAGGAGAACCTTTTTGTAATGAGGTGTGCCACATAGAAGGATTTCCTGACTACTGTGGTGATGTGGTTATCAAAGGAGAGACTACTGTCCACCTGTGTCCTGAGGTCTATTGTGTTTAGTGAGCTATTGCTTATGTGGTAGTTCATGGGTACTGAGTTTTCCCCAAAGGGGATGACAATGCACTTCTTGGCATTGAGTTTGAGGCCATGACTTTGACACCAAGCATCTGTCTCTGTGAGGCCCTTTTGTAGAATGTCTACATCACTAGGTGATTCTATTATGGCTCCCAGTTTGCAGTTATCTGCAAACTTTGTTAGCCAAAGACCTTCAGTGTTGGCCTGCACTTCAGAGAAGTAGATGTTGAACACTAGAGGACCCAGGACCGTCCCCTGTGGTACTCCACTTGTCACTGGTCTGAAGTCGGACTTGGAGTTGGTTCCTTTTACTGTGTGGGTTCTCTCAATGAGCCAGTTGGCCACCCATCTTGTGACATAGGGATTTATGCCCAGTTTAGTGAGTTTATCTATAATTCGAGTGGGGGATGGAAGCGAAAGCCTTGGTGAGGTCAAAATAGGCTGTGTGCACTACTTTGCCCTCATCTACGGCTCTAGTGACTGCTTCAAAGAAGTCAATCGGGTTTAGTAGATATGATCTACCTTTCACAAACCTAACTGAGTGGGGTCCAGGGCTTGGAGGTTACCTATGTCTTTGCTTATAAGCTCCAAGATGATACATTCCATGGCCTTGGAAACCAAGCTTGTCAGGCTAATGGGGGCAGTAGTTTCCAGAGTCCATGGTGGTACCCCCTTTGTGGAGTGGGATAACCATCACTGTGTGCAATTCAGTAGGCACATAGCCTGAGGTGAGGCTGTGATTGAACATGGTACTTAGGTGGGGTGCCAGTTCATTCTGTAGTTCATCCAGTATGCAGCCTGGGATGTTGTGTGGTCCCATGGATGCTGTATTCTTGGCTTTGGAGAGTGCAGTCTTTACTTGTTCATCCATGGTTAGAGGGGCTTTGCATTCTTCCGGTATTAAGATGGGCCCTTTGTAGAGTGAGAAGGGGGCAAAGTTAGCACTGAGCCTATCTGTCAGGATGTTGGCAATATCGGTTGGTTCTGTATATTTAGTGCCATTGTGCTGTAGCTCAGAGCAGATCTGAGTGTTGCCACTGAGATTCTTGACATAGCTGTAGAATGCTTTGTGGTTGTCTTTGGAATTGGTGGCAATTTTATTTTCATAACTGGCTTTGGAGGATTTTATGAGAGATCTCATATTCTTGCTGAGGCTGACCAGGGAGTTCCTCCAATCTTGGGATTTTACTCTTTTTTTTTTTTTTTTTTTGCAACAGCTTCTTCCTTCTGTTGTAGAGTTTGTTTATGGCAGGAGACCACCAGATTGTCTTCCTTTTTTGGAGGATAGCATCTTGGTTCTCTTGGGGATGGTATGATCAATGCACTCGTGTATGTTCTTAAACAGTGCATTTGTGTAAGATTCAGCAGTCGTACCTCTACTTTCCTTCTGCATGGGTGTCGTGAAGTTTGCCACTTCTGTCTTAAGAAGCGTGAAGTTGGCTTTGAGTAGTTTTTGACTGTGGTTTCCTTAATGGGGGGTGGCCTATGGATGTCTAGGGTGATTAGCTTGTGGTCAGATCGGACCAGCGAGGAGTTTACCTCTGGCATGGTACACCAGTTACCCATATTGGTAATGACCAGGTCCAGGATATTTCTGCCTCGGGTGGGGGTGTGGACAAGCTGATACAAGGTGTTGGAGTTTATGAATTCCAGAAAATGTTGAGCGAATGAGTTGGTACATGAGAAGTTTTCCCAGTTGATGGTGGGGTAGTTGAAATCACCCATAATTAAGGTATTGGGTTGTACCTTAATATTTTCCAGTATCTTAAGAAATGAGTGGGAATCCTGGGGCATGGTGGTGGATCTGTAACAAGCAACAACCTGGACTGCAGTCTTCCTGGACTGCAGTCTTCCCCAGTGTTTGTTGCACTTGGATAATTTTGGATGCATTATGTTGAGCAACTAGCCTGGAGGTGTTAATATCCTTAATAAATATGGACACTGCTCCCCCTTTAGTGTTTCATTCCAGGTTAGGTGGCCGAAAGGTGTGGCATGAATTATAGCCTGATAATGCAGCAAATCTTTTGAACTGCTGGCTTGTAAACTGTGTATCATTGTCAGAAATAACTTTGTGTGGACCACCACGGACTGCAAAATGACTCTTCATCTTAGTAATGACTGCACTAGATGCTAGATTAGGAAGTAAGTCAATCTTGAACCAATTAAAATAAGAGTCTACTAACACCAAGTAATGCTGACCATTCCACTTGAAAATGTCTGTAGCTACTGTTGACCAAGGTAGTTCAGGAATCTGCTTTAGGTGAAGTGGTTCTTTCTGTTGATGTGGCTTAGTACTATTAAATACAGAACAAGATGAAAGTACTCTCTATGTCCTGTGACATAGGTCAAAATACTAATCTGATCACCCTTCTTTTGGTAGAATCTGCTCCTGGGTGGCCAGGATGCAAAATAGTAATATATTTTTGTATGTAAGGATTTTGGAGCAATTACTTTTGGATCTTTCATGAAGATATCATTCTCAAACTCATCTCTGTAAGGAAAATAAGGTTGCACATCTACTGGTAAGCAATACAGCTTTGATGGCCATCCTTAACTGATAAAAGTGGCTGAGCTTCTGAAGAATTATATCTGAGGCTGTATGACTTCTAAGCTCATCAAGACATGCAGAAGAAAAATTTCTCACTTCCATGACATCAAAACCAAGTTTCTCATTTTCATGCAGGTCAGTGGTATCTCTGGGTGATCTGGCATGCAGGTCAGTGGTATCTCTGGGTGATCTGGATAAAGTATCAGCAAGATAAAGAAGTTTGCCTTTAGTGTAGACAAGATTGAATTTGTACTTTTGCAGTTTGAGCATCATGTGTTACAATCTGATAGGAGCTGTATGCATAGGCTTTCTCAAAATAGTGACTAGAGGTTGGTGATCAGTTTCAGTCTGGATAAATCTACCATAAATATAATCATGGAACTTCGAACATCCAAATACAATTACCAAGAGCTCTTTCTCTGTCTGTGCATAGTGCATTTCAGTTTCGGTTACAGTTCTGGCTGCATAGGCTACTGGTCTACCCTCCTGAAGAATGACTGCACCGAGACCAAACTTCAAAGCATGACAAGAAAGAGTTACTGGTTTGTGGACATCAGAGTATCTGAGCAATGGCGGACTGGCAATTCTCTGTTTCAAGACATCAAATGCTCTTTGATGTTGTTCTAACCAGGACCAGAATGCATCTTTGCATGTCAGCTCTCTAAGCAGTGCTGAAAGTTGGCTCAAGTCTGGAATGAATTTACCTAGGTAGTTAACAATGCCAAGAAAACTTTGCAGGGTTTGAACATTGTCTGGAGCTGGCATCTCAAGAACTGCTGTTTGCTTGGAAGGATCTGGTTGTAAGCTTGAAATGGTAAATAAATGACCAACATAAGTAACTGCTCACAGCCTGAACTTGCACTTCTGAAGATTTTGCTTAAGATTCACTTTATGTGCTCTTTTCAGAACTTTCTTGAGGTTTCTGTCATGCTCAGCTTCACCATTACCTCCTACTAGAATATCATCTACTGTAATAGCACACAGATAGCCAGAAAAAAAATTGGTCCATTACACACTGAAAGACTTCACTGGCAGAATTTATCCCAAATGGTATTCTCAAAATCTGTACCTACCAAAAGGAGTATGGAAAGTGGTTAGCAATGAAGATTTATAGTCAAGCACAATTTGCCAAAATGAAAAAAAAACAATGGCATTTGGCAAGAGATCAGCAACTTCTTCGACTGTACACATTGGATGATGAGGTCTTTTCAGTGCTTTGTTCAAATCTCGTGGATCAGTACATATTCTAATATCTGAGCTTTTCTTATGAGCAATGACCATGGAGGATACGCATTCAGTTGATTCTTCAACTGGACAAATCACACCTTACTGCACCATTTTATATAGCTCAGCCTTAACTCTGTTCTGCATTGGTACTGGAACTTTCTAGGCTGACCTGACAACTGGACTGACTTAAGGGTCTAACTTCATGGAGTACAGAACTGGGTGTTTGCCTAGTTTGTCTTTGAAAAGATCAGCATAGGTAGAAAATATAGACTGGATGAAGTTGGAACAGTGGTCCTTTAAGCTTACATGGTGGACTTCCTTATTAAATGAATGTAGTCCCATTTCAAACTGTCTCTGAGGCCTAATAATGACCGAATGTGCCTTTTGACCACATAAAATTGCAAGTCATAGCTATTCCCAGCAAAGTAACATGAAAGTACTACTGAGCCTTCAGTTTGAATTTCTTCACCTCCATGAGCAACAAACTTCGGACACTTTGCCCAATCAAGCTTCTCACCATCACATTCTCTAGCAAATGTTTCTGCTGACATAATATTACACTTTGAACTCTATGGGTTTTCCATTTATCCGAACAGTATAAAATACTTCATTCTTTGCCCGTAAATCCCCTGCATTGACTGTTTCATTAAGCACTGACACACCATCAACATAAAAATTAGGGTCACAGCTTTCTAATTGATCAACTTGTCTCTTTGGATGTTCTCTTTTAATAAAAGAATGCCCCTTGTTTAACAGAACCTTTTGAAATGATTCCACTTATTGCATTTGTGGCATTGTTGACCAAAAGCTAAGCACTTTTCTCTTTTGGGCTCATGATTTGCACCAACTCGGTATAGGCACATGCTTTGAGTTTACTGACTCACTCTTATGCTTCATTGAGACTGTGCGTACTCTGGAATTTGCTAGAAAAGTATGGGGTTTCCCTGTGACTGTTGCAGGGCTTACAGTTGCTGCCATGTGCTTGGGCCTGTTTCTTTTAACCACATGCTGCATACTATCAACATGAGACTAGAAGATACTGGAAGCATGCATTTCTCATTTGTAAACATATTGTGTGCTTTTCTGTAAGCTCATATCTGACAAATCTCAATGGCCTTATTCTAAGTTAAATCACTGTCATGAAGCAAAATCTGTTTCACAGCATCATCTAATATTATGCACAAGTCTGTCTTTTATCAACTCCTCCCTTAAATGACCAAATCTGCATGTTTTAGCCTTGTTTCTCAAATCAGTTATATATGCTGCAAAAGTTTAGCCCCAGGCTTTTGATCTCTTGTGTAAAATAAGTGCCTCTCCATTGTAACAAGTGACATGGTGTCAGAATGGGATCCAGAAATTCAGACTTCTTTTACATTCCTCCACCTTTAACTGAGTGCCTTCTCAGTCTAAAGTCTGAATTTCTGGATCCCATTCTGACACCATGTCACTTGTCTTGTGTCCCATTAAAGGCGAACAGGTGGGGTAGTTTGTTAACATGCTTTATTGCACAGAAACACACCAGGATGGATAACAGCAGTACAAAAGATAAACAAACTGACAGACTACACAGACATATATGCTTACATCTCACAGCTTACTACAAAATGGCAGTCAGGCTTGTACATGCTCAGTATTTATACACTTGTGCCTGCCCCTAGAAAGCTTCTTAAAGGTGTACGCACACATATTGATCTAAAAGTTCCCTCTCATCTTTATCTTTTAATAAAACTCATTTTAACTGGAAGTTTCCTTTCATATGGCTAATCATCTTAAAGAGCTCTCTTTTCTTTTCCCATTTTATTATCTTGTTCCAGGTTTTTGAACATTCCTTATGTGTCCTTGCTATTCCCCGAATCTCTGGATTCATATTGATATATTCTGCCTCTGCTCATTGCCTTCTGCTCTCCTTTCCTCGTGCACTTCAAAAGCCTCCACAGACATTTTGCCCTCATACTTTTCTTTGTATTTAGAACATTTTGGCTGTCTTCTGGATAATATCTCAAATTCTGCCCAGAGTTCTTCAGGTCCTCTATCCACCGTTAAATATTTTCTTCACTTGCACAACATATTCATTTGGATTATTATGATTATTATGATTTAATATTATTAATATTATTATTATTGATTATTATTATTATAATTATTGTCTAGTTGGCCTGAAGCTTTTTCTTGTTTTCTTTAATCTGGTTTTAAGCTTTGTAATGAGATTTATAACCTGATGCATTTGTAGGTCCAGGTCTTGTTTTTGATGACAGTTCGGAGCTCACTCATCTCTGACCTGCTCGTTTTCCATGAGTTAAATATTCATACATACAGCATCATTATCAGAATCTTAGAGACAGTTCTCTTCAGAATTAACACTGAAAATCAGGAGCTTTAGCACACTAACACTGTTACTATTGCATTCATATTTTAGTTGTTGTTGTTGTGTCTTTCGGCTTATCCCGGTTAGGGGTCGCCACAGCAGAACTCTGGTCCACTAATGTTTGGTGGTGGATTTTTACGTGCCAAGTTACCAGCCCCGATGCACAACCTTCAACGAAGGCACGCCCATTCATGCATGCCTCCACACACAAGACGTTCTAGCTGAGAATCGAACGTGACATCGTCTTGCTGTGAGGCAACAATGTTACCACAGCACCACTACCGCGGGTTGCATTCATATTTTAGTAATTCTGATTTAAGCCTAAGCTATTTAGACAACTTAAATATCTCTGAAGTCGACCATTATATACCCAAAGGACTAGCCTGCAAGTTGCCACTTTTTTCATCCAAGCAAGCTCTGAATCTAAAATATTATATTTTAACATAGCAGCTCAAATGGAAAAATATAAGCAGATTACAGTACTCCATGGTTGTGTGGAAAACTTAAACAGGTGCATCACCATTTTGTTTTTCTTTATATTTGTTGGCAAAACAGGTTCAAAACATGCATTATATAAAGACAGTTCACTGCAGTGATTTAGGGAACATAGCTACAACAAGGGTACAAAACTGCATTCTTGGGTAGGAATCATTGCATCAATTTACATATTGCGTTACATTGAGCAAATAGTTTAAACATTCTTGTCATCCTGGGTTGCTTATTAAAATGGATTTACTATGAAGCAATGAAGATAAAGTCCTGAAAGAAAAACTGTTAACAGAAAGTGACCCAAAGTAAATCAGGATACAGTCAATATACTGAGATGTATTTCTTCGATTGCTGATAGATTCGTTATGCTAGAACACCTTAAGGTGACAGTGGAGTTTTCTTCCCTGTTGTGCGATGTCGGATTAGGCATGTATAATTTCAGGGAATGTGGAAGACTTGTCCACCACATAAAACAATGTTTTTGTGAATTGCCATTTTTGTTTGATCTAATGGCAGCCAAACAGCTGTCACTGGATTGACATGAATGCAGTAAATCTACACAGCACATATAAGGTGGAGAGGAGCCTTTTAATCACTCCTCCTTTACTTGGCCAGGTAATTAAAAGATCCCGGAGTAAATGTTTACTGCATTTTACTTGACGTTAAATGCAGTTTTGGACATTTTTTTCAGGCATTTCTTTCTATGCCTAAGTCACTTCTGGTATATTACATTAACATCCTAGTAAGGGAACATTGGGTCTTTGTAGGATTACTAAGTTTCCAAAAAAATGAATAAATGAAATGAATTGATTAATAATGCTGATTTGTTTAATGAACCCCTTATATTTACCTCTTTAGGTATAATTTCTGAACTTCGTGATGAGTACAAAGAAAATGAAAGTCCGATCAATGATGAGAGCCCACCTATGATCCTACTCTGCGCCAAACTAGAGTACCTGCTACAGGTAAGTTGCACGTTAGTGAAAGACTGCTGCAGTACTTTCTCTACAAGTGAATATACACCTTAATGAAAGTCAACAGATAAGTGTGCACATTAGTGAAAGACTATTACAAAGCCTTTTACAGATGTGTGTGTACCATACCTCTCAACTGTACAGATTTTTGCAGAATGTCCAGGTTTTGCCTCATATTTTTGGTCTGAGTTTCATAAATTCCTTGTTTTCTGGCATATTAGTGGAAAATCATTAAAGACTGAAGTTAGAAAACAATGACAGAGAATTGAGTTTCAGACTTCATACTCTTCAGAAAATACATGCTAAAACAACACCTGTTCTATCAACCTAAGTTTAAGAGCAATATTTAAAAATTGCTCCTATTTTTGGGCCTTTGTCCCACTTTTATTTATGACTTTGTCCAGATTTCTTTCTCTAAAAGGTTGACAGGTATGGTGTGCACATTAGTGAAAGACTGTTACAAAGCCTTTTACAGATGAGTGCGCACATTAGTGAAAGACTGCTGCAGTACCTTCTACAGATAAGTGTGCACATTAGGGAAAGGCTGTTACATTAGCGTTTACACATGAGTGCAAATATGAAGATAGGTGAAGGCTGCCAGCCTAGCCAGATAGAATTCTGTAGATAATTCTGTCATTTGTAAATATTAATGTAAGTCACAGGCTTGTTCTCTTAAATGTGAAAAGACTGCATTGGATATTGAACTGCAAAAATGTAACAGTGCACCCTGCTGTAAGAAAGCTAAGTCGAGCATTTCATGACTGTCTTTGATATTAAAATTCGGAGACAATATGTCTAGATGGATGCATCCTGCCTATTGTTTTAAGACCCGAGTTAATGCCTAGAATTTACATGTATAAATGTCCTTTATTGCTCTGGTTTCTGACTAGGTTTAAAGAATGTAAATGTAGTTTCTGTTACCCTGGGAGCACCAGAGAAGTGTAAAGAATGATGTAATGTGAAGAATGATGTCATGTGAAGCAGCTCTGTGTTATCAGTTTAAAGAGAGAATCAGAGCTCTGAGGATTTGTCTTAAGGACATCCGACATCACCAGCACTGCCTGTTTCTATATGTAAGTTTATTTTAGAACCGTGTTTTCTCTTAGAAATAGCTAGGAATTGGGAGGATTGCTGCGGTAGCGTTGTCGCCTCACAGTTAGATGTTGCCCATTCGATTCTCAGTTAGAGCGTCTTCTGTGTAGCGACATGCGTGAATGGGCGTTCCTTCATTGAAGGTTGTGCGTTAGGCCCAGCAAGCAAGTACGTAAAAATCTACTGCCAATCATTAGCGAACCGGAGTTCCACTGTGGCGACCACTAACCGGGAAAAGACAAAAGACACAAACAAACAAAGACTAAGTGATTTCCTGTGTTGATGTCAGAACTTTTCTACTGTATTATTTTAGTGATCTCTGAACTCTTGACTAGCACTGTGTAGTGCAAAGTATTGCCTTGTGTTATTTATTACTAAATATTTTTAAACTTTTCAACTGTGGCTGTTTTATGTAGAGTTAATTTAAGTTCTAGAGTACATTGCATGTATATAGTAATACTGTACTAAGTCACTCTAATAAGCCTTGACTGTTAAGTCACACTTACCATTTGGATAATATTGCACAGTAATAATTTGACACCCTTTCAGAAGGGCCTTTGAGTAGCTGATATTAGTGGGTGGTAGCAGCTGATACTACCTTTAGACTGGGCAGAAAAGGGGCACAGCTAGAGAACCTGTGCCAGCCTTCCCCAGGAGTGTCTGTGTGGTTGTATATAATTCTTATCTCAAAGTGTGTGTGTGTGTGTGTCAGCTACTTGGGCAGGGACATGAAGCACTGGTTGGACAGAGAGGGTGCTAGAGGTTTTAGCTTGCCCACTAGGCTGAGATCTGAACACTATTGCTGTGCCAGTGGGAAGTCTTATTGGGGACCTGGAGAGAAAAGGATAAACCAGCCCCAGGCTGACTGATCTCTGTGTCCTCTTAAGGGAAATCGTACTTTACTGTGTGTATTTATTATCCTTTCCCTATATAGATGCCCGTCGCTGGTGTTAGTGGTGAGGACTGAGGCACCTTGATTGCTGGCCCAGTGAAACGGGCATCACATATTAATTGTTTGGCAGTGGTGGGATATCCACACCACATTTTAATTGGTTGGCAAATACTAATTGGCTTGTAGTGGTGTGGGTAGAGAATTCCTGTAGCTTGTGTACAGTGATCACTGGAGGTGTTTTGTACTCTAAATCAGCCACGCAGTGAATACTAAGTTCAGATCACAATTGTTTTATTTCTTTTGTTAGCTTAGCTAGTCAGGGAGAGCAGGCAGCATGTCAGCAGAGGAGTATGGAAAGCTAACAAGGAGCCAGCTGGCTGAGATGTGCCAGGCTAGGGGACTGGTGCATGGGAACGTGACTAAGGCAGACATGATTTCAGCTTTGGTCACAGCTACATCAGAAAACAGCAACCAGGAGGGAGATCAGACTGGCAGTGGAGATGTACCACAGTCAGAGAATGGACAGCTCAACCTTTCTGCAGTGGACTTAAAAATCCATCTGGAGCTAGAGACTTGAGTTGGAGGCCAGGCGTTTGGAAATAGAAGCAGCTGAGAGACTAAGATGCCTGCAGGCCAAGGAGAATGAGAAACTGTTATGCCTGGAAACTGAGGAAAAGGAGAGGCAGAGGCAGCATGAGATGGAGATGCTGACTCTTCGCCAGAGTCATGGAGGTGATGGGAAAGGGAGTAACTGGAAGCACAAAAGGTTAGTAAATTTCTTACGCAGTTTAAAGAGGGGGATAATTTTGTTAGTTTTATTCATATATTTCAGAGTGTATGTACACAGTACACACGTACACAGTACACACTCTGCAGTCTTCATTGATTTATCTAAAGCCTTTGATATGGTTAATCACCAACTCCTCCTACACATACTGAAATCCCTTTCACTTAATCCCCTAGCCATAAAGTGATTAAACTCTTACCTTGAAAACTGGCAACAGGCTGTACTCTGGCAAAATAAACTCTCTAATAACCTTCCTATTTCCCTCGGTGTTCCACAGGGCTCCATTTTAGGCCCACTCCTATTTTCCATTTATATTAATGACCTTCAATTAGCAATCCCACACACCATCTGCATTCAATATGCAAATGACTCTACTATTATCTGTACAGCCACCTCTCAAACTGAACTTAAATCTCTTACCCAAAAAGCTTTCAACACTGTAGAACAATGGTTCTCAAACCGCTGCCTCCTCCTTAGCCCCAAAAAAACTAAACTGTTACTCATTACACCAACCTGAAACTCCACCCCTATTCATCTCACACTCACATCTAATGATGGCACTGTTATTTCTCCTGACACAACCACTAAACTCTTAGGAATAACAATAGACAACAACCTCAACTTTGATAGTCATATAAACAGCACAATAAAATCAGTGAACAAAAAACTGGGATCCCTTTACAGAATCAAGCCCTTTCTTACACCAGTGGCTAGGACCACTATAGCCAGAACCCATTTAATCTCAACTCTACTCTATGCTTCCTCTATCTATACTAACCTTTCAAAAATAACCTCAACAAACTGGCAACATCCTACAATAATATTGCTAGATTTGCGACAAGCTCTCCCTTCAGAACTCATCACTGTCTGAACCTAAAACAACTAGACTGGCTAGAATTTCTTAACCATCTTCAATTTCTCCAGCTTGTCATATTGTCCATAAGACCCTGCATCAACCCACCAACACTCCAATTATCTCTACCATCATTACACCTTACAAAAACCTCAAGAACTTGCGCTCCTCAAACAAACTACTGATCAACACTTCTAGATCCAATAACGCATCAGGTGACTCCCTGTACTCTAACTCTGTAGGAAAGCGATGGAATTTACTACCCACTGAACTTACAACTCAAATTTCTATTTCACTCTTTAAAAAGAAACTAAAGCTATTTCTTAAGACACACTGGCTATGCACCTGTACTAACCCTGACTAACTTCCTTCCTTTTAAACTAATAATTACTTTGAAACTCATAATATTACCCTAGAGCAGCAAAATACCATATTATTGCAAATAAAATTTATGTATGTACTGCATATTGACCATTTCTTGCACATTACCCATTGATGCTTACTGCTAATGTTATCCTCACTGATTATTGTATTTGAATATATATATATATATATATATATATATATATATATATATATATATATATATATATATATATATATATATATATATATATATATATATGTATGTGTGTGTTATGTTTTTATTACAGTTGTATTTTTTTGTTAATTTGATCTATTATGACTTTTATATTTTTTTGTATGTCTTACTTGGAGCTTTTCTCCCCGGGCCTCTACTGAAAATGGACATGTATCCAGCTAGACTAGCCCGGTCAACAAACGTAAAATAAAATAAATAAATAAAAAATGTTGACCAAAGGCTCTGGGTACAGTTCCTGACCCCATTACTCCATGGTAAAGCTGTAACTGTGTTGTCCAAAAATGTCTGATGTTGACTGTTTTAATTACACTGTTGTTAAGCATTGCACGTTACAATGTTTTAAGCTAACACCTGAAACGTATAGGAAAAAGTTTCATGAGCATAGACACAAGGCAGCTGAAAGTGTGTGCAAATATGTTGCTGAACTGAGCACTTATTTTCATAGCTGGGTGAGTGGATGTCAGGTCACCACTTTTGAAGGGCTGGCAGACCCTTTGGTGAAGGAACAAGCCCTTAGCACTTTGCCTGAGGACATGAGGATCTGGTTAGCTGATGGGCAATGTGCTACTTCAGATGAGTTGGGGAAGAAGGGAGAACTATACCTTGCAAGCAGGGCATCCTTGCACAGTGGCCCCAAGTACTTCTTATGGGTCTAAAGGAACCCATGATAGGCAGCACAGACTGTCCCAACAGAATCTGCCAGTAGCAGAGGAAGCCACTAGTCCAGGTACACATCCAGGACCTAGGGTTTAATGTTTTGAATGCAACCAGTGGGGCCATGTGGCGTACAGATGGGGAACAAAAGGTGAGAGAGCCAGTAAGTGGGGAAGTCAAAATGCCAGTAGCTGGTTGTCTTGAGGCAACAAAGGTACAGAACTACCATCCTGCAGATGTCCTGATAGGGAAGGATTTGGATGAGGCAGTACCATGTGCTTATGCAGTTACATGCAGTCAGGCTAGGAGACAAGCATGTGGGTCTTGTAGCCTGGGGAGATCCAAGCAGACTGCATACTTGCAGCCAGGACTGGTGAGATGGTTACTTCAGGGAGGCAGCTACACTGTAGCAGTAAGACTGAATGTGAGCCACAGCTGCTTGTGGGTACTGATTTTCCCTTGGACAGAGTGACTGCAAAGGTAGAGTGAGTAGTAGTACCCAGGCTGACAGTGAGGCACCACTGTCAGAGGATGCCAGACCTCCTGTGGAAGGGGAGCTAGGAAGGGTTACAAAGAGAGCTTAGACAGTCTCAGCTCTCAGACCCTACATTGCAAGCCCTGAGGCAGGTAGCTAGTGAGGGACCTGATTCTCAAGGGAAGGGGGAATCTGTATACTGGGACAAAGGGTTACTGTATAGAGAGTGAACCCCTGAGGAAGGTCTAGAAGGTGAGAGAATACAGCAGTTGATAGTGCCTAGAGCCTATCACCGGGCACATCTAACCATAGCCCATGATATTCCCTTTGCATGGTATATGAGCATAAAGCGTACCAACAGATGTATTATGCAGAAGTTTTATTTGCCTAGGATTTCCTGAGATGTAACAGGGTACTGCAGAACCTGTGAGCAGAGTCAAAAGATAGGTAAGGCTTGAGGAGCCATTTCAAAGGGTAGTTTTGGATATTGTGGGGCCTCTGAGTACCCCAAATCCCACAGGAAAAAAAGTATATCCTAGTTCATAGATTATAGATTAGATTAGTGGTAGTGGATTATGCTACAAGATACCCTGAGGCAGTGGCTCTGTCCTCCACTGAGGCAGAAAAGGTGGCAAATGCTTTGTTAGAGATCTTCAGCAGTGTAGGTTTCCCAAAAGAAATACTGACTGACAGAGGTGCCTATTTCATGTCAGACCTGCTTACTTGTATGTGGAAGTGTTGTGGGGTGAAGCACCTGAAGACCACCCCCTACCATCCCCAGACTAATGGTCTTGTTGAGAGGTTAAACTCTACAATCAAGTCCATGCCATGGGCATTTGCAGACCAATTTAACAGGGAGTGGGACAAATATCTGGCCCATCTGTTTGCTTACAGCGATGTCCTAAACCTCAGGGCAGGGCTCAGGGAACTCATGGGCTTGGCCCAGGAGAATCTGGCAGAAGCCCAACAAAAAGATGAAAAAGATGTGCTATGACAGGAATGCTCGAGCTACACAGTATGCAGTAGGGCAGCAGGTAATGGTTCTCATTCCTGTCAGACACAACAGCTTAGGAGGGAACCTACAAGGTGGTAAGAAAGGTAAGTGATGTTAGCTGGAGCCTTCCTGTGTCCTGACAGAGTGTTCTTCAAACTATCTGGAGAGATATACAGAGCTGAGTATATATTTCTGGCACTTCAGAGTTGTGTACTGTGAATTGTTGTTTGACTAATTTTATATCATTGCTGGCTGACTTCAGAGTTGTGCACTGTTATTTTTGCTTCACTGCATAGTTTTTCAGATCTCTGCTGAAGGTGTTGGGTTTTCCCCTATCCACCCTCCCTATTCCTGTTTTGTTGTATAAATTTGCAGACTTTCGCAGTTGCCTGCCCCCACTGTAGATTTGATCTGGGACACTCCCCCCAGTCCCATCTCTTTACCTCATTCTGCCTAATAGACTCCTTCTGCACTTGTTTTTAGTCATTTTTAATTTAATTGCATTTTTTAAACCGTTTGGTCTAACATTGCTACATACTCAAGTGTGCTAGCTTGCACTGCATTTGAATTGTTTTGACTGCTGTTTTAGCTACTTTTCTGTATATAAAAAAAATCTAAGCCTGTTTCCTACCTTTCCTGTAAATAGTGTAGTCCAGATACAGATTTGCTGTATCCAGGACTGTATGTAAGCTTCTGAGCCTCCACAAGCTTTGTGTTGGAGGGAAGCCTTCTAGCTTATCAGTGGGAGTGGTAAGCACTAGGTAACCTGTCTACCACATAAGGAGTGGTTATGGCCCAGAAATTGTAGTTATTGGCCGTTTGGGCAGTTTTTCCATCTCTCTCAACTTTCTGATTTAAAAGCCCACATTTGCACTTGTAGGTTCATAGGTTCATAGATTAGTACTAGGCTAACTGCCCTTGTGGACCATTTTCAGCCTAGCCAATTACCCCATGTGAGAATCAAACCCTGTACCTTATGTTTGTAAGGTAAACACCTTAACCATTATGCCAACCTCCCACCCAATTTTAATGGAACACTTAGCACCTCAGCATTCCAAGAGTAAAGTTGTATTTATTCATAAGTTAGTACTAAGCTAACTGCTCTTGCTAGGCATTTTTTAAGCTTAACCAATTTTCCCTTCTGAGACTCAAACCCTGCACCTTGTGTTTGTAAGGTAAACACCTTAACCATTAGGCCACCATCCCATCTAAAGGATGGCACACTCAGAAGTGTCATATGTGGTATGGGAATAGAACCTACAGCCTTCTACACTAAAGGTGAGCGTATTACCTGTTGTGCCACTGCCACTGCTATAAAACAATTCGTATCATAGTAGATGCTTTGAGAGATTTGGCTGTAACAGTATCAGTCTTTTGCTTCTTAGGTTCATAGGTTCATAGAGTAGTACTAAGCTAACTGCCCTTGCGAGCCATTTTAAGCCTAGCCAATTATCCCTTGTGAGTCTCAAACCCTATACCTTATGTTTGTAAGGCAAACACCTTAACCATTAGGCCACCCTCCCAACCCTAAATAAATTCCTACTGTCAGCCTCAAACCCAGGACCCTGTTAACACTAGTCTGTATGATCAACCACTAAGCCATGTTTCCCCCCTTTCCTGTAACTAGTTTAGTCCAGATACAGATTCTTAGTTTTAGCACTTGAATTTGCTTATTCATGATCAGCACTTGTTCAGAACTTGTTGTAAGCACTAAATAAGCTGTTAATTACTATAGTACTCAATCTTTCTCATTACCTAGAGGAAAACAGTTTTGGTACTTACTTTCCTCACTTGCTTAGAGGAAAAACAGTTCTTGTACTCACTTTCCTCACTTATCTAGAGGAAAATAGTTTTTTATTCAGGCATGTCCAAGGGTTAGCTCCCAGTGTTCTCCCCTGTCTGTCTGATGAATCTGGGCATCTTGGAGCAATGTAGAAATTGCCTCATGTACACAGACAACCCTCTCCTCCTACCACCCAACACTACAACCTGTGAGAGATGCACTTATCCAGCCAAACTGGAGGTAAAGCTCTCTCCAACCAAGACTGAACTTGACAGTCAAGAGGAGAAGGTAAACACTTGCACCGCACCACACTCATCGC
The DNA here is from genome assembly GCF_019279795.1 of Protopterus annectens. NCBI lineage: Eukaryota > Metazoa > Chordata > Ceratodontiformes > Protopteridae > Protopterus > Protopterus annectens. The sequence goes on along the minus strand of NC_056737.1, from coordinate 1,175,704,371 downwards.
ATAGTCTCACTAAATCTACACCACCAAAATCCACACATAGAAACACAAAAACATTTGCAGAGGCTCTCAATAATAATCTGCTCAAGTAACAGAGACCTACAAAGCAGAAATGAAAGCAACCTCCACCCCAACACAACCCAAATTACACATAGCCCGCAGACTTAGTGTGCCACTCAACCACAGCCAATAAGACAAAACAACATACCCAACACACTAGTCCTAGGTGACTCTATAGTCAGGCACACTGATGTCCCAATCACTAGGCTAAACAAAGAGAAGGTTACTGTCAGCTGCCTGTCAGGTGCCAGGATCCACCACATAACCCATGCACTCAGGTCACTCCACAACAAGTACAAATATGACTCTGTCATTGTCCATGTTGGTGTGAATGACCTGAGATGTACCTCCCTGGACTACATGAAAAGAGACATGGAAGAGCTCTCTGATCTTGTAGCCCAGGCACGTATGACCCTAGCCCTGAGTAGCATTCTGCCATCACCCAGAATGATACCGCAGTACAAGGACAAAATGATTGACTTCAACAATAGGCTAAGCTTCTGGTGTCATTCTAAAGGGATCCAGTATCTGTCTGCCTGGGATGACATGGTTGACAGACCACGATGCTTTGCCAGAGTGGCCTGCACCTGTCACCCCTGGGATTTCGGATACTGGCCTAGGTTCTTTCCGCCCCTGTAGTGCCATTTTTAGTCCAAGTTCAAATGACAAATTTACCACCATAAAAGGAACAGGCAAGCAAAAACTGAGGGTGATGCTACTCAATGCTAGAAGTATAAATCTCAAAATGCACTCACTCGAGGCACTCCTTAAAATGGAGAACATCGATATCTGTGCAGTGACTGAGACCTGGTTCAAGGCAATAGAGTGCACCCCTGCACTTCCAGGCTATAACTCATACCACACTTTTTGGCCATGTAACATGGACCAGAACACCAAAGGCAGAGGTGTGTCCATATTCATTAAGGATATCCACACCTCCAGGCTAGTTGCTCAGCATAATGCATCTGAAGTTATCCAAGTGCAATTAACTCTGGGGAAAACTGCAATCCAGATTGTAACTTGCTACAGATCCCCCACCATGCCCCAGGATTCCCACTCCTCTTTTCTTGATGTACTGGAAAATATTACAGTTCAAACAAACACCCTAATAATGTGCAATTTCAACTACCCCACCATTAACTGTGAAAACTACTCATGTACCAACTCCTTCGATCAACGCTTTCTGGAATTCATAAACGTCAATGTCCTGGATCAACTTATCCACACCCCCACCAGGGGCAACAATATCCTAGATCTAGTCATTACCATCATGAGTGACGGGTGTTCTACACCTGAAGTCAGGGCCTCATTGGTCCTATCCGACCATAAGCTAATAACCCTAGATATCCACATCCTGCCCCCAACCCCCCATTAAGGAAACCATGTTAAAACATTTCTCCAAAGCCAACTTCATGCTTCTTAAGACAGAAGTGGTGATCTTCATGACACCCATGCAGATGGACAATACAGTTACGACTACTGAATCCTACACAATTGCACTTTATAAGCACTTACACAAGTACATGGATTGTGCTATCCCAAACAGAAACAAGACACTATCCTCCAAAAAAAGAAAGCCAATCTGGTGATCCCCTGTCATAAACAAACTGTACAACAGAAGGAATAAACTGTTGCAAAAGAGAGTAAAATCCCATGAGTGGAGGAGCTCCCTGGTCAGCCTCAGTAAGAAGCTGCGATCCCTGATAAAATCCTCCAAAGCTAGTTATGAAAAAATTGCCACTGATTATGAAGACAACCACAAAGCATTCTATAGCTATGTCAAGAATCTCAATGGCAACTCTCAGATCTGCTCTGAGTTACAGCATAATGCCACTAAATATACAGACCCAACTGATATTGCCAACATCCTGGCAGATAGATTCAGTGATAACTTTACCCCACTCTCATCCCCTAAATCTCTACCGGAAGAATGCAAAGTTCCTGTAATCACGGCTGCACAGGTAAAAACCACACTCTCCAAAGCCAAGGACACAGCATCCATGGGACCAGACAACATCCCAGGCTGCGTTCTACATGAACTACAGAAAGAACTGGCACCCCACCTTAGTACCATGTTCAATCATAGTCTCACCTCAGGCTTTGTGCCTGCTGAATGGCGCACAGCGATGGTTATCCCACTCCACAAGGGGGGAGCCACCAGGGACCCTGGGAACTACCGCCCCATTAGCCTGATGAGCCTGGTCTGCAAGACCATGGAATGTATCATCATGGAACTTATAAACAAAGACATTGATAATCTCAAAACTCTGGACCCCACCCAGTTTGGGTTTGTAAAAAAGCAGATCATGTCTCCTAAACCTGATAGACTTCTTTGAAGCAGTCACCAAAGCCGTAGACGAGGGTAAGGTGGTTCACACAGCCTATTTCGATCTTGTCAAGGCTTTCGACACCATCCCCCATTCTGGAATTATGGATAAACTCACTAAACTAGGTATAAATCCCTGTGTTACAAGATGGGTTGCTAACTGGCTCACTGACAGAACCCACACTGTGAAAGTAGAAGACTCCAAATCCGACTTCAGTCCAGTGACAAGTGGAGTACCACAGGGTTCAGTCCTGGGTCCTCTCCTGTTTGGTATCTACTTCTCTGAAGTACAGGCTAACACAGAAAGTCTTTGGCTAATGAAGTTCACAGATGACTGCAAACTAGGAGCCATAATCGAAACTCTTAACGATGGGGACATCCTACAAAAGGGCCTCACTGAGACAGATGCCTGGTGTCAAAGCCATGGCCTCAAGCTCAATGCCAAAAAGTGCATTGTCATCCCCTTTGGTAAAAACTCTGTACCCATGAACTACAACATAGGCGATAGTATACTTAACACCAAAAGTGTGATATGAGACCTTGGGACACAGGTGGACAGTAGTCTCTCCTTTGATAATCACATCGCCACAGTAATCAGGAATTCCTTCTACATGGCACACCTCATCACAAAAGGTTTCTCATCCAGAAAAAAAGAGGTCATTGTTCCCCTCTACTCGGTACAACGCCCCTTTTGGTATGTACCTGACAAGACATCTACAACAACTGGAAAGGCTGCAGAAATACCTCACAACGAGGATTACTGGCCTCAAACAAATGCCCCACACAGATTGTCTCAAAAAACTCCAGCTTTACTCCGTCGCATATCTCCTACTCAGAGGTGATCTCTGCCTAACATACAAAGCTATGTCAAACCCAGAGCTGTTGGACATCCTCCACTTAAAGAAATCCCAATCCCTCTGAGCTACATGGTCTAGGGACCTAAACCTTGTCACTACAATAAACAGAACATGCCGGAGGGATAGATTTCCTGTCCTGGAGACTTCCCATACTCTGGAATAAACTCTCAATCTATATCAAGCAAAGCTCCTCATTAGCACTCCAAGAAAAATATTGATGATTGGATGGGAAATAAGAAATTCACCCCGGGGATCACTTCTGTGGCTCTGCTCAACAGTGGCACAGGAAAATAATTTTCTTGGGTGGCAAAAGCCAGGGTACCTTTTTGGCTGGGCTTGTATAGGCCCAAGGCTGATAGCCTAGTACATACCTAGGAACCTATGAACTACATGGTGGAACTGCTAGGCAGGAGGCAGGGGCACAAATTGTACCATGTTAACATGATGAAACCTTACCATGGTCAGGAGGCCCTTGTGCTGAGCATTTGCAGTGGATTGCAGAAGGTGCCTTAGGGAGATCTGGTGACTGATCTCAGTGAGGCTTGGACTGACACCTCAGTGTAAGGGGTAGCAATGTCCTAGCAGCTATCATTTTTGAGAAATCGGAGCAGTGTTGCAGGAGTTTGGGGACATGTTCACTGGGAAACCAGGGTGCACCGACCTGATGCAGCACCAGGTGGATATAGGACCCCAAAGGCCTGTTAGGCAGGCGACTTATAGGGTGCCTGAGAGAGTTAAAAAGACTCTGAGGGAGGAGATAAGGGAGAAGTTAGAGCTAGGGGTAATGCAAGAGTTCAACAGTCCCTGGGCCTACCCAGTGGTGCTGGTGCCAAAGAAGGATGGCAGCACCAGGTTCTGTGTGCACTACAGGAAATTAAATAGTCAGAGAGTCAGATGCTTATCCCATGCCTAAGACGGATGAGGCCCTAGAGCAGCTGGGTGGGGCTAAATATCTTGCAACCATTGATCTTACCAAGGGTTACTGGCAGGTGCCCTTGACTCCCAGTGCTAGACAGAGGTCAGCCTTTGTGACTCTTTTTGGCTTGTAGGAGTTCACAAGATGCCCTTTGGGATGAAAAATGCCCCATTGACTTTTCAGAGTCTGGTAGATCATATCCTAGCAGGAGGGTTTGCCCTTGCTTACCTAGATGATATTGCCATCTACAGCCATTCAGGCATGGCCTGCACCTGTTACCAAAAAGCAGGTGAGGGCATTCTTGGGGACAGCAGGATACTACAGAATGTTCATCCCCAGTTATAGTACCATAGTTCCTCCCCTCACAGACCTGACAAAGAACAGAGTCAGCCAGCAAAATGCTAAGTTGCTAAGACGGAGCCTAGGGTTGCAAGCATATGATATGTCAGTGCAGCACCGCAGTGGGATTAGCAATACCAATGCAGATGGGCTCTCAAGACAGGGAATGGGGTAAGGTATACTCAGATAGACCTAACCCTCTCAAGCAACCTTTCTCAAGGGTTGTCTGAAAAACTAGTGAGTTCTCCGGGGGGTGGGGGTGTGGTGGATGTGTGAAGGTAAGTGAAAGCTGCCAGCCTAGCCAGATGGAATTCTGTAAATAATTCTGTCATTTGTAAATATTAATGTAAGACACAGGCTTGTTCTCTTAAATGTGAATAGACTGCATTGGATATTGAACTGCAAAAAAGTAACAGTGCACCCTGCTGTAAGAAAGCTAAGTCAAGCATTTCATGACTGTCTTTTATGTCAAAATTCAGAGCCAATATCTCTAGAGAGAGGCATCCTGCCTATTGTTTTAAGACCAGAGCTAATGGCTAGAATTTGCATGTATAAATGTCCTTTATTGTTCTGGTTTCTGACCAGGTATAAAGAATGTAAATGTAGTTTCTGTTAGCCTGAGAGCACCAGAGAAGTGTAAAGAATGATGTCATGTGAAGAATGATGTCATGTGAAGCAGCTCTGTGTTATCAATTTAAAGAGAGAGAATCGGAGAGCTCTGAGGATTTGTCTTGAGAACATCCAACATCACCAGCACTGCTTTGCTCTTTATGTAAGTTATTTAGAATTGTGTTTTTTCTTAGACTAATCTTCCTAATTCCTAGCTATTTCTGTTGATTCAGAACTTTTCTACGGTATTATTTTAAGTATTTCTCTGTGATCTCTGAACTCTTGACTAGCACTGTGTAGTAAGAAGTATTGTCCTGTGTTTTTATTATTTATTACATATTTTAAGCCTTTCAACTGTGGCTGTTTTATATAGAGGTAATTTAAGCTCTAGAGTACATTGCATGTATATAGTGATACTGTACCAAGTCACGCTAATAAGCCTTGACTGCTCAGTCACATTTACCATTTGGATAATAATATTGCCCAGTAATAATTGGACACCCTTTCAGAAGGCCTTTGAGTAGCTGATATTAGTGGGTGGTGGTAGCTGGTACTACCTTCTAGACTGGGCAGAAAAGGGGCATAGCTGGAGAACCTGTGCCAGCCTTCCCCAGGAGTGTTTGTGTGGTTGTATATAACTCTTATCTCAAAGTGTGTATGTGTGTGTGTGTGTGTGTGTGTGTGTGTGTGTGTGTGTGTGTGTCAGCTACTTGGGCAGGACACAAAGCACTGGTTGGACAGAGGGTGCTGGAGGTTTTTAGCTTGCCCACTAGGCTGAGATCTGGACCCTATAGCTGTGCCAGTGGGGAGCTTTATTGGGGACCTGGAGAGACAGGGAGAAACAAGCCCAGACTGACTTTGATCTCTGTGTGCTCTTAAGGTAAAATGTACTTTACTATGTGTGTATTTGTTATCCTTTCCCTATATGGACTCCCCTCACTGGTGTTAGTGGTGAGGATTGAGGCTCCTTGATTGCTAGGCCAGAACACGGGTGTCACAGCACACATTAGTGAAAGACTGCTGTGGTACCATTTATAGATGAATGTGCGCATTAGTGAAAGGCTGTTACATTACCTTCTACAGATGAGTGTGCACATTAGTGAAAGACTGCTGTGGTACCATTTATAGATGAGTGTGCGCATTAGTGAAAGGCTGCTGCAGTACCTTCTCTACATATGAGTATCCACCTTAAGGAAGGCTGCTGCCCACCTCTTTTGCAGTTGAATGTGCACAATAGTGGAAGTGCACTGCACTATGTTCTACATTTGAGTGTGCACATTAGTGAAGGGCTGTTGTGCTGCATTTCACATTAAAGACAGTACTCTACAAGGTTTGCTTGAGTCATAGCCGACTTTCACAACTTTTTACTCCAGTAAGTACATAGTTGACCCCACTATTCACAAACCGGCACTAGTTAAGCATGCACCTAACCGTATGTGTCTGACACCAAAGGGTGTAAGTGCTGAGGAGGGTCTCAGTGCTTAACCAGGCCCTCCTGATTGAACACTATTTCCATAACTCTACGATTTTGCTGAAATGAGTGAAAACTAGACTACACAATAAAAGTCTGGACAAAGATGAGAACATGCAAAGTCTACAAAATGGAATCCTGAACCACAGGGCAGAGAAGGAGACAAGGATGGTGAGGAAGGGTTCATAGGTTCATAGGTAGGTACTAGGCTATCAGCCCAAGGGCCTAAGTAAGCCTAGCCAACAAGGTTTCCTGGCTTACACCACCCAAGAAAGTTAATTTCCTGTGCCCCTGTCGAACAGAGTCACAGAAGTGATCCCCTGGGTGTATTTCCTATTTCCCATCCACTCATCAAGATTTTTCTTGAAGAGTGCTAATGAGGAACTTTGCTTGACATCGATAGGTAATTTGTTCCAGAGTATAGGAAGTCTCTGGGACAGGAATCTATCCCTCCAGAATGTCCTGTTTATTGTGGTGACAAGGTTTAGGTCCCTAGAGCTTGTAGCTTGGCGGGATTGCAATTTCTTTAGGTGTAGCATGTCCAACAGCTCTAGCTTTAACATAGCTTTATATGTTAGGCAGAGATCTCCTCGGAGTAGGCAATATGCTACAGAGTAAAACTGGAGTTTTTTGAGATGGTCAGTGTAGGGCATCTGTTTGAGACCAGTAATCCTCTTTGTGACGTACTTCTGTGGCCTTTCCAGCTGCTGAAGATGTCTTGTGAGGTACATTCCAAAAGGGGCATTGTACTCTATAATGGGTCTAATGAGTACCGAGTAGAGGGGAACAATGACCTCTTTTTTTTCCTGGATTAGAACCCTTTTTTGATGAGGTGTACCACACAGAAGGATTTCCTAATTACTGTGGCGATGTGATTATCAAAGGAGAGACTACTGTCCACCTGGGTCCCAAGTTCTGTTATCACACCTTCGGCATTAAGTATACTGCCATTTATGTGGTAGTTCAAGGGTACAGAGTTTTTACTAAAGGGGATGACATTGAGCTTGAGGCCATACCTCTGACTCCAGGCATCTGTCTCAGTGAGGCTCTTCTGTAGGATATCCACATCATTTGGGGACTCTACTATGGCTCCTAGTTTGCAGTCATCTGTGAACTTCATTAGCCAGAGGCCTTCTGTGTTAGCCTGTACTTCAGAAAAGTAGATACCAAACAGGAGGGGTCCCAGGACTGAACCCTGTGGTACTCTACTTGCCACTGGTTTGAAGTCAGATTTGGAGTCTGCAACTTTTACAGTGTGGGTTCTGTCAGTGAGCCCGTTGGCAACCCATCTTGTGACGTAGTGATTTATACCTAGCTTAGTGAGTTTAGCTATAATTCCAGAATGGGGGATGGTGTTGAAAGCCTTGGCGAGGTCAAGATAGGCTATGTGAACCACCTCACCCTTCTCTACAACTTTGGTGACTGCCTCAAAGAAGTCGATCAGGTTCAGAAGGCATGATCTGCCTTTCACAAACCCGAACTGGGTTTGGTCCAGAGTTTGGAGGTTACCAATGTCTTTGTTTGAGTTCCATGATGATACGCTCCATTGCCTTGCAGACCAGGCTCATCAGGCTAATAGGGTGATAGTTCCCAGGATCACTGGTGGCTCCCCCTTTGTGGAGTGGGACAACTGTTGCTGTGTGCCACTCAGTGGGCACAAAGCCTGACGTGAGACTATGATTGAACATGGTGCTTAGGTGGGGAGCCAGTTCATTCTGAAGTTCATGTAAAACGCAGCCTGGGATATTGTCCAGTCCCATGGATGCTGTGTTTTTGGTTTTAGAGAGTGCAGCTTTTACCTGCACAGATGTGATTACAGGGACTCTGAATTCTTCCTGTATATATATGGGCCCTTTAGGGGGTGAGAGGGGGTAAAGTTAGCACTGAACCTATCTGCCAGGATGTTAGCAATATCAGTTGGTTCTGTAATTTTTGTGCTGTTGTGCTGTAACTCAGAGCAGATCAGGGTGTTGCCATTGAGATTCTTGACATAGCTATAGATTGTTTTGTGGTTGCCCTTAGAATAAGTGACGATTTTGTTTTCATAGCTAGCTTTAAAGGATACTATAAGGGATCTCACCTTCTTACTGAGGCTGACCAGGGAGCTCCTCCACTCATGGAATTTTACTCTGTTTTTCAACAGTTTCTTCCTTCTGTTGTAGAGTTTGTTTATGGCAGGGGACCACTAGATTGGCTTCCTTATTTGGAGGCTAGCGTCTTGGTTCTGTTTGGGATAGCATGATCCATGCACTCGTGTAAGTGCTTGTAGAGTGCATTTGTGTAGGATTCAGCAGTTGTAACTGTATTGTTCATCTGCATGGGTGTCATTAAGTTTGCCACTTTTGTCTTAGGAAGCATGAAGTTGGCTTTGGAGAATTTTTTTACCATGGTTTCCTTAATGGTGGTTGCGGGCGGGATACGGATATCTAGGGTGATTAGCTTATGGTTGGATCTGACCAACGAAGAGTTGACTTCAGGTGTGGAACACTGGTTACTCATGTTGGTAATGACTAAGTCTAGGATATTGTTATCCTTTTTGGGGGTGTGGATAAGGTGATCCAGGGCACTGGAATTTATGAATTCCAGGAAACATTGAATGAAGGAGTTGGTACATGAGTAGTTTTCCCAGTTAATGGTGGGGTAGTTGAAATCCCCCATTATTAGGTTGTTTGATTGAACCCTAATATTTTCCAGTATATCAAGAAAAGAGTGGGAATCCTGGGGCATGGTGGGGGATCTTAAGCAAGCTACAATTTGGATTGCAGTTTTGCCCAGAGTTAGTTGCACTTGAATAACCTTATATGCTTTATCCTGAGCAACTAGCCTGGAGGCGTGGACATCCTTAATGAATATGGACACACCTCCACCTTTGGTGTTCTGGTCCAGGTTAGATGGCCGAAAAGTGTGGTATGAGTTATTGCCTGGTAATGCAGGGACATATGATTTTATGGTAAGATAAGATGGTAAGAACCATGGACAGGACAGACCGATTAATCACTGGTATGCATCATTAATGTATGCCTGACTCAAGTTAAAAATGGATGGCCACTGGATATAGCTGTCTGTACTGGACACCACACTGCACCCATTGATTGGCAGCATTGTGTTTTAGGGACAGTGCCCGCTAGTGTAACTAAATGGCACATGCATGGGAGGCTACTGGGCATTAGTGCAACTACCAGTGCTAGTGGGCAGTAGTCTGGCAACCCAAAATAGCAGCATGATACTGGTGGACAGTACAATGGTCACCACAACATGTAGAGAGATGCAAAAGGCAGTAGCAAGGCTGGCCATCTAAGTGGCCATATGTGCACACACAGCAGGCATGATCTTCCAGCTCATGCCTAGGCAGGCATGAGCACGGTTTCCCAGACAATGGTTGGCTGTGCATTGTACATGGTGGAAACACACCACAGAGGAATGTATAACATGGAGGTGGTGGTGCGACTGTACTAGGCAAGAATGGGGATTGAAAAATGTTGAGTGCCAATGAAGGGATGCAGTGTACACTGTACAACTGTCTGCAGTCCTGGTGTGAGAGTCCATTCTGCTAGGGGATCATTGTACAGGTCATGGGAAGTAGCAATATGGAAAAGGTATGTGTGTGTGAATTGTCACAGCTTGATGCATGGGATAACCTAACATACTCATGGAATAGGGGCACAGACCAATGTACAGGGCCAGGATGCAGAAAAGTCCATTCTTGTTTTGGCTTTGTCAGGATATCCACCGAAAGAGTGGTGAGCAGTCTGAACATGGCAGAGGATATGTGTGTATGAACACATTTTTTTGTTTTAGCTTTTCATCTTAGTTTGTAGACTCTGAGAGCTTTCATGGACTGTCTGTTTATTCAGAGTGAAAGTTCACTCTGAATTTGGTTATTGGTTAAAAATGGATGTCTGAAGCCATTTGAAGAGTTAGTTATTTGTCATTCTTAGCTTGATTGTGTTATAGTTTGCTTCACTGCAGTTCATTATTATCATTCTTTAATGGCTGTTAGTGCTGACTTTCTCTTCAGACATTGTTGAGGGATGAATGCCTTCCCTGGAAGTTATTCATAATGCTAGATTTCTGAGTGTTTATCAACTTGTAATATCTCACCATGGATTTGTTGTGACTGGAGTCATTTTGGATAAGTGCTGTTTGGTGATTTTGGTGTCCTTAGCATTTTACAGTATATTTTCAGCAGATTTCATGATGTCTTCAGCATTCTTAATTTTGTTATAATATTTTCAGTGCATTATATTGTTTGCCTGCTTTGGTCATCCATAGGATAAAATGGTTTTACTGTTTGTAGTTTCTCCAAGTCTTTTGGGTTTCTAATACCATGACGGGAATGGACCCCATTCCAAAGTCAAAGTACGATTAAAGTTCATGAAATTAGTATTGTTTCACTTTTTGATGTTAGCCAAAAGTGCTCTACGCAGCACCCGCAATGTGCCTAGTAATGACTTTCTGCAATTCGTACGGAATTACATGAATTGGTAGCACATCTAAATATGATTGTAAATTCTTTTCTATAAAACCAGTTGCTCCTACTACTATTGGAACTGTCTGGGTATCTTTCTTCCACATGGATCTCATTTCTAAATGAACCAAACAACTGATAAAACAAATAAAACCGACCAGAATCAAATAGCTGACCGGTATTGGATAAGGCAAAAATAAAAAATATAAAATACTTTAAATTCATTAAAATCCACTAAGCGTTTTTAGATAATTAAAAAGTTAATAACCTGCATAAAAAAACTTAATATATACACCCTAAAAGTACATGGAATGTAAAAAGGCCTACCGACATTTAAACCAAATGTGATTTTAGTTTTAAAAAAAATATAAACACAAAACTAAACAAGTCGGGTAGCAGCAAAACCAATGCAGACCAGTAAAAGCCAAAAAGATTTAATAAGATTAAGCGCTTTTCGTTTGCTCTGTCAGCAAACTTCTTCAGACAACAAAGGTGATCACATTGTAAGTATATATACATTTTGCTCTGGGTTAATTAGTTGATTAATCAATTAACTTACAGAGGCAACCAACTTCTCTAATTACAGAGCTATCTACTGACAATAGTAAAATACTTATGCAAAAATACTAAACAGCATTCACAACCAAATAGTGGCAGTAATAAATCCAAGAATAAAGGGAAATTCCAATAATACTAATAGTTATGGTAATAGTTGATATAAAAAATGGTAGATATAAGAAAAACTATATATCTATATATTATTTATATATACTAAATAACACATATCGATATGTGTCCTTCTTGTGTATAGAACATTTCTCATATACAAGTAAAACCATACTAGAGTAGATTTCAGTGTGAACATTCAATATAAATAAATCAAACATATATCAACAATTCACTTTACAGCTTCTATCTAAAATATGTTTTATATCTAATTCATGTTAAAACCAAATGTATATAAAAATGAATAATTAATTAGAATAATCTGACATTCTATATTAATACATTTTCCTAAATTCATCTTTTTAGACTTAAGCTTTAACACACTGCTCAAACTACAGGTCTCATTTATACCTGGTAGATTATATGCATTAAGTCTAATCTGCCAGAATAGTTCCAGCTCTTCGAGTTACAATGGTGCAGAACCACCTCTATCATCGAGCTCTGGCTGGTCTATAACTAAAAATCTGAACTGATGTCCAGAACAAATAAAACCGACCAGAATCAAATAGTTGACCGGTATTGGATAAGGCAAAAATAAAAAATATAAAATACTTTAAATTCATTAAAATCCACTAAGCGTTTTTAGATAATTAAAAAGTTAATAACCTGCATAAAAAAACTTAATATATACACCCTAAAAGTACATGGAATGTAAAAAGGCCTACCGACATTTAAACCAAATGTGATTTTAGTTTTAGTATACTGGATAGAGAAACTTTTTAATTATCTAAATTACTTAGAGGTTATCAAATAATTTTCTTTTATTGTTAAGTGATTTGGGTGCTTTTAGATTGTACAGGTGCTTTTATAACACTTATTAATTTATGTAAACAATTAATGTTAGCACTTGAGTGAATTTTTAATGGCCACAAGGGGGTGTGTTTATTAATTGTACTCCTATAAAGCTAAGGGAATACAGAATGTTTATTCCACTCTCATGATGCCCAAGATAGTGAGTGGATGAAAGCGCTTAGTGGAATTTAATGAATTTAAAGTATTTTATATTTTTTTATTTTTGCCTTATCTAATAAATGGTCAACTATTTGATTTTGGTTGGTTTTATTTGTTGGCTCTCATTTCTTCCTGCAGATCGAGGTATTTTATGACTTTGTGTCTCTCTGTACACAAGACTGTAGTCACTAGGTGTGGTGATTTCAATGATCAATGCTACTTTTGTCTCTTCTGGTTTTCTAGCATCCATCTTTTGGACTGCTGGTAATGGGTGATCCCATGTGATGTAAATTTCATCATTTTCTTTGATTCTTTGTGGCTCATGTTTCCAGTGTTTTTCAGCCATTTCAATACCATAATGTTTGCACAATCTCCCATGTAACAATCTCGCCACATTATTATACCTTTCAGTATACAGTCCCTCTGCCATTAGAGAGTCGCAACCAGCAATAAGGTGTGTGACTGTTTCCAATTTGGTTCCACAAATCCTACATGTGTGTGTTTCTCCCACATGTTCAATGGACTTAGTAAATTAGTGTGTACGTAGCCCACTATCTTGGGCTGCCAATATTAACCTTTCATTTCATGATGTAAATTCACCTCTCCTTAACCATTCCTGTGTTCGTTCTTGATCAACATGAGGCTATTCCAGAAGGTTTCTATACTTGCAACTATATTTATGTTTTTTCCACATTTCTTGCCTTCTCATCTGGTCCTTCACCTTATATTCTTTCTTTTGTTTTTGGCACATTCAGTTGCTGCCTGATTTTTATCTACTTCTGGTTTGATTTCCATTTCTGCTTGATGTCAATATGCTTCTGCTAAATTAAGCAGAGATGTCATTTTAGATTTATTCTCCTCGTGTTTCAAAACTTTCACCACATTTGGATCTTGTGAGGTCAGTAGATATGTGTAGATTCCCATGATTTCAGATCAATACATGTAATCAATTTCAAGGAAGCCCACCCCTCCTTCAGAACGGGGAATATATACTCTTGGTATACACTGATTTTTGTAAATTATTTGGTGAGCATGAAGTATCCTTCTTGTTTTAATATCCAATCTATCCAACACTTTTTGGGGCCAGTCAATCACTCCAAAACTAAAAGTTAGGACAGAAAGAGAAAACTGATTTATAGCTTGGATCTTATTCCTAGGTGTCAATGCTGTTTTCAGGATTAATTTAAGTCTTCTAAAGTACTCCTTACTAAGCTTTATTCACATGTGTTCATGTTTTATTGCTAATCCTTCATTTCCCAAGTATTTATACACTCTTTCTTACTCAAGTTCTTTTATATCACATTCTTGTCCCAAACTGATGTTTTCCTGGTGCTGCAATTTTCCTTTTTTGAAGGTTGCTTTTGCACATTTATCAAGACCAAATGACATTCCAATATCATCTGAAAAAGTTTTGACAACCTACAGCTGTGCTTTCCGTTCCTCATCTGATGAGCTGTACAGTTTTAAATCATCGACAAAAAGAAGATGAGAAGTCATTAGACTTTGTTGTTTTCTAGAAGTCAAATTATAGCCATGACCTAAGCTGTTAAGTAGACAGCTTAATGGATTAATGGCAAGGCAAAATAGCAACGGTAACAGGGAGTCCCCCTGGGCTATCCCCCTTTGGATTTTTATCCCTGGGATAATAATCTGTCCTTTATCATGGCTTAATTGCAAAGTGGTCTGCCACTGTTTCATGGTTACTGTAATGTAATCAATCAGTGTAGGATGTACCTTATACATTTTTAAACACTCTTTTATCCATGAATGTGGGATACTATCAAATGCTTTTTTATAGTCAATCCATGCCATATTTAGATTCTTCCATTTCTTACAGTTCTCCACTATAACTTTATTTAAAAACAAATGATCCTTTGTTCCATATGACTTTCTTTTATTGCCCTTTTATTCTACTGCCATAATTGAGTTTTTTTCTAAATAACTATAAACTGTCGGCGTCAATCCTTGTGTATAGTTTATACGTCGTCGGAAGAGAATTTATTGGTCTAATTTTTAGGGTAGGTTGCACGTTCACTCTTAAGTAAGAGCATTGTTTTTTCTGTTAACCAGTGCTGTGTCTGTTGGGGGTGTGCATATAAATAGTTCTTACTCATGGCTAGATCCTTGTGTAAAGAAGTTAATACTTTAAGCCAAATGTTAGGTACTGCATCTGGGCGTGGGGGTTTCCAATTAGAGGCTTTTCTCAACTTTGTTTCAATTTCTCTGGCTGTTTCATCCGATTTCATATCCTGCACCTTTAAACTTCTTACTGTTGTGTGAAGTCCACTAGTTATCTATATTAAGATGCAGAATTTGGTTCTATAATTGTGTAGAACAGCACAGAATTTTAGGAAATTGCTTCAAGCATTGTTTTTAACTCATTTGGATTTGGCAGTTACCAACCTTGGTATATGCTTCCTGCCTCCATCAGGTTGCTTGGACTTATGCCTGACAACATTTTTATGGTGTTTAGGTGGAGTCTGAAAGCTGCTATCTGCTTGCTTTGGGAGTTTGTATCTGATATATAATTATAAACTTGTATATTACTTTACATTATTTTAAATTTATTTTATATCATTGTTATATTTGTTTGTTTATTTACATTTGATGTAGTACTCAGTGCTCTGTTCTGATCTTTGTCTCCTTTTTGTTATATTTGTTTGTTTATTTGCATTTGATGTAGTACTCAGAATACTCTGATGTCCTTCAAGGATGCATCTGCAGTCATCACATATGGGTTGTCCTGCCTCAGGCAGCCCTTCGGTTGGCCGGATTCCAAAGTCTGCGTCCGGCATCGGCTGATGTCGCCTCCTCCCCGACGTCAGAGTGCCTGGGGTATAAAAGCGTCAGCCGACGCCATCTTCCTCAGTCTTTCTTGCCGCGTGGTGCCCGAAGCAGAAGCTGTTTGCAAGTGCCGGTCGGCCAGCTCCTACAAATTCACTATCCGAAGACTTCAAAAGCTAAGTACCCTGTTGGGGACTCTTTCTTGCCTCAGCCGATGTCAGATAAAGTTAATAATTGTTTAACTTGTGGGAAACAAATACCTCATAAGGATTTCCACTCTTACTGTCGTCCCTGCTTAGGCCCAGACCACGACGTCTCGGCCTGTTCAGCCTGCGCTTCCTTCAACCGACGCACTCTTAGACGTCGGTCGGAGTTTGCAGAAGAGTGTTTTGGGGCTAGTTTTCCATACAAAATGCCGTCGGAAACCCTGACATCTCATTTAATTAAGAAACGGAAAGACAAGGACCGACACACGCGGGCCGCGGTTTCGGCTGAAACTGCGGCTAGGCCTACCGCAAGTGTCTCTGTCTCGGCTGATACTGAGTCCTTGGAACTTCCGAACCCTGAAACTATACAACCGACAGCCTCGGCCCCAGAGGCTCCTACCGATTTGGTTACAGAATTGCCTTCAGAGACTGGTGTATTGGAATCTTCCAACACCATACCTTTAGACAAAGCTACACCAGCACGTGGTGCAGCCAGGCCTCCTGCATCCATGTCCATTAAGGCTTTCACCAGGGCTAAAGCTGCAAAATACACTAATGCCATGCCTCCCAGGGTTATTCCTCAGGGACCCTCTTCTAGTTCACAGATTCTTACCTTAGCAGAGGACCTTATCTCTTTAATCAAGGGCTCTCAGCCCCATCCAGACAGGGGCTCCCAACCTCCACTAGACAAAAGGCCCAGGGTGGATCCCATTGATCCCCTTTCCTCAGAGGAGGCCTCTGTGGGTTCGGATCACTCGGACTACCAGGAGGAGGCTTATTCGGCCTACGAGGATTTGGATGCAGAGGAGTCTATTCCCTCGGCCTCCCCTCCTGAAGAGCTTTCCTTTGGGGAGACCCTTCACACTATGAGAGAGCATTTCAAATGGCAGGGCCAGGAATATTCTGATTCCAGGAAAAGACTAAGAACTTTTCTTTATTTACCTCAACATAGACCTTTGGCTATTCCTCCTGTTTTAAATGTCATTGATGTGTATTCTGACTCTAGTATGACCCCTGACACTCTGCCTCCGGCCCCTGTTAAGCCCGATAGGTATTACAGGGTCCCGGACACACACAGTTTTCTTTACAAGGCCCACTCTGCTAATCCTGAAACCATTTCACAGGGCCCTAAAGGGGTTGCAGCTGTTACTACTAAGAACCCACTCACCTCTGCAAAGGAGTCCAGGGCATTAGAGAGATGGGGTAAAGTATATACTTCTGCCACTCTTGCTATGAGGGCATTAAATTGTCAATTTCATATGATACAGTACCAAGAGTATTTGTTAGAAGAAATGCATAAGAAACTGTCTTCTACTGAACCCCTAGACCGTAAATCCCTTCAGGATATGGTACATAACTCCCAGCAGGTTAGTAACCATTTTTTGCAGTGTGGTTATGATGCATTGGAAGCTTCATGTAGGTCAGCAATGACTGGTGTTGTCATACGTAGGCATGCTTGGCTGAAGGAACAATCTTTGCCAGACCATGTTAAAGCTAAGCTTTTGGATGCTCCACTGGAAAAGCAAAAGTTATTTGGTTCCACTGCTCAAGAAGTCCTAAAGAAAGTTGAGGAAAAGGCAAAATCTGTACAAGCAGTTAAGGATTTTCTTCAAGTCCAACTGCCTAGATTCAGCAGAAATTGGCCTTCCAAGAATTGGTTCTTTCCGGACACAAAGATTTCAAAGGGGCAGGAACAGATGTGCCAGAGGTAGAGGGCAAGCTAGGGGCTCCTACAGAGGCCGTCAATGGCAACCCCCAATCCAGACAGGCAGTTCAGGACCTGCAACTGCTGCACAAGGACAAACTCAATGACTTTGCTTTGACTCTGCCAACCAGGGCTCAATTAGAAGCACCTTTGGGCGGAAAGCTTTCTTTATTCTCAAAAAATTGGCACAACATTACAAGGGACAAATGGACACTCCAAATAATAGACAACGGATACAGGTTCCATTTCCACACATTGCCAAAAAGAAAAGGCATGCCAGGTCTGCCACCAAATCAAAGGACAGAGGCTTTGAAACAAATCTCAAACTTGCTACAAATGAAAGCCATAGAAAAAGTTCCTATTTCAGAACAAGGCCAAGGATTTTACTCCAGACTATTCCTTGTACCAAGAAAAGAGCATCAATGGAGACCAATTCTCGACTTGTCCGCACTGAATACTTATCTCATTGTGCCAAAATTCAAAATGCTGACTCTACAGCAACTCCTTCCCATGCTGGGCAAGGGGTCTTGGCTGGTGACTCTAGACCTCAAGGAGGCATACGTGCATGTCCCTATCAGACAAAGTTGCAGAAGACACCTCAGATTTCTTGCAGGGTCAGAGCATTATCAATTCTCAGCATTGCCCTTTGGCTTATCTACTGCGCCCAGGGTATTCACGAAATGCCTGGCATCAGTAATAGCACACTGCAGAGTTCAGGGGATTCAAATATACCCATATCTGGACGACTGCCTTATACAAGCGGACAACCAACAAACTTTGATAAAGGACTTAAATTATGCCATCAATCTTCTAGAGGCCTTGGGATATACAGTCAACATGCACAAATCAAGACTTGTTTCATCCCAAAGAATAACCTTTCTGGGTGCGGATCTAGATACAACCACCCAAATGGCTTATCTCACAGAAGAAAAACAAAGACAGCTACCAGATTACTTCAAGAATCTGACAAGGCAAACTCAGCTGACTGCAAGGAAAATCCTGCAGGCCCTGGGTTACATGGCATCCTGTATTTATTTGATTCCACAAGCAAGGCTTCATATGAGAAAGCTACAGTGGTACCTAAGGAGTTTATGGACTCAGCACAGTCACAGTTTGGAAACGTTAATCCCACTCATTCCATGCCTTCACAAGGAATTTCTGTGGTGGGCTCAGGCCAGCCAGTCCAACAGGGGGATGCCCTTCACAAAGCCAAAAACCTCCCAAACTATTACAACGGACGCTTCAGACCTAGGTTGGGGAGCACACATGGAGGGCAGAGGTATCCAAGGGCAGTGGTCACGAAAGGAGCTGCACATGCACATAAATCAAAAAGAAATGCTAGCAGTGATACATGCAATCGAGGCCTTCAAAATCTTTCTGCATCAAGGCCACCTACTAATAAGGACAGAACACCACAGTTATGTGGTACATAAACAAGCAAGGAGGTACCCATTCCTACCCTCTTTGCAGACTGGCAATGAATCTATGGGATCTTTCCTTGAAACTCAATATACAGCTGCAAGCTCAGTTTGTGCCAGGGAAAGACAATACACTGGCAGACAGCTTAAGCAGGAATGTCATGGATGCACACGAATGGATGCTGCACCCAGACATCTTCCAACAGATAACACAATCTTGGGGGAGCCCAGACATAGATCTATTTCCATCCCCCCACAATCATCAACTGAAGAAATTCTGCTTGAGGACATACCACCCACAAGCATGGAAAGTGGACGCCCTCTCTTTCAGCTGGAGAAATCTGACAGTGTATGCATTTCCTCCTATCCCATTAATGACCAAGGTGTTACTGAAGATCAGGACAGAGCAGCCAAAAGTGATTCTGATAGCTCCGGACTGGCCAAGACAGCACTGGTACCCACTGCTGAGAAACATGTCACGTACAAAACCATGGCCTCTGCCTCTAAGGCCACTTCTACTGACACAGCACAGATACAAAACTCTACATTCCAACCTCAAAACATTGCAACTAACAGCGTGGAGAATACCTTGACTCCTCCTCAGGATAAGCTATCCCAGAGAGTGAAGGATATTATTATTATGGAAGCTCGCCGCCCTTCCACAAAGTCATATTCAGCAAAATGGAAAAGATTTCACATCTGGAACACCACAAAGGGCCTAGATGCGACAGTGATGAACATGGCTCATATCCTTGAATATTTGGCAGAAATGCTCCACAATGGTCTGTCTTACTCTTCTATTAAGATTCATGCTTCAGAAATTTCAGCAGAGTACAACACTGATCCACCTGTCTTTTCTCATCCTCTCCTAAGACAGTTTCTAAGAGGAATCAAAAACATCAAACCTCCTCGGAAACCACCTCTTCCTGCATGGGACCTTAACTTTGTGTTGGAAAAATTAACACTGCCTCCATTTGAACCAGCAGCATCTGCAGATCTACGGTACCTTTCATGGAAGACTGCCTTCCTTCTGGCAATAACCTCAGCAAGAAGGGTTTCAGAATTGCAGGCCCTGATGGCAGTGCAGCCGTTCACTATTTTTCACCAGGACAGAGTTTCATTAAGAACTAATCCTACTTTTATGCCAAAGGTGGTATCCAGGGTTTCACTGAATCAAGCAATTCACTTGCCTACCTTCTTCCCAAATCCACAAAACAAAAGGGAGAAACTGTTACACACCCTGGACATTCACAGACAGTTGCGCTACTACTTGGACAGAACTAAAGGTTTCAGAAAAGCTGACCAGCTGCTAGTAGCATATGCTGCTGGTACTCAAGGAAAAGCAATTTCCAAACAGACTATTTCTAAATGGATAGGAAATTGCATTCGCTTTTGCTACTCATTTCATGGAAAGACTGTACCAGCTAACATTAGACCTCATTCTACGAGAGCCACAGCCACCTCCACAGCCTTCTTAAGAGGGGTGGCTACAAAGGACATTTTAGAAGCTGCCACATGGAGCTCCGTGCATACATTTGCCAAGCATTACAATTTACCTTTATATTCCAGATCCAGAGCAGGCTTTGCTACGGCTGTCCTGCAGGGTATCTTAGCTACACCATCCTTTTCCTAGTTCCTCCACCCCCAGATTGGCTATGGTATTCTACCCATATGTGATGATTGCAGATGCATCCTTGAAGGACATAGTACAGTTTTGTACCTACCATAAATGTAGATGTCCGATAGGTATGCATCTGCAGTCAGGTTTACCCTCCCTCCTTCCCCTCTGTGGTATTCCTAGGGTGCTTACCCTGCCATTAGCTAGCTGGGGGGGATCTATTATGGTGTATTTGTTTATATATATATATATATATATATATATATATATATATATATATATATATATATATAATTTGCAAATGTTTGGATTTTTATTGCATTTCTCCAAATTTAGCCTTCCTAGAGGGCACCTGGCATCTGGGGCAAGATGGCATCGGCTGATGCTTTTATACCCCAGGCACTCTGACATCGGGGAGGAGGCGACATCAGCCGATGCCAGACCCAGACTTTGGAATCCGGCCGACCGAAGGGCTGCCTGAGGCAGGACAACCCATATGTGATGACTGCAGATGCATACCTATCGGACATCTACATTTATGGTAGGTACAAAACTGTACTTTCTGATCTTTGTCTCCTTTTTGTTATATTTGTTTGTTTATTTACATTTGATGTAGTATCCTTTTTGTTATATTTGTTTATTTACATTTGATGTAGTACTCAGAATACTCTGTTCTGATCATTGTCTCCTTTTTGTTATATTTGTTTGTTTATTTATATTTGATGTAGTACTCAGTACTCTAGTCTGATATTTCTCTCCTTTTTGTTTCTCTGCTTGTGCTGGTCATTTTAATTGTTGCTGCACTTGAAAAGCACTAGCACAGAGCTGAATTGAGTACTGTTTGTAACATGTGGTGCTTGTAGTACAGTTAATCTTTTGTCTAGAGAGGCCTAGCTGTTTCTTCATGGGAGGTGATTTCAGTTTGGTCTAATTTGGCTATTGTTACTGCTACAGGGATCTGTTTTTTAGGTTCATAGGTTCATACTAGGCTATCTGTCCTAGGGCATTTATAAGCCTAGCCAGAATGTGTTTGGCTTTCGCCACCCATTTTAAATTTATTTTGCTATGCCCTTTTTCGAGGTTAGTATACTGTGCCTCTGTCTAACAGTGACACAGAAGTGATACCCAGGGTAAACCTACGATCTCCCATCCACTCACCAAGATTCCTCTTGAAGAGAGTCAGTGAGGGACTCTGCCTAACCTGGACTGGGATTTTATTCCAGAGTGAAGGGAGCCTCTGGGTTATGAATCTGTCCCTCTAGCATGTCCTATTTATTTCAGTGCTGAGGTTCAAGTGTCTTGAGCGCGTAGCTCGATGGGATTTGGATTTTCTGAGGTGCAGCATGTCCATTAATTCCAGGTTGGACATGGCTTTATATGTCAGGCACAGATCGCCTCTGAACAGGTGGTATGCCACTGAGTAGAGCTGGAGTTTCTTTAACCGGGCAGCATATGGCATCTGTTTGAGCCCTTTGACCCTCTTGGTGAGGTACTTTTGGGGTCTTTCCAGTTGCTGCATGTGTCCGGTAAGGTACATCCCAAAAGGGGCATTGTACTCAATTATGGGCCTGATGAGGGATGAGTAAAGAGGCACAATGACCTCCCCTTATCTAGATGTGAATCCCTTCATGATTAGGTGGGCTATATAAAATGTTTTTCTAACCACTTTGGCCACGTGGTTGTCAAATGAGAGATTGCTATCAACTTGGGTCCCCATGTCCCTAATTACTTCTGTACTTAATGGATTACCACCTATGTGGTAATTTGTGGGCACTTTGTTTTTGCCAAAGGGGATGACTATACACTTTTTGGCATTTAGCTTGAGGCCATGACTCTGGCACCAGTTGTCTGTTTCTGTGATGCCCTTTTGGAGGATGCTTGTGTCGGCTGGAGAGTCGATTATGGCACCCAGTTTGCAGTCATCTGCAAACTTGGTCAGCCACAGTCCTTCTGTGTTGGCCTGTACCCCTGAGAAATATATACCGAACAAGAGAGGTCCCAGGACTGAGCCTTGTGGGACACCACTTGTAACTGGTTTGGAGTCTGACATGGCTCCAGCAATTCTAACCATGTGGGTTTTGTCCTTGAGCCAGTTTGCAATCCATCTAGTGACATAAGGGTTTATATTTAAGCTGGTGAGCTTATCTATAATGCCCGAGTGGGGTATTGCATCGAAGGCTTTTGCGAGGTCCAGGTAGGCTGTGTGGACCACCTTCCCCTCGTCAATGGCCTTAGTGACTGTTTAAAAGAAATCAACCAGGTTTAAGAGGCAGGATCTGCCCTTAACAAAGCCAAACTGGGTAGGATCCAGTACCTGTAGGTCCCCAATATCTTAATTTATGAGGTCCATGATGATCCTTGCCATAGCTTTGCAGACCAAGCTAGTCAGGCTTATGGAGCAATAGTTTCCAGGATCCGTTGAGGCACCACCTTTATGGAGATGGACCACTGTTGCTGTACGCCACTCTTTGGGCACATATCCTGTAGTAAGGCTGAGATTGAACAGTAGTTTTATGTTTGGGTTTAGCTCTTCTTGGAGTTCATGTAGGACGCAGCCCGGGACACCGTCTGGTCCCATTGATGCTGTGTTTTTTGCTTTGGAGGGGGCAGCTCTTACCTGAGCATCTGAGATGTCAGGGGGGCAGCACTCTGCTGGGATAGATATTTGCCCTTTTGGTGGGGAGGGGGGGGAGAAGTTTGCGTTGAACCTGTCAGCGAGGATGTTGGCAATGTCTGTGGGTTCGGTGTATTTTTTGTCATTTTGGACTAATTCTGAGCATATCTCGGAATTACCACCCAAGTTCCTAACATAACTAAAGAAAGCCTTGTGATTATCCTTAGTGTCCTGTGCAATTATTCTTTCGAAGCTGGCTTTAGACAATTTTGAGTGCCCGTAGTTTTTTGCTAATACTGATCAGTGATGCCTTCCCTTTTTGGGATTTTGCTCTATCATTTAGTAGCTTCCTCCTTCTATTGTATAGTTTGTTTATGGCTGGGGTCCACCAGACAGGACGTCTGCCTTTGGAGGATTGGGTCTTGGTTTTATTTGGGATCGCATGATCCATGCATTCCTGAAGGTGTTCATAGAATGCGTTTATAAAGGATTCTGCGGTCTAGGCCGTATTTTCCACAGGCCCGGAGGCTTTGAAGGATTCCACCTCGTTTTTTAGGAGTGTGAAATTTGCTTTAGAGAAGTTTTTCACTGTGGTTTTCTGGGCAGGGGTTTGGGTCGGGATGTGAATATCCAGTGAGATTAGTTTATGGTCTGATCTTACCAGTGAGGGATACACTTCTGGTCTGGAGCATAGTCCCCATGTTGGTGATGATCAGGTCCAGTATGTTTTCCCCTCTTGTGGGAGTGGTAACAATTTGTTCCATAGCATTTGAGTTTATAAATTCTAGGAACCTTTGGGCTAGGGTGTTGGAGCTTGAGTAATGCTCCCAGTCTATGTTTGGGTAGTTGAAGTCGCCCAATATAATGGTGTTTGGAGAGGCCTTCATATTTTTTAGTGTTCTCAGGAAGGCCGAGTGGGATTCCTGGGTTTGGTAGTGTGGTCTGTAGCAGGCTATAAACTGGAAGGCAGTTTTACCCCCTGTTAGTTGCACATGGATAGTCTCTGATGCTTCGTGCTTTGCCACCAACCTGGAGGTGTGGGTATCTTTGAATATCGATACTCCCCCTCCTTTTGTGGTTCGGTCCAAGTTTTGGGGCCGAAAATCATGGTATGAGGTATAACCTGGTAGTGCTGGGGTGCTCTCGGGGGCCCTGAACCAGGTTTCTGTTACTGCACAGATATTGATGTTCTCCACGCTAAGGAGAGTTTTGAGTGCATGCATCTTGAGGTTTAGACTTCTGGCGTTGAGTAGCATTACTCTTAGTTTCTTATCCCTTGTGATACCTATGGAGGTGGGTTTGTCTTTTGAACCTTGCCTAAAAAAGGCACTATGGGGGTAGCAAGAGCCTTTGCCAATATCCGAAAGCCCAGGGGTGACAGGTGCAAGCCGTCCCTAGTGAAGCATCGTGGCTTGTCGAGCATATCATCCCAAGCTGTCAGGCATTGGATCCCCTTTGAATGACACCAGTACTTAAGCCAATTGTTGAAATTGATCATCTTGTCTTCATATTGTGGCATCATTCTTGGTGAGGGTAAGATGCTACTCAAGGTCAGGGTCATACCGGCCTGGGCTGCATGCTCAGAGAGCTCCTCTTTGTCTCTTTTCATGTAGTCCAGGGAGGTACGTCTCGGGTCATTCACACCTCTGCTCTGATCTTGTATCCCCACCCACCCGCTCAACCCTTGTTGTGGTCTTAAAGCTTAGTGGCTTTTGAGTTGCCCACCTCTACTATAAATTTGATATTGGACACTCCCTCCCAGTCCCATTACATCAGCTCATTCTACTGAGAACAGTGAGATCAGTTGTGAAGGCCCACCCTTTGCATTAGCTCATTCTACTGAGTAGTGTGAGATCAGTTGTGAAGACCCACCCTTTGCATTAGCTCATTCTACTGAGTACTGTGAGATCAGTTGTGAAGGCCCACCCTTTGCATTAGCTCATTCTACTTGAGTACAGTGAGATCAGTTGTGAAGGCCCACCCTTTTAGCTTCTTAACCTTGAATTATCTTCTGTCTCCTCACTTTCTGCTTTAAAATGTATTCTGCTTCTTCCTGCTTCATGTTGCTGCTTGTGCTTAAGAGTTCCAATTGCATTCAGTTTGCCGCATTTGTTACTGCTTGTGGTTAGCCTTATTGAATTGATGACAGTATTCTAGTGAATTACTGCTTTATTTGAGCTGTTTTTTACTGTTGTGATTGTGGGCTAATATATCACATTTGCATTGTTTTGAAGTAATTTACTGATTAACTGCATTTCATTACTGTTTAACTGCATTTTATTGCATTTCATTACTGTTTAACTGTATTTCATTGTTATTTACTGCAATTCATTACTGTTTAACTGTATTTTTTCATACCGTGCATTTTGTTTTTGTCTGTAAGTGGTTAATCCATGCTTTTTGTGAGTTTTACTGTGTTCTTATCCCTTAAATTGAGTAGCATAGTCTGGATACAGGTTTGCTGCATCCAGAGCTGTTTATGTTTGCCTTCGGTATTTCTGGCAGCCATCTTGTGTTTGTGTTCTTTGTTTCTGGTAGCCATCTTGTGTTGGTAGGGGCCTGAATCCTCTGCTAGTGAGAGTATCAGGGCTGCTTAGACTTTGTCATACAAGCTGATTGGTAAAGAAAGCAGGGACTAACAGGATTGGCTAGATTTCTGTGTTACTAGAATCTTCTATTTCTTATGGTATTTAACCCCTGCATGTGAGCTGGTTTGGTCTTGTTTGCACATCATGTACCACAGCTGCACTGTTTTTAACCCTTTGTGAGATATTACAGCTACACATTTCCCTTAGTAGCACTTGTGTGATCACCTGCTTAACTGGTCTTAGACCTTCCTCCCTTTACCTTCTTGACTCTCTCTGGCCTCTCTCCCTCAGATTCTGACAAAAATGGATGGACAATTTCCTACATTTCCTCCTGCCAGTCTGGTTGATATGGGCATCCTAAGACAGTGTAGCAACTGCCTCATTTGCTACTACCATCTAGGAACACAGTTTGTGAGAGATGCAATTACATTAATAACCTAGCGTCTATGTTCTCTCCCTCACAAGCCAGTATATCTGACACTGAGAAAGCTGTCAACACAAACACCACACTTCAAACACCACTCACACCTACACAACACAAACCAGTATATATGGAGGTCCTCAACAAAAGCATACCCAAACAAAAGAGATCTTCAAGGCAAAAACACACGCAAACCCGACTGCCCACCACACCACACACCACACATAGTCCACACACCTGTGTCTCACAGCTACTAAGGTCTAAACATGAACCTAACATATTAGTCATAGGAGGCTTCATTGTGAGACACACAGATGTGCCCCTCACCAGGTTGGATAAGGAGAAAGTCACTGTTGTTCATCTAGTGCCAGAACCCATCATATCACACACACACAAGTCTTTCAACAACAGGTACTGTTATGACTCTGTCATAGTCCATCAAGAACAACAAAAAACACTCATATGCAGGTCCTTGTGTCCACAGCAAAACTCCAGCAAAGTATCCAAAAACAACAGGAGGACACAAGATAGGCTCCAGGTTATAAAGCTTTAATAAGGCACAAGTGCTTTCACATCTACTTCAGGTGCAGAAGTAAATGTGAAAGTACTTGTGCCTGGTTAAAGCTTTATAACCTGGAGACTATCTTGTGTCCTCCTGTTGTTTTTGGATACTCTGTCATAGTCCATGTTGGCGTGAATGACTTGAGATGTACTTCCCTGGTTATATGAAGAGAGACATGATTGAGCTCACTGAATATGTGTCCTAGACAGGCATGTTCCTAGACTTAAGCAGCATTCTACCATCACTCAGAATGATATAGAGCTCACTGAGTACGTGTCCCAGGCAGGTATGTCCCTAGCCTTAAGCAGCATCCTACCATCACACAGAATGATATAGAGCTCACTGAGTATATGTCCCATGCAGGTATGTCCCCAGCCTTAAGCAGCATCCTACCATCACCCAGAATGATATAGAGCTCACTGAGTATGTATCCCAGGCAGGTATGTCCCTAGCCTTAAGCAGCATCCTACCATCACACAGAATGATATAGAGCTCACTGAGTATGTGTCCCAGGCAGGTATGTCCCTAGCCTTAAGCAGCATCCTACCATCACCCAGAATGATATAGAGCTCACTGAGTATGTGTCCTCCTACCATTACACAGAATGATATAGAGCTCACTGAGTATGTGTCCCAGGCAGGTATGTCCCTAGCCTTAAGCAGCATCCTACCATCACTCAGAATGATATAGAGCTCACTGAGTACGTGTCCCAGGCAGGTATGACCCTAGCCTTAAGCAGCATCCTACCATCACACAGAATGATATAGAGCTCACTGAATATGTGTCCTAGACAGGCATGTTCCTAGACTTAAGCAGCATTCTACCAACACCCAGAATGATGCCTCAATGCAAACAGAAAATTATTGACTTTAACAACTGGCTTAGTTTCTGGTGTCATTCCAAGGGGATCCAGTACCTCACAGCCTGGGAAGACATGATTGAGAAACCATGATGCTTTGCCAGAGATGGCCTGCATCTGTCTTCCTTGGGCTTCAGTCTTCTGGCAATGGCTCTTGCTTCTCCTATAGTGCATTTTTTAGGTAATGCTATGAGGTCAAAACTACCAACATGAAAATTTCATCAAAACACAAATTAAAGATCATGCTGCTAAATGCTAGGAGTCCAAACATGAAAATGCACTCATTTCAAACCTTCTTAACCCAGAAAGATGCTGACATTTGTGCAGTTACAGAAACATGGTTCAAAGCTGCAGAGAGCACCCCAGCCATACCAGGTTACTCATCCTATCATACATTAAGACCCCAAAATGTAGCCACCAAAGCAAGAGGAGGTGGAGTTGCAATATATATAAAAGACATATACACCTCCAGGCTGGTCAAACAGCATGGCACACAGGAGGCACTCCAGATGCAGTTAACCATTGAGAAGACCCCTATTCAAATCATACCTAGCTACAGGCCCCAACATTGACTCAAGATGCCCACTCTTCTTATCTGGACCTCTTCGAATCTGTCAAGATTCAACAATTTACCCTGATCCTAGGTGACTTTAACTATCCAAACATAGATTGAAAGAACTACTCATTGCAAAACACAAATGCCCAGAGATTCTTTGATTTTTGTCAATGCAAAATCCTCCTCCTCAAGGAAGAGTAAACCTGTCTGGTGGACATCTGTAATTCAGGGTCTGAAACATCTACCCTACACAGGTATGCTAAAAGCCCTGTCCCACTACTCAGTCTCATACAGACTCCTCAGAGGTGATCTCTGTCTGGCATACAAAGCAATCTCAGACCCTGCCTTGATGGGACTGCTGCATATCCACAAGTCAAGCTCCACTCGAGTAACCCACATGCGTGACCTCAGCCTGGTCTATGACATCAATATGACCTGTTGGTGGGACAGATTTGTGTCCAGATATTCCCCCTTCTGTGGAATAGACTACATCTCCACATCAAGCAGAGTACCTTATTAACCCTTTTTAAGTGCAACCTAGACAACTGGATGGGGAACAGAAAGTACACCCCTGAGATTCCACTTGTGTCCCTGCTAGACAGGGGCATCAGGTGCTGACTTGCCAGAACATGGGGTAAATTCTTGGCTAAGCTTGTAAGGGCCTCAGGGCCAATAGCCTATTAACTTCCTATGATCTTGTACATAAGTATGAATTATTGTATATCATACATAATAATTGTGTTTGATTTTTATTGGAATACACCATTTGTTTATTGTTTTATTGTATAAGTGCTTACTTGAGAAATACTACAATAAAGCTGAGGTTGAAGGGGCCAGGTACCATGCCTGCATGCACTCACTGACATGTTGCTATAACTAGATGTATACAGGTGCTATCATGGGACCAAAGGAATGGCAGTGGCTAGAAACGTTCACCTCATAAAGACAGAGGTGGCTGTACAGACCCCACACACTCATGTTTCTTGCATGCAAGGAACAAGATAAAGGAAATCACTAGGGATAGAATGGTGTTCAGGTGTGGAACAACAATACAGAGGACCCCCAGATACAAAGGAGTTCCTGGTAGCCCAGTCTGGGGACAGCATACAACCCATTATTTCAGGAAGTGGCGTGGGGGTGGGGGGATAGTGATGAGTGTACATGTGTCTAGAGAGGATGTACCTGGCTGATGGGTATCTGTGCCAGTGCCATGGGGCACTGCCTCACAGGTGTTACTGTTGTACCCTCGGGGCATTGCCTCACAGGTGTTACTGCTGTACCCATGGGGCACTGCCTCACAGATGTTGCTGCTGTACCCTTGGGGCACTGCCTCACAGATGTTACTGCTGTACCCTTGGGGCACTGCCTCAGATGTTACTGCTGTACTGATTGGAAAACATACGCATATCTGCACTCTGAGTGCATCAGGGATGCAATGGTAACAACCAGCACTACTACATATGTATGTAGGTATGCATGTATGTATTTGACGTGTGTGTGTGTGTGTGTGTGTGTGTGTGTGTGTGTGTGTGTGTGTGTGTGTGTGTGTGTGTGTGTGTGTGTGTGTGTGTGTGTGTGTGTGTGTGTGTGTGTGTGTGTGTGTGTGTGTGTGTGTGTGTGTGTGTGTGTGTGCCTCTTGGCATTGGATTGTCACATAGGTATAGCCATAGTTACAGGTATGTTCAGTCTCTGTATTCACAGGGGTCACTGGTTAGGGTCTAGAACAGTATGGCATGACAAGCTTAATGTCACTGTGTCATTGATGGCATCCCCCACACAAAACATTCAGATGACAAATGACACCTACCTTGCGCAAATGATGATGATTGTGGCCTGTCACATCCTCAGAAGGGGTTTGGTTATGTAAAGTCTGATGCACACTTTAGCTGGGCATTACATTGTGTAGCATGCCCTTAGTGTATAATTGTATGCACCATTTTTCCATGATCTTTTTGTTGTGGCCTACAATTGTGGACTAGATGACTTCTCTTTGCTAGTGCTACAACATGTTGCATGCCCCCCCCCCAGCAAGCATTACTTGGGACTCTGCTGCAAGCAGCTTCTCCAATGACACCTCACCTTGCTTGTACTGTACTGATGGTTCTGGTGTATTAGGCAGTCTTATGGTGTCCCAGTACTGTAGCTGTTTACGTAGCACCACATTATGTGGCTTGACATTATACCACAGTTATGTTGCTGTAGATCTTTGGAGCATATGTAGAAGTGGGCTTTCATCAAACACATGCAGAATTACATTATAAGCCTGTGATAATACTGTTATATGACATTTCTGTCATGATCTGAAATCTGTAGATGGAGGTCATGTGTTATGGCTCTAGCGATTATCCTGCATGACCTGCAACACACAGCAGTGAACACCATTATACCTGGCCTGAAGCCCACATACATACATGCTGCTGAGCTATCTTAGCCTGTGTGTGGAGGTATGTACAACCTACCAGTTAGATGACCCTGTGGAAAATAGCCTTACATAAATTGCTAGTGGAAGTTGCATGTGTGCCAGATGTGGGAATCATGGGAAATGTCTGGATGGTGCACTGACTCATTGTTGGTATTACCCTGTGCATTGCAAACCACTTAGCAGTGGATATATTGGAAGCCAATACAGTTGATATACCAGATGCCATGTGAAAATGCAGGCCTTGATAGTGCTGTGGGTGCAGTCAATATCCATCAGAACCTCAGGGAAATTGTTGTGTTATAGAATACCCATATAGTGGAGTGTCCCTCATCTGTTGTCTGCAGCAACTAAATAGATTTGAGAGGCTGACATGTGGTGGTACCCCTACCGTGTCTCTTGTTGGATGCTAAATGTGGTCCTCCACATGGTGCAGCATCACATCATGGAACCAGATTTGTGAGGCTGACACATGTAGCACTCCCACCATGTCTTGTTGAATGCAGGAAAGTCCCCATAGTGAGGATGGTTATAACTACACAGATGTTAGTATCCACTGAGATAGGCATTTCATGTATTCACCATGGTTCTATATGTATGAGGGCAACATGTCTAAAAGCTCCCATATGTTGTTCCAGCCCACGTGGTAGCAGTTGACTACATTCTGATCATAGAAGTGAAGATGTTAGCAGTAGATTGACCTTTATGTGAAGTGGTGGGCAGTGATGTGTGGCATCATGTTCAGTGACCCTACGTGAGGTCAGTATCAGTTGCTGCTTGGCTAGAATAAACACTATGCCAGGCACATAATCAAGGAATGTACTGCTGCTCACAGGAAAATCCTATTATTCAAATCGGCACTAATTGCACTAATTTTGTACATTTTTGAATAACACTGCCATGTTTGCTGTCATCATTAGCATAAGCTATAGTTCTTATTTGCATCCTCATTTACATGTCAGTATTTGGTCATTTGCATGAGATGAATACCATTGGTTTCAAATAGTGAGGTCATGATACATGTCTCTAAATTGGCTCTTCAACGAGTGCTGCCACTCCCCTCTCCATTTGGTGTAATGCACCGCAGTAATTATTAACAAAAAGTATTATCACACCTTTCATTAGTGCCCTGTTTTGTACTGCACTGCACTAATTATTAACAAAAGTATTATCACACCTTTCATTAGTGCCCTGTTTTGTACTGCACTGCACTAATTATTAACAAAAGTATTATCACACCTTTCATTACTGCCCTTTTTTGTAATGCACTGCACTAATTAACAAAAGTATTATCACACCTTTTATTAGTGCCGTTTTGTAATGCACAGCACTAATTATTAACAAAAAGTATTATCACACGTTTCACTAGTGCCCTGTTTTGTAATGCACCACACTAATTATAAACAAAAGTATTATCACACCTTTCATTACTGCCCTTTTTTGTAATGCACCACTAATTATTAACAAAAAGTATTATCACACCTTTCATTAGTGCCGTTTTGTAATGCATCGCACTAATTATTAACAAAAAGTATTATCAAACCTTTCATTACAGCCCTTTTTTGTAATGCATCGCACTAATTATTAACAAAAAGTATTATCACACCTTTAATTAGTGCCCTGTTTTGTAATGCACCGCTCTAATTATTAACAAAATGTATTATCACACCTTTCATTAGTGCCCCTTTTTGTAATGCACCGCACAATTTATTAACAAATATCATAACACCTTTCATTAGTGTCCTGTTTTGTAATGCATTGCCCTTATTATTAACCAAAAGTATTATCACATCTTTCATTAATACCCCTTTTTGTAATGCATCACATTAATTATTAACAAAAAGAATTATAACACCTTTCATTAGTGCCCTGTTTTGTAATGCACCACACTAATTATTAAAAAGTAATATCACACCTTTCATTAGTGCCCTGTTTTGTACTGCACTGCACTAATTATTAACAAAAGTATTATCACACCTTTCATTAGTGCCCTGTTTTGTACTGCACTGCACTAATTATTAACAAAAGTATTATCACACCTTTCATTACTGCCCTGTTTTGTACTGCACTGCACTAATTATTAACAAAAGTATTATCACACCTTTTATTAGTGCCGTTTTGTAATGCACAGCACTAATTATTAACAAAAAGTATTATCACACGTTTCACTAGTGCCCTGTTTTGTAATGCACCACACTAATTATAAACAAAAGTATTATCACACCTTTCATTACTGCCCTTTTTTGTAATGCACCGCACTAATTATTAACAAAAACTATTATCACACCTTTCATTAGTGCCGTTTTGTAATGCATCACACTAATTATTAACAAAATGTATTATCACACCTTTCATTAGTGCCCCTTTTTGTAATGCACCGCTCTAATTATTAACAAAATGTATTATCACACCTTTCATTAGTGCCCCTTTTTGTAATGCACCGCACAATTTATTAACAAAAATATTATAACTCCTTTCATTAGTGTCCTGTTTTGTAATGCATTGCCCTAATTATTAACCAAAAGTATTATCACATCTTTCATTAATACCCCTTTTTGTAATGCATCGCATTAATTATTAACAAAAAGAATTATAACACCTTTCATTAGTGCCCTGTTTTGTAATGCACCACACTAATTATTAAAAAGTAATATCACACCTTTCATTAGTGCAATGTTTTGTAATGCAGTGCTCTAATTATTAAGTATTATCACACCTTTCATAGTGTCCTGTTTTATAAGGCAACACACTAATTATTAACAAAAAGTATCATCACACCATTCATTAGTGCCCTGTTTTTTGTAGTGCACAACACAAATTAACAAAAATATTATCACACCTTTCATTAGTGCCATTTTTTGCAATGCACTGCCCTAATTATTAACAAAAAGTATTATCACACCTTTCATTAGTGCCCTGTTTTGTAATACATTGCACTAATTATTAAGAAAAAGTATTATCGCACATTTCATTAGTGCCCTGTTTTGTAATGCACCACACTAATTATTAACAAAAAGTATTATCACACCTTTCATTAGTGCCTTGTTTTAATGTTCTGCACTAACTATTAACAAAAAGTATTATCACACCTTTCATAGTGCCCCTTTTTGAATTGAACCACACTAATTATTAACAAAAAGTATTATCACACCTTTCATTAGTGCCCTTTTTTGTAATGCACCACACGAATTAACAAAAAGCATTATCACACTTTTCATTAGTGCCCTGTTTTGTAATGCACCACACTAATTATTAACAAAAATATATCACACCTTTCATTAGTGCCCTGTTTGTTACTGCATTGCACTAATTAACAAAAAGTATCATCACACCTTTCATTAGTGCCCTGTTTTGTAATGCACCACACTAATTATTAACAAAAATATTATCACACCTTTTATTAGTGCCCTGTTTTGTAATGCATTACACTAATTATTAATAAAAATATTATCACACCTATCATTAGAGCCCTTTTTTGTAATTCACAGCACTAAGTATTAACAAAAAGTATTATCACACCTTTCATTAGTACCCTGTTTTTTAATGCATCACACTAATTATTAACGAAAGTATTATCACACCTTTCATTACTGCCCTTTTTTGTAATGCACAGCACTAATTATTAACAAAAAGTATGATCACACCTTTCATTAGTGCCCTGTTTTGTAATGCACCCCACTCGTTATTAAAAAAAAGTATTATCACAACTTTCATAGTGCCCTGTTTTTTAATGCACCGCACTAATTAACAAAGTATTATCACACCTTTCGTAGTGCCCTGTTTTGTATTGCATCACACTAATTAATTATTAACAAAGTATTGTCATACCTTTCATTAGTGCCCTGTTTTTTAATGCATCGGACTAATTATTAACAAAAAGTATTATCACACCTTTCATTAGTGCCCCTTTTTGTAATGCAATGTACTAATTATTAACAAAGTATTATCACACCATTTATTAGTGCCCTGTTTTGTAATGCAACGCAATAATTAACAAAAAGTATTATCACACCTTTCATTAGTGCCCTGTTTTGTAATGCACTGCACTAATTATTAAGAAAGTATTATCACACCTTTCATTACTGCCCTTTTTTGTAATGCACCACACTAATTATTAACAAAGGTATTATCACATCTTTCATTAGTGCCCTGTTTTTAATGCACCACACTAATTATTAACAAAAATTGTTATCAAACCTTTCATTAGTGCCATTTTTCGAATGTACTGCACTAATTATTAACAAATATTATCATACCTTTCATTAGTGCCCATTTTTGTAATGCACAGCACTAATTATTAACAAAATGTATTATCACACCTTTCATTAGTGCCCCTTTTTGTAATGCACCACACAAATTAACAAAAATGTTATCACACCTTTCATTAGTGTCCTGTTTTGTAATGCATCACACTAATTATTAACAAAAAGTATTATCACATCTTTCATTAGTGCCCCTTTTTGCAATGCACCGCACAAATTATTATCAAAAATATTATCACACCTTTCATTAGTGTCCTGTTTTGTAATGCATCGCACTAATTAATAACAAAAAGTATTATCACATCTTTCATTAGTGCCCCTTTTTGTAATGCACCACACTAATTATTAACAAAAAGTATTATCACACCTTTCAATAGTGCCCCTTTTCGTAATGAACCGCACTAATTATTAACAAAAAGTATTATTACACCTTTCATTAGTATCCTTTTTTTGTAATGCATCGCACTAATCATTAACAAAAAGAATTATCACATATTTCATTAGCGCCCTGTTTTGTAATGCACCACACTAATTATTAAGAAAAAGTATTATCACACCTTTCATTAGTGCCTTGTTTTGTAATGCACTGCACTAATTATTAAGAAAAAGTATTATCACACCTTTCATTAGTGCCCTTTTTTGTAATGCATCGTACTAATTAACAAAAATATTATCACACCTATCATTAGTGCCCTATTTTGTAATTCACCGCACTAAGTATTAACAAAGTATTATCACACCTTTCATTAGTGCCCTGTTTTGTAATGCATCGCAATAATTAACAAAAATTATTATCACACCTTTCATTACTGCCCTTTTTTATAATAAGCCACACTAATTATTAACAAAAACTATTATCACACCTTTCATTAGTGCCATTTTGTAATGCATCGCACTAATTATTAACAAAAAGTATTATCACACCTTTCACTAGTGCCCTTTTTTGTAATGCACCGCACTAATTATTAACAAATTATTATCACACCTTTAATTAGTGCCCTGTTTTGTAATGCACCGCTCTAATTAACAAAAAGTATTATCACACCTTTCATTAGTGCCCTGTTTTGTAATGCAATGCTCTAATTATTAACAAAGTATTATCACACCTTTATTAGTGCCCTGTTTTGTAATGCATCACACTAATTATTAACAAAAAGTATCACACCATACATTAGTGCCCTGTCTTGTAATGCGCCGCACAAATTATTAACAAAAATATAATCACACCTTTCATTAGGGCCCTTTTGTTTAATGCACTGCCGTAATTATTAACAAATTATTATCACATCTTTCATTAGTGCCCTGTTTTGTAATGCACCACACTAATTAACAAAAAGTATTATCACACCTTTCATTAGTGTCCTGTTTTGTAATGCATTGCACTAATTATTAACAAAAAGTATTATCACACCTTTCATTACTGCCCTGTTTTGTAATGCACCGCACTAATTATTAACAAAAATATTATCACACCTTTCATTAGTGCCCCTTTTTGTAATGCACCGCGCAAATTATTTACAAAAATATTATCACACCTTTCATTAGTGCCCTGTTTGTAATACATCGCAGGAATTATTAACAAAAAGTATTATCACACCTTTCATTAGTGCCCTGTTTTGTAATGCACTGCACTAATTAAGAAAAAGTATTATCACACCTTTCATTACTGCCCTTTTTTGTAATGCACCACACTAATTATTAACAAAAGTATTATCACACCTTTCATTACTGCCCTTTTTTAATGCACCACACTAATTATTAATAAAAATTATCACACCTTTCATTAGTGCAATTTTTTCTAATGTACTGCACTAATTATTAACAAAAATATTATCATACCTTTCATTAGTGCCCATTTTTGTAATGCACCGCACTAATTATTAACAAAATGTATTATCACACCTTTCATTAGTGCCCCTTTTTGTAATGCACCGCACAAATTATTAACAAAAATATTATCACACCTTTCGTTAGTGTCCTGTTTTGTAATGCATCGCACTAATTATTAACAAAAAGTATGATCACATCTTTCATTAGTGCCCCTTTTTGTAATGCACCGCACAAATTATTATAGGTTCATAGGTTCATAGGTTCATACTAGGCTATCTGCCCTAGGGCATTTATAAGCCTAGCCAGAGTGTGTGTGGCTTTCACCATCCCTTAGGATGAGAATACTATACCCATTAGTTTGCTGTGCCTCTGTCCAGCAGTGATACAGAGATGATTCCTGGGGTAAACCTACGATCTCCCATCCACTCGTCAAGATTTCTCTTGAACAGAGTCAGTGAGGGGCTCTGCCTCACATGGACTGGGATTCTGTTCCATAGTGTAGGGAGACTCTGGGTGATGAATCTGTCCCTCCAGCACATCCTATTTATATCCGTGTTGAGGTTTAAGTCTCTTGCTCGTGGCTCTGGTGGATTTGGATTTTTTGAGGTGGAGCATGTCCATTAATTCCAGGTTGGACATGGCCTTGTATGTCAGACACAGATCACCTCTGAGCAGACGGTATGCGACTGAATAGAGCTGGAGTTTCTTCAGTCGGGCATCGTATGACATATGTTTGAGCCCCTTTATCCTTTTGGTGAGGAACTTTTGGGGTCTTTCCAACTGCTGCAGGTGTCGGGTAAGGTACATTCCGAATGGGGCGTTGTACTCGATCATTGGTCTGATAAGTGAAGAGTACAGGGGTACAATGACCTCTCCTGATCTGGATGTGAATCCCTTCATGATCAGGTGGGCAATGTAACCACTAACCACTTTGGCAATGTGAGTGTCAAAAGAGAGGTTACTGTCAACTTGGGTCCCCAGGTCCCTGATAACTTCTTCCGTGTTTAATGGATTACAACCTATGTGGTAATTAGGGGTTACCTTGTTTTTCACAAAGGGTATGACTATACATTTTTTGGCATTTAGCTTAAGGCCATGGCTCTGGCACCAGTTATCCATTTCTATGAGACCTTTCTGGAGGATGTCTGTGCCTGATGGAGTGTCAATTATGGTGCCCAGTTTGCAGTCATCTGCAAATTTTGTCAGCCACAATCCCCCTATGTTTGCCTGCACTTCAGAAAAATAAATGCCGAACAAGAGGAGGCCCAGGACTGAGCCCTGTGGGACACCGCTCATGACTGGCTTAGAGTCTGACATGGCACCAGCAACTCTAACCCTGTGTGTTCTGTCCTTGAGCCAGTTTGCAACCCATCTTGTGACATATGGGTTTACATCTAAGCTGGTGAGCTTTTCTATGATGCCCGAGTGGGGTATTGTGTCGAACGCTTTTGCTAGGTCAAGGTAGGCTGTGTGAACTGCCTTACCCTCATCAATGGCCTCAGTGACTGTTTCGAAAAAGTCGACCAAGTTCAAGAGGCAGGATCTGCCCTTGACAAAGCCAAATTGGGTAGGATCCAGTGTCTGTAGGTCCCCAATGTCTTTATTTATGAGTGATCCTATCCATAGCTTTGCAGACAAGGCTTGTCAAGCTTATGGGGCGGTAATTTCCAGGGTCCGTAGAAGCACCGCCTTTGTGGAGTGGGACCACAGTTGTCGTACGCCATTCTTTGGGTACGTATCCTGTAGTAAGGCTAAGATTAAACAGCAGCCTTATGTGTGGGTTTAGTTCCTCATTGAGTTCGTGTAGCATTGATGCTGTGTTTTTTGCTTTAGAGAGAGCAGCTCTCACCTGGGCATCTGAGATGTTTGGGAGGCTAGACTCTGGTGGGATAGATATTTCTCCTTTTGGGGGGGAGGGAGAAATTTGCACTGAACCTGTCTGCCAGTATGTTGGCAATGTCTGTGGGTTCAGTGATTTTTTTTTATCATTTTGGACTAATTCTGAGCATATCTGGGAGTTTCCACCCAGGTTTCTAACATAGCTAAAGAAGGCTTTATGATTGTCTTTTGTGTTAGCGATTTTTCTCTCAAAGTTGGCCTTGGATGATTTTGAGTGATTGTAGTTTTTTGCTAGTATTGATCAGAGATGCCTTCCCATTTAGGGATTTTGCTGTTATGTAGTAGCTTTCTCCTCTTGTTGTAGAGTTTGTTTATGGCTGGAGTCCACCAGACCGGGCGCCTGCCTTTGGAGGAAAGGGTCTTGATTTTATTAGGGATTGCTTGATCCATACATTCCTGGAGGTGCTCGTAGAAGGCATTTGTAAGGGTTTCAGCAGCGTGGGTTGTGGTTTCCACTGGCTCGGGGGCCTTGAAGGATACCACTCCAGTCTTAAGAAGTGTGAAGTTTGCTTTTGAGAAGTTCTTCACTGTGGTCTTTTTGCTGGGGTGGGGGCGGATGTGGATCTCCAGTGAGATTAATTTATGGTCTGATCTCACCAATGAGGGATATACTTCCGTGTGGAGCATTTTGTCCCCATGTTTGTGATGATCAGGTCTAGTATATTTTCTCCTCTTGTGGGAATGGTGACTAGTTGTTCCATAGCATTTGAGTTTATGAACTCAAGGAACCTTTGGGCTAGGGTGTTGGGGCTTGAGTAATGTTCCCAATCTATGTTTGGGTAGTTGAAGTCACCCAATATGATGGTGTTTGGAGAGACATTCATACTCTCCAGTGTCTTCAGGAAGGCTGTGTGGGTTTCCTGAGTTTGAGAAGGTGGTCTGTAGCATGTTTCAAACTGTAGGGCAGTTTTACCTATGGTTAATTGCACCTGGATGGTCTCCGATGCTTTGTGCGTTGCCACTAACCTGGAGGTGTGGGTATCCTTTATGAATATGGATACTCCCCTCCTTTTGTGGTTCGGTCCGGATTTTGGGGCCGGAACGCATGATATGAGATATAACCTGATAGTGCTGGGGTGCTCTCAGGAGCCTTGAACCAGGTTTCAGTCACAGCACAGACATCGATGTTCTCCATACTGAGGAGGGCTTCGAGGGCATGCATCTTGAGGTTTAGACTTCTGGCATTGAGCAGTATTACCCTTAGTTTTTCTCCATTTTTGTTTTCTAGGGCGGTAGGTTTATCATTCGAGCCTTGCCTAAAAAAGGCACTATGGGGGTGGCAAGAGCCTTTGCCAATATCCGGAAGCCCAGGGGTGACAGGTGCAAGCCGTCCCTTGTGAAGCAGCGTGGCTTGTCAAGCATGTCATCCCAGGCAGACAGACATTGGATCCCCTTAGAATGACACCAGTAATTAAGCCAATTATTAAAGCTGATCATTTTGTCCTTGTATTGTGGCATCATTCTTGGTGAGGGTAGGATACTGCTCAGGGTCAGGGTCATACCGGCCTGGGCTACATAATCTGAGAGCTCCTCTATGTCTCTTTTCATGTAGTCCAGGGAGGTACATCTCAGGTTGTTCACACAGGCATGGACAATGACTGAGTCATACTTGTACTTGCTGTGGAGTGACCTGAGTGCTTGTTATGTGGCGGATTCTAGCGCCTGACAGGCAGCTTACTGTGATCTTTTCCTTGTTCAGTCTGAGTGGGACGTCAGTGTGTCTGACTATGGAGTCACCTATAACAAGTGTGTCTGGCATTGTGTTTGGCCTTAAGGGCTGTGACTGTTTAGCACACTGACTTTGAGAACTATGTGTTGCATGTCTTATGTCTTGAGGTGGCAGTTGCTTGGGTGTCTGCTTTGAAGGCCTCTGTAGTTTTGGTAGATTTTTGATCAGTGCCTCCGAGTATGTCTTTGTGTGTTTATGTGTTTGTTTTGCAGTTGTGATAGTTCTATGTGAAACTGGGTT
Organism: Protopterus annectens; assembly: GCF_019279795.1. Lineage (NCBI taxonomy): Eukaryota > Metazoa > Chordata > Ceratodontiformes > Protopteridae > Protopterus > Protopterus annectens. The sequence continues at coordinate 1,175,663,941 of NC_056737.1, read as the reverse complement.
TGTGGTGTGCGTGGTTTCCTTCTCCTCCTGTCTGGTCTTGCCAGTCCTGAGTTGAGAGAGCTCAGCCTCCTTATCAAAAATATTATCACATCTTTCATTAGTGCCCCTTTTTGTAATGCACCACACTAATTATTAACAAAAAGTATTATCACACCTTTCGTTAGTGCCCCTTTTTGTAATGAACTGCACTAATTATTAAAAAGTATTATTACACCTTTCATTAGTACCTTTTTTGTAAAGCACCGCACTAATTATTAACAAAAAGTATTATCACACATTTCATTAGCACACATTTCATTAGCGCCCTGTTTTGTAATGCACCACACTAATTATTAAGAAAAAGTATGATAACACCTTTCATTAGTGCCATTTTGTAATGCACTGAACTAATTATTAACAAAAAGTATTATCACACCTTTCATTAGTGCCCTGTTTTGTAATGCATTGCACTAATTATTAACAAAAAGTATTATCACACCTTTCATTAGTGCCCTGTTTTGTAATGCACTGCACTAATTATTAACAAAAATATTATCAACTTTCATTAGTGCCCTGTTTTGTAATGCATCGCACTAATTATTAACAAAAAGTATTATCACACTTTTCATTACTGCCCTTTTTGCAGTGCATCGCACTAATTATTAACAAAAATTATTATCACACCTTTCATTAGTGCCTTGTTCTGTAATGCATTGCACTAATTATTAACAAAAGTATTGTCACACCTTTCATTACTGCCCTGTTTTGTAAGGCACCACACTAATTATTAACAAAAAGTATTATCACACCTTTCATTAATGCCCTTTTTTGTAATGCACCACACTAATTATTAACAAAAAGTATTATCACACCTTTCATTAGTGCTCTGTTTTGTAATACATCGGACTAAATATTAACAAAAATATTATCACACCTTTCATTAGTGCCCTGTTTTGTAATGCACCGCACTAATTATTAACAAAAATATTATCACACCTTTCATTAGTGCCCCTTTTTGTAATGCATCATACTAATTATTAAAAAAAGTATTATCACACCATTTATTAGTGCCCTGATTTGTAATGCAACACAATAATTAACAAAAAGTATTATCACACCTTTCATTAGTGCCCTGTTTTGTAATGCACTGCACTAATTATTAACAAAGTATTATCACACCTTTCATTACTGCCCTTTTTTGTAATGCACCACACTAATTATTAACAAAAGTATTATCACACCTTTCATTAGTGCCCTGTTTTGTAATGCACCACACTAATTATTAACAAAAAGTATTATCACACCTTTCATTAGTGCCCTGTTTTGTAATGCACCACACTAATTATTAACAAAAAGTATTATCACACCTTTCATTAGTGCCCTTTTTTGTAATGCACCTCACTAATTATTAACAAAAAGTATTATCACACCTTTCATTAGTGCCCTGTTTTGTAATGCACCACACTAATTATTAACAAAGTATTATCACACCTTTCATTAGTGCCCTGTTTTGTAATGCACCACACTAATTAGTAACATAAGTATTATCACACCTTTCATTAGTGCCTCTTTTTGTAATGCACCATACTAATTATTAACAAAATATGATCACACCTTTCATTAGTGCACTGTTTTATAATGCATCACAGTATTTATTACCAAAAGGTATTATCACACCTTTTATTACTGCCCTGTTTTGTAATGCACCACACTAATTAACAAAAAGTATTATCACACCTTTCATTAGTGCCCTTTTTTTAATGCACCACACTAATTAAGAAAAATTATATCACACCTTTCATCAGTGCCCTGTTTTATAATGCATCGCACTAATTATTAACAAAAAGTATTATCACACCTTTCATTAGTGCCCTGTTTTGTAATGCACCACACTAATTATTAACAAAAGTATTATCACACCTTTCATTAGTGCCCTGTTTTGTAATGCACCACACTAATTATTAACAAAAAGTATTATCACACCTTTCATTAGTGCCCTCTTTTGTAATGCACCACACTAATTAACAAAAAGTATTATCACACCTTTCATTAGTGCCCTGTTTTGTAATGCATCGCACTAATTAACAAAAAGTATTATCACACCTTTCATTAGTGCCCTGTTTTGTAATGCACCACACTAATTATTAACAAAAAGTATTATCACACCTTTCATTAGTGCCCTGTTTTGTAATGCACTGCACTAATTATTAAAAAATATTATCACACCTTTCATTAGTGCCCTGTTTTATAATGCATCGCAGTAATTATTAACAAAGTATTATCACACCTTTCATTACTGCCCTTTTTTGTAATGCAGCACACATTATTAACAAAAAATATTATTGCACCTTTCATTAGGACCCTTTTTTGTAATGCATCTCACTAATTATTAACAAAGTATTATCACACCTTTCATTAGTTCCCTGTTTTGTAATGCACTGCACTAATTATTAACAAAAAATAACACACCTTTCATTAGTGCCCTGTTTTATAATGCATCGCAGTAATTATTAACAAAAAGTATAACACCTTTCATTAGTGCCCTTTTTTGTAATGCACCACACAAATTATTAACAAAAAATATTATTAAACCTTTCATTAGTGCCCTTTTTTGTAATGCATCGCACTAATTATTAACAAAAAATATTATCACACCTTTAATTAGTGCCCTGTTTTGTAAGGCATCACACTAATTAACAAAAAGTATTATCACACCTTTCATTAGTGCCCTTTTTTGTAATGCACCACACTAATTATTAACAAAAAGTATTATCACACCTTTCATTAGTGCCCTGTTTTGTAATGCACCGCACTAATTATTAACAAAAATATTATCACACCTTTCATTAGTGCCCTGTTTTTTAATGCATCGCACTAATTATTAACCAAAAGTATTATCACACCTTTCATTAGTGCCCTTTTTTGTAATGCACCGCACTAATTATTAACAAAAGTATTATCACACCTTTCATTAGTGCCCTTTTTTCTAATGCACTGCACTAATTATTAACAAAAAGTATCACACCTTTCATTACTCCCCTGTTTTGTAATGCATCGCACTAATTACTAACCAAAAGTATTATCACACCTTTCATTAGTGCCCTGTTTTGTAATGCATCGCTCTAATTAACAAAGTATTATCACACCTTTCATTAGTGCCCTCTTTTGTAATGCACCGCACTAATTATTAACAAAAAGTGTTATCACACCTTTCATTACTGCAGTTTCTTCTAATGCACCGCACTAATTATTAACAAATGTATATCACACTTTTCATTAGTGCCCTGTTTTGTAACGCACCACACTATTAACAAAAGGTATTATCACACCTTTCAATAGTGCCCTGTTTTGTAATGCACCGCACTAACTATTAACAAAAAGTATTATCACACCTTTCATTAGTGCCCTGTTTTGTAATGCACCACACTAATTAGTAACATAAGTATTATCACTCCTTTCATTAGTGCCTCTTTTTGTAATGCACCGCACTAATTATTAACAAAAAATATTATCTCACCTTTCACTAGTGCCCTGTTTTATAATGCATCGCAGTATTTATTAACAAAAAGTATTATCACACCTTTTATTACTGCACTGTTTTGTAATGCACCACATTAATTATTAACAAAGTATTTTCACACCTTTCATTACTGCATTTTTTTCTAATGCATCACAATAATTATTGACAAAAAGTATTATCACACCTTTCATTAGTGCCCTGTTTTGTAATGCATCGCACTAATTATTAACAAAAAGTATTATCACACCTTTCATTAGTGCCCTGTTTTGTAATGCATCACACTAATTATTAACAAAAGTATTATCACACCTTTCATTAGTGCCCTGTTTTGTAATGCATCACACTAATTATTAACAAAAGTATTATCACACCTTTCATTAGTGCCCTGTTTTGTAATGCACCGCACTAATTATTAACAAAGTATTATCACACCTTTCATTAGTGCCCTGTTTTGTAATGCATCGCACTAATTATTAACAAAAGTATTATCACACCTTTCATTAGTGCCCTGTTTTGTAATGCACTGCACTAATTATTAACAAAAAGTATTATCACACCTTTCATTAGTGCCCTGTTTTGTAATGCATCGCACTAATTAACAAAAAGTATTATCACACCTTTCATTAGTGCCCTGTTTTGTAATGCATCGCACTAATTATTAACAAAAATATTATCACACCTTTCATTAGTGCCCTTTTTTGTAATGCACCGCACTAATTAACAAAAAGTATTATCACACCTTTCATTAGTGCCCTGTTTTGTAATGCACTGCACTAATTATTAACAAAAGTATTATCACACCTTTCATTAGTGCCCTGTTTTGTAATGCACCACACTAATTATTAACAAAGTATTATCACACCTTTCATTAGTGCCCTGTTTTGTAATGCACCACACTAATTAACAAAAAGTATAATCACGCCTTTCATTAGTGCCCTGTTTTGTAATGCACTCCACTAATTATTAACAAAGTATTATCACACCTTTCATTAGTGCCCTGTTTTGCAATGCATCGCAATAATTAACAAAAACTATTATCACACCTTTCATTAGTGCCCTGTTTTGTAATGCATCACACTAATTATTAACAAAAAGTATTATCACCCCTTTCATCAGTGCTCTGTTTTGTAATGCACTGCACTAATTATTAAAAAATATTATCACACCTTTCATTAGTGCCCTGTTTTGTAATGCATCGCACTAATTATTAACAAAAAGTATTATCACACCTTTCATTAGTGCCCTGTTTTGTAATGCACCACACTAATTATTAACAAAGTATTATCACACCTTTCATTAGTGCCCTTTTTTGTAATGCATCGCACTGATTATTAACAAAAGTATTATCACACCTTTCATTAGTGCCCTGTTTTGTAATGCACCACACTAATTATTAACAAAAAGTATTATCACACCTTTCATTAGTGCCCTGTTTTGTAATGCACCGCACTAATTAACAAAAAGTATTATCACACCTTTCATTAGTGCCCTGTTTTGTAATGCACTGCACTAATTATTAACAAAAGTATTATCACACCTTTCATTACTGCCCTTTTTTGTAATGCACCACACTAATTATTAACAAAAAGTATTATCACACCTTTCATTAGTGCCCTGTTTTGTAATGCATCACACTAATTATTAACAAAAGTATTATCACACCTTTCATTAGTGCCCTGTTTTGTAATGCACCACACTAATTATTAACAAAAAGTATTATCACACCTTTCATTAGTGCCCTGTTTTGTAATGCACCGCACTAATTATTAACAAAAAGTATTATCACACCTTTCATTACTGCCCTGTTTTGTAATGCACTGCACTAATTATTAACAAAGTATTATCACACCTTTCATTAGTGCCCTGTTTTGTAATGCACCACACTAATTATTAACAAAAGTATTATCACACCTTTCATTAGTGCCCTGTTTTGTAATGCACTGCACTAATTATTAACAAAAATATTATCACACCTTTCATTAGTGCCCATTTTTGTAATGCACCGCACTAGTTATTGACAAAGTATTATCACACCTTTCATTAGTGCCCTGTTTTGTAATGCATCACACTAATTATTAACAAAAACTATTATCACACCTTTCATTAGTGCCCTGTTTTGTAATGCATCACAGTAATTATTAACAAAGTATTATCACACCTTTCATTAGTGCCCTGTTTTGTAATGCATCACACTAATGATTAACAAAAAGTATAATCACATCTTTCATTAGTGCTCTGTTATTTAATGCATCGCACTAATTATTAACAAAAGGTATAATCACACTTTTCATTAGTGCCCGGTTTTGTAATGCACCACACTAATTATTAACAAGTATTATCACACCTTTCATTAGTGCCCTTTTTTGTAATGCATCGCAATAATGATTAACAAAAAGTATTATCACACCTTTCATTAGTGCCCTCTTTTGTAATGCACTGCACTCATTTATTTACAAAAAGTATTATCACACCTTTCATTAGTGCCCATTTTTGTAATGCACTGCACTAATTAACAAAAAGTACTATCACACATTTCATTAGTGCCCTGTTTTGTAATGCATTGCACTAATTATTAACAAAAATATTATCACACCTTTCATTAGTGCCCTTTTTTGTAATGCGTGCCCATTTTTGTAATGCACCGCACTAATTAACAAAAAGTACTATCCCACATTTCATTAGTGCCCTGTTTTGTAATGCATTGCACTAATTAACAAAAATATTATCACACCTCTCATTAGTGCCCTTTTTTGTAATGCACCACACTAATTTAACAAAAAGTACTATCACACATTTCATTAGTGCCCTTTTTTGTAATACACCACACTAAATATTATCACACCTTTCATTAGTGCCCTCTTTTGTAACGCACCGCACTAATTAACAAAAATTATTAAAACACCTTTCATTACTCCCCTTTTTTCTAATGCTCCACACTAATGATTAACAAAAATTATTATCACACCTTTCATTAGTGCCCTGTTTTGTAATGCACCACACTAATTATTAACATAAAGTATCTTCACAGCTTTCATTACTGCCCTGTTTTGCAATGCACTGCACTAATTATTAATAAAGTATTATCACACCTTTCATTAGTGCCCTGTTTTATAATGCACCGCACTAATTACTAACAAAAAGTATTATCACACCTTTCATTAGTTCCCTGTTTTGTAATGCGTGGCACTAATTAGTAACAAACGTATTATCACACCTTTCATTAGTGCCCTTTTTTGTAATGCATCGCAATAATTATTGACAAATTATTATCACACCTTTCATCGGTGCCCTGTTTTGTAATGCATCGCACTAATTATTAACAAAAAGTATTATCACACCTTTCATTAGTGCCCTGTTTTGTAATGCATCACAGTAATTATTAACAAAAAGTATTATCACACCTTTCATTAGTGCCCTGTTTTGTAATGCATCACACTAATTATTAACAAAAAGTATTATCACACCTTTCATTAGTGCCCTGTTTTGTAATGCATCACACTAATTATTAACAAAGTATTATCACACCTTTCATTACTGCCCTGTTTTGTAATGCCTCACGCTAATTATTAACAAAAAGTATTATCACACCTTTCATTAGTGCCCTCTTTTGTAACACACCGCACTAATTATTAAAAAGTATTATCACACATTTCATTGGTGCCCTGTTTTGTAATGCACCGCACTAATTACTAACAAAGTATTCACACCTTTCATTAGTGCCCTTTTTTGTAATGCACCGCACTAATTATTAACAAAAAGTATTATCACACCTTTCATTAGTGCCCTGTTTTGTAATGCACCACACTAAATTAACAAAAAGTATTATCAGACCTTTCATTAGTGCCCTCTTTTGTAAAGCACCACACTAATTAATTAACAAAAAGTATTATCACACCTTTCATTACTGCCCTTTTTTCTAATGCACCTCAGTAATTATTAACAAAAATTATATCACACCTTTCATTAATGCCCTGTTTTGTAACGCACCACACTAATTATTAACAAACGGTATTATCACACCTTTCATTAGTGCCCTGTTTTGTAATGCATCACACTAATTATTAACAAAAGGTATAATCACACTTTTCATTTGTGCCCTGTTTTGTAATGCATCGCACTAATTATTAACAAAAAGTATTATCACACCTTTCATTGCTGCCCTGTTTTGTAATGCACCGCACTAATTAACAAAAAGTATTATCACACCTTTAATTAGTGCCCTATTTTGTAAGGCATCGCACTAATTAACAAAAAGTATTATCACACCTTTCAATAGTGCCCTTTTTTGTAATGCATTGCACTAATTATTAACAAAAAGTATTATTACACCTGTCATTAGTGCCCTTTTTTGTAATGCACCGCACTAATTAACAAAAAGTATAATCACACCTTTCATTAGTGCCCTGTTTTGTAATGCACTGCACTAATTATTAACAAAAAGAATTATCACACCTTTCATTGCTGCCCTGTTTTGTAATGCACCACACTAATTATTAACAAAGTATTCACACCTTTCATTAGTGCCCTGTTTTGTAATGCACCACACTAATGATTAACAAAAAGTATAATCACATCTTTCATTAGTGCTCTGTTATTTAATGCATCGCACTAATTATTAACAAAAGGTATAATCACACTTTTCATTAGTGCCCGGTTTTGTAATGCACCACACTAATTATTAACAAGTATTATCACATCTTTCATTAGTGCCCTTTTTTGTAATGCATCGCAATAATGATTAACAAAAAGTATTATCACACCTTTCATTAGTGCCCTGTTTTGTAATGCACCACACTAATTATTAACAAAAACTATTAACACACCTTTCATTAGTGCCCTCTTTTGTAACGCACCGCACTAATTAACAAAAAGTATTATCACACCTTTCATTAGTGCCCTCTTTTGTAACGCACTGCACTAATTATTAACAAAAAGTATTAAAACACCTTTCATTACTGCCCTTTTTTCTAATGCTCCACACTAATGATTAACAAAGTATTATCACACCTTTCATTAGTGCTCTGTTTTGTAATGCATCACACTAATTATTAACAAAAAGTATTATCACACCTTTCATTAGTGCCTTGTTTTGTAATGCACCACACTAATTATTAACAAAAGGTATTATCACACCTTTCATTAGTGCCCTGTTTTGTAATGCACCGCACTAATTATTAACATAAAGTATTTTCACAGCTTTCATTACTGCCCTTCTTTTGCAATGCACTGCACTAATTATTAATAAAGTATTATCACACCTTTCATTAGTGCCCTGTTTTATAATGCACCACACTAATTACTAACAAAAAGTATTATCACACCTTTCATTAGTTCCCTGTTTTGTAATGCGCGGCACTAATTAGTAACAAACGTATTATCACACCTTTCATTAGTGCCCTTTTTTGTAATGCATCGCAATAATTATTGACAAATTATTATCACACCTTTCATCGGTGCCCTGTTTTGTAATGCATCACACTAATTATTAACAAACTATTATCACACCTTTCATTAGTGCCCTGTTTTGTAATGCATCACAGTAATTATTAACAAAGTATTATCACACCTTTCATTAGTGCCCTGTTTTGTAATGCATCACACTAATTATTAACAAAAAGTATTATCACACCTTTCATTACTGCCCTGTTTTGTAATGCCTCACGCTAATTATTAACAAAAAGTATCATCACACCTTTCATTAGTGCCCTCTTTTGTAACACACCGCACTAATTATTAAAAAGTATTATCACACATTTCATTAGTGCCCTGTTTTGTAATGCACCGCACTAATTACTAACAAAGTATTATCACACCTTTCATTAGTTCCCTGTTTTGTAACGCACCGCACTAATTAACAAAAAGTATTATCACACCTTTCATTAGTGCCCTTTTTTGTAATGCACCGCACTAATTGTTAACAAAGTATTATCACACATTTCATTAGTGCTCTGTTTTGTAATGCACCGCACTAATTACTAACAAAGTATTATCACACCTTTCATTAGTTCCCTGTTTTGTAACGCACCGCACTAATTATTAACAAAAAATATTATCACACCTTTCATTAGTGCCCTGATTTATAATGCATCACAGTAATTAACAAAAAGTATTATCACATCTTTCATTAGTGCCCTGATTTGTAATGCATAACACTAATTATTAACAAAAAGTATTATCACACCTTTCATTAGTGCCCTGTTTTATAATGCATCACAGTAATTAACAAAAAGTATTATCACACCTTTCATTACTGCCCTTTTTGCTCCTATCCAGTCCCTTCTATCTCAGATGTTGTTCCTGAACTGCCAAACAAATCTGTTGCAAACAAAAGGGTAATTAAATGCAAAGGACTGAAAAGTACTACTTAATCATTTTAAACTGCCTCACCTGGGGCAGTGGAAAACGTGCACTAGTACTTACCTCTTCTTAACAAGGGGAAATTTAAAGTTTGTTTAGGAATAGACAGTCGATGTTTAGTTCTGCTGAGATGCTATATCTGCAGACATGTATATATGCACACTCACAGACAAGTACACACTGACACACAACAAACAAAACAGAGGTGTACATGCACATACACACACACACACACACACACACACACACACACACACACACACACACACACACACACACACACGGAGACACAGAGACACATACAGACATGTACACAGACAGACACACATGCACACAGAAAGACAGACACACATTCACACATGCGCGTACACACACACACACACACACACACACACACACACACAGAAGCACAGACAGACACACAAGCAGACACAATTGTTTTGCTTTATTCTTACTCCTCGAGTTATAGTATACAAGACAGTAAGTTCAATAGTAGGCTTTATTTATCTATTTATTTATTTATTTCAGTCTGATAACCAGGTGAGTGGGCTCTTCATTAGAAAACATAGAATATGTACAACCCTGAGAGTGGAGGAGCAGTGGACATAGAAAACAATTTGTAATTTCAATGGCTATTACAGTATTTTCAATAAGATTATTCGGTGGCAGGTGAATGGCAGCATGCATTTGCAATTATCTACTGTCCTGAAAACAAAGAATCGCTGCACTGTGCTATCTTTTCAGCCTACTGTAGTACTAATGAGGCATTCTGGGGAAGCAGAATATGCTAATTAGCCATATGCCCTCTCCTGGAATATGATAATTTGCCATGTGCCTTCTCCTGGAATATGATAATTAGCCACGTCTTCTCTCCTGCAAATGCCTGCAGTAAGGGATTTATGCAGCCAAATGATTTATGGAATCACTCGGCTGCATAAATTAGCACAGCCAGTCATGTTAAGTTAACATGATCAAAAGGCTACTTTTACCCTTTACAGGTAAGTGTCAGAGGTAGTGTGGTGGGATGTGTGTGTGTGTGTGTGTGTGTGCGCACGAGTGTGTGTGTGTGTGTGCGCACGAGTGTGTGTGTGTGTGTGCGCACGAGTGTGTGTGTGCGCACGAGTGTGTGTGTGTGCGCACGAGTGTCTGTGTGTGTGTGCGCACGAGTGTCTGTGTGTGTGTGCGCACGAGTGTCTGTGTGTGTGTGCGTGTGTGTGTGCGCACGAGTGTCTGTGTGTGTGTGCGCACGAGTGTCTGTGTGTGTGTATGTGTGTATGTGTATATATATATATATATATATGTGTGTGTGTCTGTGTTTTTGTGTGTGTGTGTCTGTGTTTTTGTGTGTGTGTGTGTGTCTGTGTTTTGTGTGTGTGTGTGTCTGTGTTTTGTGTGTGTGTGTCTGTGTTTTGTGTGTGTGTGTCTGTGTTTTGTGTGTGTCTGTCTGTGTTTTGTGTGTGTGTGTGTCTGTCTGTGTTTTGTGTGTGTGTCTTTCTGTGTTTTTGTGTGTGTGTCTGTCTGTGTTTTGTGTGTGTGTGTGTGTGTGTGTGTGTGTGTGTGTGTGTGTGTGTGTGTGCGTGCGTGTGCATATCTATGTCTGTGTTTTGTGTGTGTTTGTGTGTGTGTCTGTGTGTGCCCTGTGTGTGTGTGTCTGTGTGTGCATGTGTGTGTCTATGTATGTGTGTGTGTGTGTGTGTGTGTGTGTGTGCATGTCTATGTCTGTGGTTTGTGGTGTGTGTGGTTTGTGGTGTGTGTGGTGTGTGCATGTCTGTCTATGTCTATGTCTGTGTTGTGTGTGTGTGTGTGTGTGTGTGTGTGTGTGTGTGTGTGTGTGTGTGTGTGTGTGTGTGTGTGTGTGTGTGTGTGTGTGTGTGTGTGTGTGTGTGTGCCTATGTCTGTGTGTGCGTGTGTGTGTGTGTGTGTGTGTGTGTGTGTGTGTGCATGTCTATGTGTGTGCATGTCTATGTGTGTGCATGTCTATGTGTGTGCGTGTCTATGTGTGTGCGTGTCTATGTGTGTGTCTATGTGTGTGTCTATGTGTGTGTCTATGTGTGTGTCTATGTGTGTGTCTATGTGTGTGTCTATGTGTGTGTCTATGTGGTGTGCTGTTGTGTGCATGTGGTGTGCTGTTGTGTGCATGTGGTGTGCTGTGGTGTGCTGTTGTGTGTGTGTGTGTGTGTGTGTGTGTGTGTGTGTGTGTGTGTGTCTGTGTGTGTGCATGCACGCGTGTCTATGTCTGTGTTGTGTGAATGGGTGAGAATATGTACACTAAGAAGGAGGTAACAGTGGAAAAGTAAAAAATGAGTCATTCCAGTGGCAGTTAGAATATTTAAATGGAATGAGCTATTTCAATGGCAGCTTATCTTTGCCACACGTGACAGATCCCACTTTGGAAAGAGGGCTTTTTCCAAACTTGTCTCTTCCATTCTCAGAGATAAGTGAAAAACTGGCAGTCAAAACATTTAAGACAAAATTGAAGGGCTATTTTACAAGTAAGATGCGTCTCATGCATGAGTGATTGTCTTTGCGGAGCATTTCCATACCTCTTAACTCGGGCTAGACTAATGAGTGAAGGTTATAATACTCAGAGGGGGACACTAGACACCAGGAACACTTTTCAAATAGTACTCTAACTTAAAAAACGTTTGTCAAACAACATATTGTTTCAGCATGTGGCAAAGGAGTAAGAAGTCTGAAACGCTGTCTGTCATTATCGATTGACATTATTTGTCTCTAACAAGGGGCGTGGCAAGAATTACAGGCAAAATAAATGTCTGTCATTATCGACTGACATTATTTGTCTCTAACAAGGGGCGTGGCAAGTTTTACAGGCAAAATAAATGTCTGTCATTATCAATTGACATTATTTGTCTGTAACAAGGGGGTTGACAAGTATTACAGGCAAAATGCCTTTAGATTAGGACGTGAAAAGTATTACAGGCAAAATACCTTTAGATTAGGGCGTGACAAGTATTACAGGCAAAATTCCTTTAGATTATCTTGGTTTTGATTTACTATGCTGGAAGTGCTTTCAATTTGGCATTGCCTAAAAAGGCAATATGGGGTAGAGAATGTTTTAGCTAATATTCGAAAGCCTGTAAGAGAGAGATGAAGACCATCTCCTTCCCTGGTTGAAAATATTGCACCTCCTTAGAATGACACCAGAAATTAATTCAATTATTAGTCTGTTATCTTTTGTTCATATTGTGGCATCATCCTTGGAGAAGGTAAAATGCTGCTCAGTGCTAGGCTCATACCACCCTGAGACACATATTCTGTGAGCTCCCATGATGTCGGTCTTCATGTAGTCTAGGGAGGTTTGTCTCAGGTCATTTACTCCTACATGGACTATGACTGAGTCATACAGATACTTGTGATCCAATGACCTGTGTGTGCATAATGTGGCAGATCCCAGCCCCTGATAAGCAAATGACCATGACTTTCTCCTTATTCAGGCTGGTGGAAGGGAAATCAGTGTCTCTCACAATGGAGTCTTCCATGACCAGAATGTTGGATTGTGTGGTGGCTTGCCTTATTGGGCTTATAAGTAGATGGTCCATGAGATGTGGCTCTATGTGTTGATGTGGATGTTGTTTTGAAAGTGTGTATTCAGGGATGCTGAGGGTATTTGTTATGTGTACTTCATCCAGGAGGTCTTTGTGGTTTAGGTAGGTTACATGTAAGTGCCTCAGTATATGTGGGTCTGTATGACTGCTTTGAATTTTGCATGATGGGTGCAGCATGTGTACTACTGACAATCTTATTGACATTAGGAGTACCTTTTTGCGAGAGCTTTGCCTTCAGTGACATTGTGTAAATACATCTCTCACATACCATATCAGTTTGTTTATAAAATTAATTGGTTGCTCGTAAACATGGCAATTTCTACATTACCTCAGGATGCCCATATCCACCAACCTGGTAACAGAGATAGTGGTAAAGTTCATATCCATGGCAACAAACCCTTTTTTATTAGACAGTTGGAGTAAGAATATAAAGCAATGTCAGGAGTATCCTGTTTGCATCTCTGGGGGCAGTGCTTGTCACTGCAAACTAGTTGTCCTGTGTGCAACTAAATATAGGTGAAATATTAATCAAGTTTTTACAGGAAAAATGTCACTCCAGGTGTCTGTATCTATATGGGGCATTGCCAAACACTTGAGGGGAAACTAATAAGTAGACCCAAAAAATTTAAGAATGAAGTATTTAGACAGATTTATTTATTTTATTTATTTATGTATTTATTTATCATTTGTTAACTGGGAAAGTCTGACTTGGAACAAAGCCAGTTTTCAGCAGAGGCCCAGGGAGAAATGCTCCAGACGCATGGCGATATTCCCAAGTTAGAAACAAATCAAGCAGTTCTTACTGAAAACAAAGAATTAGCTTGTCAAGATTGATGAAAATGGGGTTGTCGGGAGAATGCCTACTGCCTGGCTACTACTAGTGCTGGTCTCACCACACCTTCATCTGCTGGGGTACAATGCTCCTTTGTTTCTTATAGATTCATAGGTTCATAGGTTGTTACTAGGCTATCAGCCCTAGGGCCTATATAAGCTTAGCTGTAACAATTCCCTGGCTATTTCTTCCAACAGTATTTACTTCCCTGGACCCTGTCTAGCAGGGTGAGTTCTGTCACCAGAAGCAAAACATAACCACCAATCCCAAGATGAGAAGCAGGCCACAGTCTGATCCACAGTTTTGACCCAGATGATGCAAGGGTCTGTAGGCTTGTTGTAGCCTTTTTCTGGTAGATGCCTTGAATAGCAACCAGACCAGTCAGGAATGTCAAGCACAGACACTCACTGCCCAACCAGAAACAGGAATCAATGCACTCTGCTCCTTCTCATGGACACTCACTGCCCAACCAGAAACAGGAATCAATGCACTCTGCTCCTTCTCACAGACACTCACTGCCCGACCAGAAACAGTCAGGAATCAGTGCACTCTGCTCCTACTCTCGCCTCAATGCACTCTGCTCCTTCTCTCACCAGGATCATAATATAAGCACACATTCCAAGCTGTCACCTAGAGACCAGTTATTAAGATTCCAAGTGATCAGCAGGCCCCAGGAAATTATGTCCCTGTGCACTTTCTGTCACCAGCAGAAAACAGAAGCAGTAATCCCAAGATGACTACAGAGAGGCAGAATGTGGGCTGTCCAATAATTGGTGGTCTTGCAATAGATGTTTCAGATTTTAAAGATAAGATGGAAGAAGATGGTTAATATCCTAAGCACTGCAGTGTGCACTAAGCAGTTAAATATGAAAGAGAGGGTAACTTAAGCTTTGGCTGTTTACATTGAGAGCCACTAATTTTAAAAGAGAAAGATAAATTGAAAGGGAGTGGGCACTTTGTATTCTGGTATGGATTATAGTGGAATGGCCAATGCATTTAAATAGTTGAAGGGGAGTCATTTCACAAAATGATAATTTTGTACTTGTACTTTCTACTCTGGACGTTGCAATGGTGCAGCGGTAGTGTTGCACCTCACAGCAAGAGGTTCTCCGGTTCGATTCTGGGCTGGAGTGCCTTCTGTGGAGTCTGCTTGTCCTCCCTGCATTTGTGTGGGTTTCCTCTGGGTGCTCTGGTTTCCTCCCATGTTACAAAGACATGCATCTGGAGCGTTTCTCCCCAGGTCTCCACTGGAAATTGGCTCGTTCCAAGTTTCCCAGTTAACAAATGTAAAATAAAGTAAAATAAATAAATACTTACAACAGCCAATGAAAGGGGAGAGGGAAGGAGATATGTGGTCAAATTAATGTATGGGTCAGGCAACTAGAAAGACAGTTGAATTTAAGAACACAACAATACAAGAATGGGAACATTTTCTGTGCGACTCACAAGAAACACAGTCGCAGTCACTTTTCTATGTTTAATATACAATTAAAAGCAGAATACAAGTAATACACAGTGTAATGCAAACAAATTACAACATACAAAAAAGAAAAAAGCAAGAAACTAATGCAAAATATAAGAAAGCAAATAAAGCTGAAGCAAACTAAGCGTTCCCACAGCGTACGATGCAGCAGAGCCTGGGTGAGCTGTTCCAGTAGGTCTACATTACATCCCCGACCACTTAAAGAAGTGAACAGTCATCAATCGACCCTATGTAACCAAAAGCTTACAATCTCAAACTGTCACAACAGCAATTTTTTTCCTAGGGAACAAAATCGCTATTCCAAAACACATACACACAACACAAGCACAGCAAACAAACAGCAATCCACACACCTACACCTAAAATCTTACAACTAACCCTACACTAAACTATACACACACCACTAACTATCCACTTACCTTAACCCAAACCCTAACCCTAAGGTCTGTCACTATCGCACACTCACTTCACCCGCTCCCTAACCCTAACTCACCTAACCCACCCTAACCCTCATGTCCACACAATTGCACACATACCTAACCCACGCCCTAACCCTAACTCACCTAACCCTCACATCCAAACAATCGCACACTTACCTGAACCCGACCCGTAACTTTCCACCACAGTGCTGGAGATACCGAAGCAACAAACGGACAACCAAAATCTTTCCCTAGGGAGAATTTGGGTTTCTGTTGCTTCGATATTTTAAGCTTTTGCTCCGTAGGGTTCGATATTAGAACATTCAAAGGTTTTAAACCTCAATGTTCTAATATAGACCCTATTCCAGTAAAGCCTTTTTTAGAGTGATTTTCTCTTAGAGAAACTAGTAATATAGTTTGTGAAAAGTCTGTTGGAGTCTTAGTATTGTTTTGTGCTTGAGGGCCCTATCAGGGTCGATTATGTCATCAGTTGTAAGTTGACCGATAATGAGTTTGTACTGAAGATGAACAGGCATGGATCAATCCTTGAAGCACTATGACAGGATACAAAGCCTGAATATGCTGGTGAATAATATAGCAATTGTTTTGGATTAAATCAAAGGCCTTACAGAGACTAAGAAATAAGGCACCTTTAAGACGCGACATTTTTTAGTATTGGTGAGAATAGGATCTGTTAGCATATGTAGGCAATTTAAGTACTGCTGTTTTTTATGAAGCTGTATTGGTGTAAGGGCATAACACTGCAATGGCAGAGAAAGGATGTGAACTACTTGCGTATAGCTTTCTCTAGTAATTTTCCTAGATGTGAGAGGTTAGAGATAGCTCAGACATCACATGTGTTAGATGGTTTGGCACATGTGGGTTCAGGGGTACCTACAGCTGTTTCTAAATGCCAGGAGAAGTTTGAGTAAGTAATAAATTGAATCAATGGTAGATTTGTTGGGAAAGCAGCTTTCCACTATGTTAGAAGAACCAGGGAAATAATTTCCCTGGACTCTGGACCATAGTAGCCATGGGTAAAAAGTGATTGTAGAAGAAAGCCTGTATCTGAGGAAGATTTTTCTGATCATAAAATAAAGATGTATAGGGCTCAAAAGGGTGAAGCAGGGGAGTTGTTTAAGGATAAAGTTGTGGCGACCTTACTGAATTGTGGTGCTCATTTAGTGGGAGTTATAGATTATGTGATGTTAATTGGCTTAGAGTACAATTTTACCTGATTAAACTCTTTCCAGAAAAGAGTAAGATTTGAAATGCTGGCAGTTTGCCTCTTATAGAAATGCAAAGCTTTTGTGTTGCATATTGCTCTTTCAGTTATGGTTTTATGGGGTTATACAAGTATTGCATTCCAGTGGAGATTGAGTTTGTTTCCAGTTTTTCCAGGTCAAATCTCTCAGTTTAAGGTGGAGTCAGATTTGTTGTTATCTGTGGCAGGCATGAAGCCTTCTGACGTTTTAGTTTGTTGGGTTAAAAATGATTTCAGAGTGATTACTTGGTGATCTTTAAGCCTAGCTACAACCAGTCTACAAATGAAACACAACTATAAACTCTAACAAAAAACAAAAAAAAAGAAAGAAATACAGCTGTAAAAAGACTTTAACTCTCTTGATAACTGGTATATTAAACATAAACTAATACTTGATCCCACAAAAAAACAAAACAAAAGCCATGCTATTTTATGCCACCAAAAAACTTATAAAAATCACAAAATCGAAAGAATGAACTGCTTCAAGTTATTTTTGCTAGACCATCAGTAACATTCCATCTACATATTGGAAAATTAAGGGAAAAAGTTAAATCCCTTCTTTTCTTGGTCAGTAAAATGTCTCCCTACATATCCAACCCAGCCAGGTCAGCTATATGCAAAGGGGTCCTTCTAGCCCAGTTAAAAGACCGACTGCCCATAATAGCCACAGCATCTAACAAAACTCAGCCACACTACAGACTGCCAAAAACAAAATTAGCTGATTCATCACTAACTCATCCACTGATGAGCACTAGTGTCTGATTCTCAAAAAAAACATATTTCTCTCAGCGCAGGACAGAATAGACCTGCTTCTAGGTTCTTGCTTCGTCAGACGTCTACAAGCCAGCACTAGCTGCCAGATTTTATACCAAACACACATACTGCAACCTCACATACTTCTCCCAAACCCTCCACTCAAACCCTCACAACTCAGGCTACACTGCACAAACCACTCTTTCCCCATCCTTGCTTCTAAACTGTGGGAATCCCTTCCCCCACCAATAGAAACAACATTCCCCCTTCCCCACCTTCAAAGCTGAAATTCCTCCACACCAAACCAAACTGTACTTGTGACAAAGCAGGACACATCACCTAAGGGCCTATCAACCTGTAACAAAGTAACCTTCACCACCCTCTGCTGCCCCGACACTCATTACCCCTCAGCATTTCCCCCATGATGTAAACCTAAAATATAACTATAAAAATGAAAAAGTAGTGGAAATCAGGTGGTAAATCCTCCGTTGCTGAAATGAAAATAATGCTAATTATGATAGTAAAAATGGCAACAAGAGGAACCAGGCAACAGTGATAGAAATCCCAAGTCCAGCAAAGATGAAAAATGGTTCAAGCCATGAATCAGCTTACAAATTCCCAGAAATGAACTGGATATAAAACCATGAAAACTTCTTTATTGTAGTCGAGCAAAGGTCTGATGAAGCTGGGTTTATATCCAGTTCATTTCTGGGAATTTGTAAGCTGATTCGTGGCTTGAACCATTTTTCATCTTTGCTGGACTTGGGATTTCTATCACTATTGCCTGGCTCCTAGTTGCCATTTTTATTATTGTCCTTAAAATATAACTATATATAATGTACATTTCTCTTACATATTATTTTCTGTTGTGTTTTTCATACCTGAAGCTTGCTGCTTCTCTGTTCCACTGCCTTTTCTTTTACATTTGAATTATTATATGCAGATGGTCAGTTTACTACTCCAACAAATAAATGTAAATTAAAATACAAAGTAGGGCTCTTTTTAGGAAGGAGGCTACCTCAGTAACCTTGGCTTTGTTATACAATGTAGGAAGCAGATGATGTTGTTAATCTTTTGTTGTAATGTCTTTTGCCAGATATGCTAGTGCAGTTAGGTGCCAGTTCAGATTTCTTTAAAGTGTGTGTGTGTTTGCGTGAGTGCGTTTGCGTGAGTGCGTTTGCGTGAGTGCGTGTGTGTGTGTGTGTGTGTGTGTGTGTGTGTGTGTGTGTGTGTGTGTGTGTGTGTGTGTGTGTGTGTGTATGAATGGTCACTGATGTATGAGGGATGCACTGTTATGGAAGTTGATAGTCAGTTAATAATAATAGTGTCCAGGAGGGTGTTATATTTTTCCAAGGACAGGTCTAAAATGTAGCTGTGCATACTTACAAAACCAATAAAACATAAAAATAGTGGGCTGGGAACAGATCAAGGAAAAGGAAACTCTACTAAAATACTTTTGTTAAAGTCCATAAAAGCACAAATAAGTGAGATGAATGCCTCACATAAAAAACACAGCATTTTCATCTTCCAGTCAAGAGTTCATCAGAACAATTTTCAATAAATTCTAAAGGTGCTTATATGACAACCCTAAATGACATGCATTAATTGATTAATTGGTACAATGAACTAAAATTCTGATAAAAGCATCACAGACTTAAAGCTGAAGTATTTATATAAAACTTAAAAATTAGCATACAAGATAACGTAAGAATACAAGTAGAATTAAAAATATCAACTTGAGAGTTCAAGTTTAGTTTAAAAATGTTAAATGGAACTTAAAAATATATTACATCTATAACTGAATCCATTAACCCTTACTATTCTAAAAACATACTGTAATAACATCTGATATTTTGTTAAGAAACTCTGTGGTTGTTAAAAATGCATGACATCAAATTGCCAAATTAAAGTTTTTCTTTTTCTTGGAGTATCGTACACATATGTATAAGGAAATAAAAAAATATATATGTATGTATGGCATCAAAAAATGATAAATATTTACCACTAAACTATTAAAACAATGTGTTAATATTGTCAAATTATTTACGTTTTTTTTGCGGATCAAAAGTGGCAAACTAAAATTCATAAAATAATCAACTACAGTAGTCATGTTAAAACACCAATATAAAGCATCCATGTACAGTAAACGATCAGAAGCCGAAATGTAATTCCTTTTATAATTTTGCTGCCATTAATTTTAACAGTGGAGCAATGGATATGTTTTCATTGATTCTTGGGGAGTTAGTACCATTTATCTCAGCTGGCAATTTAGTTCTCTGTACTCTAATCTGGTTTCCCAATTTCCACCCCAACAGTCATGTGCAGTAATGTACAATACATCAAATTCAAAACCCAGAAATAGTGGACAAGTGGTGGAATGTTTAAACAAAGCGTTATTAATTTTATGACTTCTTATATTGTACTTGTGTTCATAAATCCTTGTGTTTAATTTCTTCTCCGTCCTGCCGATATAAAATGCTGGACAAATGGAGCATTTGGCAAAATATACTACCCTACTGGATGTGCATGCTCCATTTTTTAGAATAACATATTTTTTAGTTAAATCCAAACATAATTTATCATCCAAAAAGATACCGAAGCAATAATTACACCTCGGCATTTACTCATTCCCTTAGTAGTGTTGAGGAAGTATTAGTGTTGCTTCTGTGATTTATTTATTTTATTTATTTATTTGCAGTTGCTTTACCAGGATGGTCCATTGTGCTAAGATTAGCCCATTTTCAATGGAGTCCTGGGGAGAAAAGCTCCAAACATACAAAATCTTTAATAAACAAGCACCAAGAATATAATGAATATAATAATTTTTGTACAGTAATGCACGGTGGTGGTGCTGCGGTAGCATTGTCGCCTCACAGTAAGACGTTGTCCTGTTCGATTCTCAGCTAAAGTGTCTTCTGTGTGGAGACATGCATGAATGGGCATACCTTCATTAAAGGTTGTGTGTTAGGGCTGGCAACCCGATACGTAAAAATCTACTGCCAATCATTAGCGGACCGGAGTTCCGCTGTGGTGAACCCTAACCGGGAAAAGCCAAAAGATGCAACAAAAACAATGCAAGCACAATTACAAGCATACATTTAGATACAAGTTAAAAGGAATAATAATCATAAGTATTATTTACAGAAAGTTGGTTCATACAGTGGTAACAGAAATAAAATAAGAAAAAAAGATGGTTCATACTGAGGTAACAGAAATAAAATAGGAAAAGAATGGTTGTTAGATAATTTACAAGTATGTGAACTCCTACTGAGAGGCTGAGTTTCAGATGTAATTAAGTAGGAATAGAGTAGTAACATTCCCAGTTGGAAGCTAGGTGTGAGTGAAGATGTAGTAACATTCCCAGTGGGATGCTAGGTGTGAGTGAGGATGTAGTAACATTCCCAATGGGATACTAGGTGTGAGTGAGGGAAGGTTTTATTTATTTTATTTTTATTTATCATTTGTTGACCGGGAAAGTCCGACTAGGTTCAACAGAGCCTGTTTTCAGTGGAGGCCCGGGGAGAAATGCTCCAGATGCATGTCTTTGGAATGTGGGAGGAAACCGGAGTACCTGGAGGAAACCCACGCGAACACAGGGAGAACATGCAAACTCCACACAGAAGGCACCCCAGCCGAGAATCGAACCAGAGAACCTCTTGCTGTGAGGTGACAATGTTAACCACTGCACCACTGTGCCGCCCAATTTTAAAGGATGCAGAAAAATTCCCAGTGGGATGCTAGGTGTGAGTGAAGGAAGGTTTTAAAGGATGTAGTAACATTCCCAGTGGGATGCTAGGTGTGAGTGAAGGAAGGTTTTAAAGGATGTAGTAACATTCCCAGTGGGATGGTAGGTGTGAGTGAGGATATAGTAACACTCCCAGTGAGATGCCAGGTGTGAGTGAAGGAAGGTTTTAAAGGATGTAGTAACCTTCCCAGTGGGATGTTAGGTGTGAGTGAGGATGTAGTAACATTCCCAGTGGGATGCCAGGTGTGAGTGAAGGAAGGTTTTAAAGGATGTAGTAACATTCCCAGTGGGATGCTAGGTGTGAGTGAAGGAAGGTTTTAAAGGATGTAGTAACATTCCCAGTGGGATGCTAGGTGTGAGTGAAGGAAGGTTTTAAAGGATATAGTAACATTCCCAGTGGGATGCCAGGTGTGAGTGAAGGAAGGTTTTAAAGGATGTAGTAACATTCCCAGTGGGATGCTAGATGTGAGTGAGGATGTAGTAACATTCCCAGTGGGATGCCAGGTTTGAGTGAAGGAAGGTTTTAAAGGATGTAGTAACATTCCCAGTGGGATGCTAGGTGTGAGTGAGGATGTAGTAACATTCCCAGTGGGATGCCAGGTGTGAGTGAAGGAAGGTTTTAAAGGATGTAGTAACATTCCCAATGGGATGCTAGGTGTAAGTGAAGGAAGGTTTTAAAGGATGTAGTAACATTCCCAGTGGGATGCTAGGTGTGAGTGAGGATGTAGTAAATATTCCCAGTGGGATGCTAGGTGTGAGTGAAGGAAGGTTTTAAAGGATGTAGTAACATTCCCAGTGGGGTGCTAGGTGTAATTGAAGGAATGATTTAAAGGATGTAGTAATATTCCCAGTGGATGCTAGGTGTGAGTGAAGGAAGGTTTTAAAGGATGTAGTAACATTCCCAGTGAGATGCTAGGTGTGAGTGAGGATGTAGTAACATTCCCAGTGGGATTGCAGGTGTGAGTAAAGGAAGGTTTTAAAAGATGTAGTAACATTCCCAGTGGGATGCTAGGTGTGAGTGAGGATGTAGTAACATTCCCAGTGGGATGCCTAGTGTGAGTGAAGGAAGGTTTTAAAGGATGTAGTAACATTCCCAATGGGATGCTCGGTGTGAGTGAAGGAAGGTTTTAAAGGATGTAGTAACATTCCCAGTGGGATGCTAGGTGTGAGTGAGGATGTAGTAAATATTCCCAGTGGGATGCTAGGTGTGAGTGAAGGAAGGTTTTAAAGGATGTAGTAACATTCCCAGTGGGGTGCTAGGTGTGATTGAAGGAAGGTTTTAAAGGCTGTAGTAACATTCCCAGTGGATGCTAGGTGTGAGTGAAGGAAGGTTTTAAAGGATGTAGTAACATTCCCAGTGAGATGCTAGGTGTGAGTGAGGATGTAGTAACATTCCCAGTGAGATGCCAGGTGTGAGTGAAGGAAGGTTTTAAATGATGTAGTAAAATTCCCAGTGGGATGCTAGGTGTAAGTGAGGATGTAGTAACATTCTCAGTGGGATACCAGGTGTGAGTGAAGGAAGGTTTTAAAGGATGTAGTAACATTCCCAATGGGATGCTAGGTGTGAGTGAAGGAAGATTTTAAAGGAGGAGTAAGTTCCAGAGCCATGCTAGAGAAAATTATAGTATAAGCTTACCAGGTGGGTGGGCAGGTTTATGTAATTCAATAAGATTTTGAGTGTTTGATCTTAGGAGTCTATGAGGTATGTGTATTTTGAAGGTGGAAGCTAGAGAGGGGGCAGAGTGAAGGAGTGAAAATAAGTTTGTGAGTTTGGATGAGTTGGATATAAGTGAGGTAGTGGGGCAGCTGTAGCCAATTTAGTTTATGAAGAGCAATACAGTGGTGAGTGGATGATCGTTGACCTGTGGCAAAGTTTAAGATTTTATTGCAGCAGGAGGTTAATTTGGTCTTAAGGGAGGATCGTAGGTTAGCGCGGAGTGGGGTACCATATAGGAGAGATGGCATGAGGTATGTGGTGGAGAGAAGTATTTTGGAAGAAGATGAGAGGTAGTGATTGTGACGGTATAGCATTCCAAGTTTCTGATGCTTTTTTCTTGATGTTTGTATGCAGGTGAATATTGAACCTCAGCTGATTATCAATGAGGACACCTAGTAAATTTGTATTGTATACAATTTCAAGGAGTATTATTGTGACTAGTGATGATGAATGTGTCTTTATCAATGATGGTGGTCTTAGAAGGGGTAAATATCATGAGTTTAGTTTTTGTTGCATTAAGTGCCAGATGATTATCTAGCATCCATTTTTCAGTATAAGAGAAGGCATCTTGGGTTAACTTCATGAGAGTAGGAGTAGAAGTGGCAGAGCAGATAATAGTTGAGTCATTAGTGTACTGAATAAGTTTAGTACTGGGGATGGCATGGTGGAAGTCATGTTTTTTTCTAAGAAACCATCTACATTATTAGATGTCTTGGAGACAAACCGGGGTGCGGCTGCAACAGTAGCCAGGATTGGTGCATCAGCCTTAAAAATATTCCAGTTGTCATTCAGTATCCTGCGCATCTTGTATGCATTCACAGAGGACTTTACAACCATAGATCTCTCAAACACTTTATTCTGTTATTATTATGTTTATCATCTTGAATGTCTGAACTAAACTTTACTCTCAAAAAGGGGCTTGTATCTGCAGCCCCACTCATTAATAACTTCTCCAGAAATAACACCAACTCATATTTTAGGGTAGGCTCTACTTATGAACATACCACAAAGTTTTTCCATTTCCGCTTTCAATAAATCAACCCTTGAAATCATTCTTGCTAGTCTAATATATTGCCCTTTAAAAATACTCTTTTTACAACAGAAAGGGTGGCAACTGTTAAAATGTAGGTAGGTGTTACTAAAAGTGGGTTTTCTGTACATATTTGACACAAACCCGTCACTTCCTGAACTAATAATAGTATTCAAATAACTGATATACTTGTTGTTAAATTGATACTTGAATCTTAGGAAAGATGAGGAATTCATTAACAGAGAATAAAGTCATTCATTTTTTTCAGTGTGACCATCCCATAGAACAAAAACATCATCTAAAAGTCTTAAATATAGTTTACAGTGTTAAAAAGTACCATAGTATAAACACAATAGGATTCCCGAGATTTCAAAACCAAACTGGCACAGGTGGGGGCATATGCTGCCCCCATGGCCACACCTTTAGTTTGCCTGTAAATCTCATCCTCAAAATAGATGAAACACTTGTTAATCAGCAAGTCCATAAACATGGGCAGTAATTCAATTAACCTCAGCATTAGAAAGTTACATTAGGTTGAAATCCTTCCAGTTCTGGGATACAACTAAATAGGTCTGCTACATCAATTGTAAGACAAATCAAATTTTCTCACAAGTCCTGTTTCAGATGGTTTAAAAAATCCCCAAAATCTCTCAACATATGAGAGTATGTAGAAAATATAAGTATCAATAAAAGTGGCCAAAGCATACGTTTTTGAAACTTGGGCTGTAAAAGTGCCAAAAGGATACGTTTTTGAAACTTGGGCTGCTACAATAGGCCTGAAAGGTGGATCTAGAATGTTCTTGTGGACTTTGGGTATGTAAAACTTGTAGGAATTCTCAGAGAAGTGTTACTTAAGAAATCATAAACTTCTTTAGTTAAACTACCTTGTGAAAGTAAATCATTCAGAAATAGGTCTGTTTTTTTGTAGGATGTTTTAACTTGATTAATGGAACTGACTTCATAGGTAGAGTCATCCTGAAGTCTGTTTAGCATCTTACTTACCTAGTCGATATTGGCATAAATAACCACAACTCCACCTCTGTCAGGTTTCATTACTCTAACGTTAGTGCTGCTAGTTAAACCCTTTCTTACTTACCTAGTCGATATTATCATAAATAACCACACCTCCACCTCTGTCAGGTTTAATTACTCTAACGTTAGTGCTGCTAGTTAAACCCTTTCTTACTTAACTAGTCGATATTATCATAAGTAACCACACCTCCACCTCTGTCAGGTTTCATTACTCTTAACGTTAGTGCTGCTAGTTAAACCCTTTCTTACTTACCTAGTCGATATTGTCATAAGTAACCACACCTCCACCTCTGTCAGGTTTCATTACTCTAACATTAGTGCTGTTAGTTAATCCCTTTCTTACTTACCTAGTCGATATTATCATAAATAACCACACCTCCACCTCTGTCAGGTTTCATTACTCTAACGTTAGTGCTGCTAGTTAAACCCTTTCTTACTTACCTAGTCGATATTATCATAAATAACCACACCTCCACCTCTGTCAGGTTTCATTACTCTAACGTTAGTGCTGCTAGTTAAAGCCTTTCTTACTTGCCTAGTCGATATTATCATAAATAGCCACACCTCCACCTCTGTCAGGTTTAATTACTCTAACATTAGTGCTGCTAGTTAATCCCTTTCTTACTTACCTAGTCGATATCATAAATAACCACACCTCCACCTCCATTAGGTTTCATTACTCTAATGTTAGTGCTGCTAGTTAATCCCTTTCATACCTACCTAGTCAATATTATCATAAATAACCACACCTTCACCTCTGTCAGGTTTCATTACTCTAACGTTAGTGCTGTTAATTAAACCCTTTCTTACTTACCAAGTCGATATTATCATAAATAACCACACCTCCACCTCTGTCAGGTTTCATTACTCTAACGTTAGTGCTGTTAGTTAATCCCTTTCTTACTTACCTAGTCGATATTATCATAAATAACCACACCTCCACCTCTGTCAGGTTCCATTACTCTAACATTAGTGCTGCTAGTTAGACCCTTTCTTACTTACCTAGTTGATATTATCATGAATAACCACACCTCCACCTCTGTCAGGTTTCATTACTCTAACGTTAGTCCTGCTAGTTAAACCTTTTCTAACTTACCTAGTCGATATTATCATAAATAACCACACCTCCACCTCTGTCAGGTTTCATTACTCTAACGTTAGTGCTGCTTGTTAAACCCTTTCTTACTTACCTAGTCGATATTATCATAAATAACCGCACCTCCACCTTTGTCAGGTTTCGTTACTCTAACGTTAGTGCTGCTAGTTAAATATTTTCTTGCTGGGTTAAATTCAACTTATAATTGTGTGAAGTCCTTTTTGTACTCATTTTGTAAATGTCTTGCTCACATACTCTTTCAAACATCAGAGCAGCCGGGTGGGGTACTCTTTCAAACATCAGAGCAGTGGGGTGGGGTACTCTTTCAAACATCAGAGCAGCGGGGTGGGATATAACTGTATAGGTGATCCTTATCCTCATTTTATTAATGCCACCACTACTGCCATCAGAGCCAAATTGTTTAGCAAAATTCAGTTTCCTTATAAAATGTTTTAACTCACATAAAGTGTCCACTGTATCAAAATGGTAACTAGGAACAAAACGAAAACCTTTTTCAAATTAGGAAAGGTCAGGTTTGTCTACCACAATATTACTGTAACTGGAAATGTAAAAATCATTGTATGCATAGTACCATCTTCACTAACTAATACATCTGCTTCCAGTTCTGATTTCTTCTTTTTCTGTTTGTTAGATCTCCCCACATGTAATGTCTCCTCCCACAAAATGGATTCCAGTTATCTTGTTGCCCCCTCTGTTCTGTTTGAATATTGTGGGGAGATCTAAGGGGTCATGTATGTTAAAGTCCTGTCCATTCTCTGTGAGGTTAGTGGGACATACAACTTCATCCATATTGCAACTTTCTTGAATATGGTGACCATCCAAAAAATGGTTAAAAGTAGAAATATGGTCAGTTCTTGGATAAAACCCTTATAATATATGCCCTACTTTGTTTATATTGAGCAGTATCCCTTTCTATTTTTTATTTTTCCTGCAAATTGTAGATTGAACTTGTCTGCCGATAAGACTCTCCACTGGCACAGCTGTAGGGTTGGATCCTCAGCCAAGTGTCCAAGCCAAGTCCTCCAGCACCCTCTCAGTGAAACCAGTGCTTCATGTCCCTGCTTCAAGCAGGTGACACACATACTCTTTGATATTTGATTTGCGCACACACACACACACACACACACACACGCCAAATTCTGCTAAGACTATAAGATAATTACCACCACCAGACACTCCAAAGACAGCTACTTCTAGGCTGTTACAAGGGTATCCAATTATACTGAATGAAATTAATATTAATGCAAATGGTAGTGTTTGGCCAATGCGGTAAGGCTTTCAGGAGTGGCCAGAGCTATTGCCAAATATATATACATACTCTCAGAGATTAAAATATTCTCTGAAAGACCAGACACAATGAATAGTTTAAATATATTTAATAGTAAATAATAAAATAACATGAAAATACTAAATGTCTATTTATAATAAACACCAGAGTTTCAATCACAGGAAATATTAAAATAACACAGTTAAATAGATTCACAGAAATACTAAAAAAACAGAACTTAACTAATCTCACTATATTTTCTTGACTGATGTAAAGAATTATTATTCCCTGGTTACTTACTAGAGCAAGGCAATATGAATTAGGTAAGGGGTCCTTCCTTGCCATGTTGCAAAAACAGACTTCCATGAGCCTTCATTCTCACCTAGTATTAAACATTATTTTAGTGATGGATTACAGAAGGACATCACATACATCTGGTCATCTGAGTTCAGGTTCCCATGCAACTCCCACATTGTTAGAAACTGCCTGGAGTTAGCCCATATGTGTCAATAATACACACGCATAAAGTTTGCTAAGCTCTGATGTGGCTTCTGGAAGTCATAAAACAATTTCAAACTTCTACTGTTCCAGAGTAGCAATTAGTTCACTGCTAAAGACAATACATAAGGCTTCCTAGTGCTTATTTTTCCAGACATTTTGTCTCTGGTTGCAATCAGAACTGTAAGATAAAATCTTTATGTCCTAAATTAAGTAATTTAATGTCTTACTATTTTTAAAGTCAGGTGGATTGAGATTAACCTCTTCTCTTCCAGTATCCTGTTAAAACATATACATTTAAACAGTTACAATAATACATATATATAATTATTTTACTGTCCAGCAGGGCAAACTGCTGGTACATGTTTAACACAAGCAGCTTTACAAATGTATTTGCAACACAAATATCTGTACAAATCAGTTTGATATACAAATGGCATATAATTATTTACAAAAATTCCATCTAGTTGTGCTGACATATGTTACACATCCACTGCCCTACTTCTTCTGGCATAGCTGGCAGTACCTCACATCATCACACCCTCCCCCCTTTGAAGACTCAAGCTAGTTTTTCAAGTGACCCTTGAGTAGCATTCCTTGAGAGGGATGGGTCTGTCTGGGAATGTATTAACCCATACCCTTTCTTGAGAAGCCATCTGCATTGGCATTGCTGACCCACTACAGTGCTGCACTGTCATGTCATATGCCTGCAAGCCTAGGATTCATTTTAGTAACTTGTCATTTTGCTGGCTGGCTCGATATAGCCATAGATCCCTGTCAGACTCCTGTGGCCTCTTACTGCAAATACTTAGCACCAGGGCCTCCCTATCATGGTAACATGGTACAGTTTGTGCCCTGGCCTCCTGCCTAGCAGTTCTGCCATATAGTTAAACATCACTGACCTTCATTACCACTTTGAAGGGTCCCACCCAAGCTGCCTGCAGCTTATTGTGTCTAACAGGAATGAGAACCATAACCTGCTGTCCCACACCATACTCTGGGACTTGAGTATTCCTGTCATACCAGACATTTTTCTGCTGTTGGGCTTCTGCCAGATGCTCCTGGGCCATGCTCATGAGCTCTCTAGGCCTTGTCCTGAGGTTTTGGATATATGGCACAGCAGACTCTTTGTAGGATTCACACTCACCCACCCTTCATCATGGATCAAATCTAAAGGCCCCCTCACCCTGTGCTCATACAGCAACTCAAAGGGAGGACATGTCTGTATGCAAACAGCAGATGAATCAAATATAAAAAAAAACTGGTCTGCAAATGTTTGCAGCATGGTGTTTAGTGTAGAGTTTAACCTCTCCACATGACCATTAGTCTGGGGATGGTAGGGGGTGTTTTTAAGGTGCTTCACCCCACAGTGCTTCCACAGACAAGCTAGCATGTCTGACATGAATTTGGCACCTCTGTCAGTCAATATTTCTATTGGAAAACTACCCTGTTGAAAATATCTAACAAAGCATTTTTCACCTTCTCTGCCTTGATGGAGGACAGAGCCACTGTCTCAAGATACCTAGTAACATAATCTACAACCACCAGGATGTACTTCTTTCCTGAGGAATGTGGGGTATTCAGAGGGCCCACAATATCCATAGCTACCCTTTGAAACTGCTCCTCAGTCATAGGCAAAGGCATCAAAGGAGACTTGACCTCCCTTGCCTACTTTTTGGCACTGCTCACAGGTCCTGCAGTACCCTGTTACATCCCTTGCAATTTCAGGACAGTGAAAGTTATACATGATATGTCTCTTGGTATGCTTTATGCCCATATGATCTGCAAAAGGAATGTCATAGACTATGGTTAGAAGTGCAAGACAGTAGGCTCTCGGTACTACCACCTGCTGTATTAACTCATCCTGTAGCCCTCCCTCAGGGATCCACTCTCTATACAGTAACCCTTTGTTCCAGCATACAGACTCCCCTTTTCCTTGAGAATCAGGTGCCTCCCTAGTTACCTCCCGCAAGCCTCTTAGTGCAGGGTCGGAGAGATGAGCCTGTCTCAACTCTGTCTTTGTAACTCTTTCCAGCTCCTCTTCCACAGGAGGTCTGGTATCCTCTGACAGCAATGCCTCACTGTCACGCTGGGTACTACCACTCACATCTGTAGTCACTGCATCCAGGGGAACATCAGTACCTACCAGCAGCTGTGGCTTACCTTCAGGTTCACTACTACAGGGTACCTCCCTCTCTGAAATAGACACCTCACCAGTCCTGGCCTCAGATGTGGGGTCTATCTGGGTCTCCTCCAGGCTACCAGACCCGCATGCCTGTCTCCAAGCCCGACTAAATGTAACTGCATGCACACAAGGTATTGCATTATCAAAATCATTCCCTATCAAGACATATGTAGGGATATCCTCAAGCACACCTACTTGCTTTCTTTTCCACCCTCCCAGTCAAGGTGATCCCTGGCCAAAGACATTTGGAATGGGGTCCCTCCTAAAGCTATGACTGGAGTAGTCTGCCCAAGCAAGTAGTGCTTCTCTTTAACCACTGCAGGCTTCACAATGGTTATATCAGAGCTGTATCCCTCTCTTATCAGTGGCCTGTTTTCCATCCACTAAGGTAGGATATACCTTCTGGTGGTAGTTTGGCATCTCTGTTGTCTCCAGGCAACTTACCACTGGCATGCTGTTATTCCCACTTGCTGGCTTCTCCACCTTTTGTTCACCACCTTGCCTCCGTGGGCATCTATATTTATTGCTTTTGGGATTCAGTTATTCCCTTCCCCATGACGTCCATGACCTGGGTGAAGAGCCAGCATCTCCTTCTCTTGTTGACACTGCTTCTCATTTTCTTGAACCTCCAGACATCACAGTATCTCATTTTCTTTGGCCTCCAAATACTGCAGGCTCTCTGCTGATTCTTATTGTATGTGTTTCTCTTTTTCTTCAGCTTCCAAATGCTGCGGTCTCTCTGCTGATTCTAATTCCAAATGTTTGGTCTTTGGTTCAAGTCTCTTTAACTCTAGACAGATTTTTAAGTCCTCTAAGAAAATGGGTGAACTGCCCTGTTTCTGAGGACTGCAAATTCCCATCACCAGCCTGATTATCCTCCTGGATCTGAGCTGTGACTAAGTTGAAATAATTTCATCTTTAGTCAGGTTGGCATGCACCAGTCTTTTGGCTTTGCACACCTTGGCACTGGTTCTCTGTCAGCTGGCCATAATCCTCTGCTGACATCTTTGCCTGCTTTCCCTGACTAAACTAAACTAAACTAATAAAAAAATAAATAAAACTGTTGTGAATTGAAACTCTGAATGTTTACCTTATGGCTGCTTGTGAGTACACCCACTGTAGATCAGAATACACGTGCTGCGTGTACTGTATCTTTAGGAAGCATGTCAAGACATTGCATGCATGTATAAATGTCAAGAACATGCCATTCCTAGTGCCATTGTGAGAGTGCAGCCAGAGAGTAAGCATGTATGATTCCAGCAGTTAGTTTGTATATGTTACTTAAGTTAAAGTCAGTTAACTTCTATTGTGATGTTTCTATAAAATAAAGTTGCTTGAACAGAACCATCAAGACTCTTCTATTGTGTCCAAAGTAGAAGAGTGACATGGTGTCAGAACCGGGATAGCAGAGAATAATATTTGCAGCCATGAGGTGCAGAGATGACAGTGAAGGTAAACTAAGAGGAACGTGCACAGAAAAGAGCCAGAAAAGAATCAAAGTTTAAATGGAGCATTACAAGGGCACAAACTACATTATTAAACAAGTGGGCAGCACAAAAAAGTTTCTTAACTAAGGGAAATGTTTAAAATAATGACATTTGACAAAACAATTATCAGAGAAGCAAAGCGAGCATGTTTAACTCATTCACTCTAATGGAGCTCAAAGTTTGCACTGTAACACCCAATGGGCGGAGCCTAAGCTTTCTGACAGGATCAAATCATGTCCTCACATTTAAAACAAATGTTCATATATCTGGAACCATGGGGGTTATGAAAGAAGTATAAATGGCAAACTCTTCAGCACAAATTATGATTATAGTGGTATTACTCTTTAGCTTTTAGGTCTTAAATCACATTTTATAAGTCACAGTAAACACAGTAACGTTTATGTTTGTAATATTTTGTAAACAACTTACAATATTCCAACAACCACTCAAGTTACAACCATACAGTTAGCAGCATTCTATTCATCTATCTGAGAGCTTTCATATGAGGCTAAGGAATTCTGTCTGTGTTAAATCTTTTTGAGATATTTAGAAAAAGAAAATGTGAAAATTATATCTATATAAATTAATATCATAAAAACAGCAGTTAATATATCTTTACCTCCACTAGACAGAGGTCAAATATTAATGCAGTTGAGTTTGTCATTGTGTAAGTTTTAAGATTAAATCTTTTAAAACCTTGTACATAGCATGGTTTTGGATTTATTGATGCAAATATGAACAAGCAATATTTGACAACTAGAGGCATCAGTGGGAGGTAACTGCAGATGTACCCACTCAAATGTAATGAGTTAAGAGCAAAACGAGCATGTATAAAGTAAAACGAGCATGTTTAAAGCAAAACAAGCATGTTTAAAGTAAAACAAGAATGTTTAAAGCAAAATGCGCATGTTTAAAGTAAAACGAGCATGTTTAAAGCAAAACGAGCATGTTTAAAGCAAAACGAGCATGTTTAAAGCAAAACGAGCATGTTTAAAGTAAAACGAGCATGTTTAAAGCAAAACGAGCATGTTTAAAGCAAAACGAGCATGTTTAAAGTAAAATGAGCATGTTTAAAGCAAAACGAGCATGTTTAAAGCAAAACGAGCATGTTTAAAGCAAAATGTGCATGTTTAAAGTGCATGTTTAAAGTAAGATGAGCATGTTTAAAGTAAGATGAGCATGTTTAAAGTAAGATGAGCATGTTTAAAGTAAGATGAGCATGTTTAAAGTAAGATGAGCATGTTTAAAGTAAGATGAGCATGTTTAAAGTAAGATGAGCATGTTTAAAGTAAGATGAGCATGTTTAAAGTAAAGCGAGCATGTTTAAAGTAAAACGAGCATGTTTAAAATAAAACAAGCATGTTTAAGGGCAAAATGGGCATGTTTAGAGTACAAGGGGCATGAAAAGAGATTAAAAGAGCAAAACGAATTTAATAAGGGCAAAAAGGGCACATTAAACATAAAGCAAGGCGACTATATGTTTTTTGGCAAAGTGCTGTGTTTTGGCATAACTACGACTTCATATTGTATTAAGGGCATAACTAAAGTTATTCTAAGTATCTCAAAGTGTGTTAAAGTGCTTGTAGTGTGTGCTTATTACTGTGTATGTATTCTGAAGAATTTATTTGTGTGCAAAGTGCAACTATTTTGTGAAGTACAGTCAAAGTATAGCCATTTTGAAAAGTTTCTTGTGTTGGGTGTGTTTATTCACAAAGTGCTGCCATTACAGAGTTTTTCTTGCACTGTAAAGAGTTGCCTAGCAAGGTACTGCCATTTTGGGGAAATTTCAGTGTGCTGTGTAGTTACTTCACAAAGTGCAATTACTTTGAAATGTTATTGACTCTAAGCTTTTCTTGCCCAGTTTATTTGCATCATGAAGTCATTTGAGATGCTTCTTAAAATGATGATAAATTACTTTAGCAAGACAGTAATTTAGAGAGTATTACAGTGCCCTAGAGACTTATTTTGCAAAGTCCAGTTGCATACAGGCTTGCACCGTGCAGTTGTTTGATATGATAAGAGGTGATTTCTTGCAATAAAGTGATTTCAAAGGTGTTACAGTGCCTAAGAGAGTTGTTTGGCAGAAAATGCCCAACAGCATAATTTTGAAAAGCCCAAAAGCATAATTTCAGAAGCACAAAGTTATAAAATACTGGCATGTGTGTATGTGTTCATGCTTATTTGCAAAACCCTTCACTGGTATGTGTTAATATGGCAGATGAAGTTCGAAAGCCCTTACCACTTGTATTTGATCAGAATATTGCAGATAATCGGAGAATATTGAGCAAGAGTACAATTTTTTTTATACAAGCAGCTTATTCAGATAAAGATACATTCATCAAGGCATTCATTTTGTTAAACCTAGTTGGGTCAGAGGCCATAGAAAGAGAGTATTCATTTGTGTATGCACCAGCAGTATATGAGGGAGAAGGTGAAAATCATCATATTGTTATACAGGCTGAATCAAGGTAAAACCCTGAGTGTTTGGAGTGCAAGTTCAGAGAGATGTGTAACCCCCAGCCAAATATTACATTAGAGAGGCATTTGTTTTACACGAGCGATCAGAAATCAGAGGAAACCTTTGCAGCTTATATAACTGACCTGAGTGACCTCAAAGATGAGTTAATAAAGGATAGGCTCATATGTGATATTAATACTGCTGCTGTGAGAAAGATCTTGCTTCGTGACAGTGATTTAATGTTGAGTAAAGCCATAGAGATTTGTCAGATTCATGAATGACAGAAAAATGCACACGTATGCTTGTGAGTGACAATAGCATGGTTTCAACAAGCTCCAGAGGAAACGTAGATAGTATGTAACATGTGGCAAACAGAAGTAGACCTAAGCACATGGCAGCCACAGCCCCTGCTGGCTCACCAGGGAAACCACGTAGCTTTCCAACAAATTCTAAGACTAGTTCAGTTAGAGGACCATGTTCCTCAGTGCAGTACAAGCATGAATCAGCAAAACCCAAGTCCAGCTTTATTGTTAACTGTCACAATTGTGGTGCAAATCATGAGTCTAAAAGAGGGAAATGTTAGCATTTGGTCAGCAATGTCAGAAGTGTAAAAATGGAACCATTTTCAAAAGTTTTGTAAATCAAGTAAACCTCAAACAGTTGTAAAGAAAGGCCACACAAAAAAGCAAGCTGAGTAGAGAAACAAAAGTCAGCTTTTTATGTAGATGGTGTATCAGTGCTTGGTGAAAGAGCTGATGTAGTGAATTTATTGGCAAAGAACAAAATATTTTGTACTGTCCAGATAAATGGTAAATCCACAGAGCTTAAAGTAGACACTGGTTCAAAGTGTAATGTTATATCAGCAGACACATTTGCTAAAATGAGAGGTAATGAGCAACTCAATGTGGCCAGTAGTGAGAAACATGTTGCTTATGGAGGTGAAAAAATTCAAACCGAAGGCTCAGTGATGCTTTCATGTTATTTGGCCAAGAACTTGCTATTCAATGTAGTTTGAAGACAAGTACAGTCTTTATTGGGTCTCAAAGACAGTTGGAGAATGAATCTTCTTTCTTTTACCAAATACGTTCATCACATAAGTGCATCTCCAAATTTTAATTTCTCCAAAGCCATATTCGCAGAGTATGCTGATGTTTTCGATGACAAGTTGGGTAAACTTCCAGTTGTGTATTCCATGTAGTTAGACCCAGAGGTCCCTCCAGTGGTCAGACCGTCAAGAAGAGTTCTGATAGCTATGCAGGACAGAGTTAAGGCTCAACTGAATAAAATGGTGCAGCAAGGTGTAATTTGTCCAGTTACAGAACCAACTGAATGGGTGTCATCTATGGTATCAGCTCACAAAAAAGGCTCAGACGAAATCAGAATATGTATTGACCCTAGAGATTTGAACAAAACATTGAAGAGACCGTATCATCCAATGTGCACAGTCGAAGAGATCGCAGGCCTAATACCGAATGGCACTGTTTTTTCTGTCTTGGATGCAAAGAGTTCATTTTGGCAAGTGATGCTTGATTGCAAATCCTCATTATTAACCAATTTTGGTACCCCGTTTGGCAGATACAGATTCCTAAGGATGCCATTTGGAATAAATTCTGCAAGTAAAGTCTTTCAGCGTGCAATGGAGCAATTTTTTTCAGGTTATCCTTGTGCCCTAATAGTAGATGATTTATTGGTTGGAAGCAATGGTGAAGCAGGGCATGACAGAAACCTAAAGAGAGTTCTAGACAGAGCACATGAAGTAAACTTGAAACTCAATCCTCTGAAGTGCAAATCCAGGCTGTCAGAAGTTACATATGTAGGTCATTTTTTACTGGTTTGAGACCAGACCTGACCAAGCAAGCAGCTATTCTTAAGATGTCAGCCCCAAACAATATTCAAGCTCTACAGCATTTCCTTGGCATGGTCAACTTATTTAGGCAAGTTTATACCAAACTTCAGTGAGTTGACAACACCTTTAAGAGAGCTAATGTGCAAAAATGTTGTATGGTCATGGTTAGAACAGCACCAGAAGGCATTTGAAGAACTTAAGCAGAAAATTGCCACCCCACCTACACTAAGATACTATGATGTGAACAAACCAGTTGCTCTTTCCTGTGATGCGTCAAAATTTGGTTTCTGCACAGTTATACTTCAAGAGGGCAGCCAGTAGCCTATGCATCTAGAACACTTACCCAAACTGAGATGCAGTATGCTCGAATTGAGAGAGAATTTTTGGCAATAGTATTTACATATTTGCATGTTCCAAGTTTCATGATTATATTTATAGTCAAGCTATTCCGATTGAAACTGACCTCTAATTATTATTCTAAAAAAGCCTATGCATTCAGCTCCAGCAAGATTACAAAAAAAATGATGCTCAAATTGCAAATGTACAACTTAAAAATGGTCTATACGAAAGGCAAACTACTCTGTCTGGCTGATACCTTATCCAGATCGCCCAAAAATATGAAGAAACTGCTTAACACAGAATTTTGACTTTGACATGATGGCAGTGCATCATTTTTTCTGCCACTAGGCTTGATGAGTTAAGAGATCAGACTAAGACTGATCCAATTTTGCAGAAGCTCAATCACTACATTAATGTTGGATGGCTGTCAAAGCAATCTAGTGTACCACCTGAGGTGCAAACCTATTTTCCTAACAGAGATGAAATGTTGATGAAAGATGCCATTATTTTCAAAGGTCCTAAAATTGTTGTTCCTGCTTCCTTACAACAAGAATATATCCAGATTTTGCATCATGGTCACCCAGGGTCCGCATCCACTAAGAGAAGAGCAACAGAATTGGTATTTTGGCCATCATTACTGAGAGACATTGACAAAGTGCTTTCTTCTTGTTCAGTATGCAATAGTACTAGACCACATTTACAAAGAGAACCACTTCAGCTAAATCAAGTCCCTGAACTACCTTGGTCGACAGAAGCCACTGATATCTTCAAGTGGAACAATCAACACTACTTGGTATTGGTAGACTCTTATTCGAACTGGTTTGAGATTGACTTACTACCTAACCTAACATCCACTACTGTTATTACTAAGTTGAAATGTTATTTCTCAGTCCATGGTAGTCCACACAACGTTATCTCTGACAATGGTACGCAATTTACTAGTCGGTTGTTTCAGAAATTTGTAAGAGAATGGGACTTTGTACGTGTTACTAGCAGTCCAGAATATCCACAGTCAAATGGACTAGGTGAACGTGCAGTGCAGACTGCAGAGCAATTAATAGAGAAGTCAAAGAGTGACAATACCGATGTTTTTTTGAATTTACTTAATCTCAGAAACATACCCCGTGACAATATTCTTGGCTGACCTGCTCAAAGACTTCTTTCCAGGCAAACTAGAATGATGCTACCTAGTAGTCCCAGTTTACTGGGGCCTAAAGCTAAGAACAACAGAACCATAAAGGCTCAACTTTTCAAGAAGTGTTTGATCCAGAAGTCCATTTATGACAAAAAGAGCAGATTTCTTAATCTGTTGAGGGAAAGAGAAAAAAATGAGAATGCAAACGGCGAAAGGTTTTGACCGGATCGATCAAGTTGCAGGCGTATGTGCCAAGCCGAGATCCTACCTAGTAGAATCCTAGGGTATGGAGTACAGGAGAAACTGCAGACAATTACTTCCTGTACCAGAGCCATCACTGCAATACCATTTTGATGACACTGACTCTAGATTTCAGACTGAACCAAATGTTGTTTCCATTCCAGAGTGTATTCCTATCTCTGATTCCGTTCCTGTAGATGTTTCAGACAATTCAAAGACTGGGCATTGTACAGACACAGCTCCAGTTACTAAGTCCAATTCCCAGTTTTATGTCACATAATATGGACAAGTATCCAGACCCAGTGTGAAATATGCAGAAACATGGACTTAACTGTGTATATGTGTATTTAATCTTGTGTAAATGCATGATGAACTGTGTGTGATATCTGCATGCCAAAGAAATCCATAACATTGCATGTTTTATTTTTCAAGAGGGAGGATGCAGGTCAGAGTGCGCATGCTGTGTGTACTGTATCTTTAAGAAGCATGTCAAGACGTTGCATGCATGTGCTATTCCTAGTGCCATTTTGAGAGTGCAGCCAGAGAGTAAGCATGTATGATTCCAGCAGTTAGTTTGTATATGTTGCTTAAGTTAAAGTTAGTTAACTTCCATCGTGATGTGTTTCTATAAAATAAAGCTGCTTGAACAAAACCGCAAAGACTCTTCTATTGTGTCCAACGTAGGAGAGTGACACCCACCTTCAGTGACAACTGTCTACTGGCTACAGAAGTTCAATTAATATCCACAACACTGCTCACCAACACATGATGTCCCTACTCCTGCCAGTAATCAAGGATCCTGAATCCTCACCACTGGCACTGATGACGGACATTCACTTAGAACAAAAATGGATACACCCAGTATTTCCAGATGCAGCTTTCTGAATCAAGCACAATTTACCTTAAGAGCACACAGGGAACACACTGAGTCTGGGGGCTGGGTCCTGTCTCTCTCTTTTCAGATACCAAATAAGACTCCCTGCTAACAAAGCTGTAGGGTTGGGTCCTTGGCCAAGTGTCCAAGTCAAGTTCTCCAGCACCCTCTCTGTGATACCATCCTGTCCCTGCTCCAAGCAACTGACACATGCACTCTTCAAGATTTCATTTGCATACACACACACACACACACACACACACACACACACACACACACACACACACACACACACACACTTACACACACA
This sequence comes from Protopterus annectens, assembly GCF_019279795.1. Lineage (NCBI taxonomy): Eukaryota > Metazoa > Chordata > Ceratodontiformes > Protopteridae > Protopterus > Protopterus annectens. The sequence goes on along the minus strand of NC_056737.1, from coordinate 1,175,624,488 downwards.
CACACACATGCTGGATACCACCTTCTGCCCAGATTATGAGGTAGTTATACCACTATGAGACAATCCAAAACCAGCTACTCCAAGGCTCTTATAAGGGTACCCAATTATACTGACTGAAATTAATATTAATATAAATAGTAGTGTTTGGCCAATTCACTAAAGCTTTCAGGAGTGGCCAGACCTGTCACCAAATATATATATGTACTTTCAGAGATTAAAATATTCTTCAAAAGACCAGCCACATTGAACCATTTAAATATATTTAATAATAAATTAAAAAAGAACATGAAAATACTAAATATCTCTTTGCAATAAACACCAGAGTTTCAATCACAGGAAATATTAAAATAACACAGATGAATAGATCCACACATATACAGAATAATCATACTTAAATAATCTCATTACATTTTCCTGACTGATCTAAAGAATTTTAATAACTAATCTCATTATATTTTCCTGACTGATCTAATGAATTTTAATCCCTGGTTACTTACTAGAACTTACTAGAGCAAAGCAAGATGAAGTGGGTAAGGGGTCCTTCCTTGTCAGGTTACAAAAATAGGCTGGTATGAGACTTTAGCTACACCACACAATGAGAGAACCAAAATACAAATAAAACCAACAGCTAGTATTCCAACACCAAGTAGTTAATAAAACAAGCAGTCTAATGTCCCTGCTCTTGCAAGCCTTCAAGGAGTATAACATTTACAAATCACAACCTGCCTAAATACACAAACCAATCAAACAATTAAACAATTTAACAATTTTATCAAATGACATCACATTCATTATTCAGCCCATTAGGTGAAGAAGTATTATATTTCAAAATATAAATTGATTCTTTTACCAACAATTTGTTCTTAAGATCATTTTCATCATTGTACAACTTAATTTGCTCTAAAACAGTACCTTTAAGACCCTCACTATTACCTTTATGTTTTTTTATTAAAATGACTAGCTATGGAACTTTCACTTTTATTTTTGGCTATATTTCCAACTTGTTCTAATAATCTTGTTTTAAAATATCTTTTGTTTTTTCTTATATAACATTTTTTGCATGGACATCTGAGGGCATTAAAATGCCATCAGTATAACAGCAAAAGCTGTCCTTCACTTCAAAAATGTGACCATTAATTTGTCTAAAACTCTGATTAATAAAACTACATGCTTTACATTTACCACAAGCACTAGTTCTCAATCTATTTAAACCTCTCTGTATGCCCTGCACAGGAATTGTTATTTTTGACTTAACTAAGAAGTCTTTTAAATGTCTCCCTCTTCTATAAGACATAATAGGGACCCCTAATTTTTCCACAAACATGTCACTCAAACTTTGAATATATCTCCAATGACCAGCCAGCACTTTTTTAAGTATAGTGCTAAAACTACTGAACGTTGTAGTAAAATATATATCATTTTTTTTATATAAATGTTATACTCCTTGAAGGCTTGCAAGAGCCGAGACATTAGAGTGCTTGTTTTATTAAATACTTGGTGTTGGAATACTAGCTGGTGGTATGAAACTTCAGTCTCATCTAGTATTAAACATTATTTTAGTGATGGATTACAGAAGGGCATCACATACATCTGTCATCTGACTTCCCATGCAACCCTCCATTACTAGAAACTGTCAGAATTTAGCACATATGTGTCAACAATACACATACACATAAAGCTTACTAAGATCTGATACAGCTTCTGGAAGTCATAGAACAATTTCAAACTTCTTCCCTTCCAGTGTAGCAATTAGTTCACTGCTAAAGACAATACACTTCCTAGTGCTTGTTTTCCTAGATATTTTGTCTCTGGCTGCAATCAGATCTGTAAGATACAATCTTTAAGGCCTAAATTAAGTAAGTTAATTTCTTAATATTTTTCAAAATCAGGTGGGTTGAGATTAACCTCTTCTCTTTCAGTACCCCCTGTTAAAACATATACATTTAAAAGTTACAATACTACATGTATATTTCTTTTTTCTGTCCAGAAAGTGTACATTTTTAGCACAAGGAGTTTTACAAATACATTTTCAACACAAGCATCAGTTCAAGTCAGTTTGAGTTTTTCTGCAATTGGTACTGCTTTGGCTTCTGCTCTGATGTCCTCATTTCTTTGCCCACAGTATGCATCCTAACACATATCTCAGCCACTTCATTTCCATTGCCTCTAGCTTCCTCATCTGCTTTGGCTTTACTGCCTAGGTTTCTGTACCATACAGTAGTACTGGTCACACTACTGTTTTATACACCTTACCTTTAAGCTTTTTTGGCATTCTTCTGTCATAGACGACACCTCCACTCTATTCCAGTTGGCTGCAGCCTTTCCAGTTCTAGCTTTGACCTTGGCTGCATCCTCTTCAGTTCTAGCTTTGACTTCTTCATTCAGACTTCCCTTCTCCTCAACCAGCCCTTCAAGATACTTGAGCTGTTAGCCTATTCTGCTATCTTCCCTTCTGTCTCAGTTCTCAGCTTCTTCTGATTTCCCCAGTTTGCTACCATTACCGCTGTCTTGTCTGTACTCTTTATCTTCCCATGTGCCTTTAGTTTTGCATTCCATTCACCTTTCCTTTGCTGAAGTTCTTGTTCAGAGTCTGCCTGTAATGCCACATCATCTGCATACAGCAACTTTGTTGCTCTGTCCCCTCCAACCTATTTGCTAATGTAGTTCATCACTAGTATGAACAGCAGTGGGCTCAGAGCTGAACCCTGATGTACACCCACTGGGAGGACGTCCGTGAGACTGAACACTGTTAGTACTTGAGTCATTGAGTACTTGTGCATAACTTGTACTAATTCTACCAATATTTCTGAGACTTTAAATCACTGCAGGACTGTCCAAATCAGCTTTCTCGGGACCTTGTCATATGCTTTCTCCAGGTCTAATAATACCCAATTGGACTATCTTCTTTATCTTTCTAGCTTTGCCTTGCAACCTGATCGAGTTTCTTTGTGCCATCTACTGACTCACTTTCTGGAAGCTGGTAGAGTGTCTCTGATGCCTTTTTCTTTGCTATTGCAACTCCTTTCTTAACATCTTTGTTAGCCAACCAGTATTCATTCCTACCTTTATCTGTGTTTTCTGTCTCCCATTTTTCCAGCACTCCTTCTTTTTTGATGACTTCCTGGACTTTTGCATTCCACCATCAGCTTTACTTATGTACCTTATTTCAATACCTGGATTGGCTACATATCTGTTCTGTAGTCCTCACACATGCTGTTTTGAGGTGCTTTCATTCTTCTTCAGCTCCACCTATTTCTTCTTCTTCTTCTTGAGGTGCTAGGGCATTGAATAATTCCTTGAACTGTTGTGCTTTCTCTCCAGCCAACTTCTAGGTCTTCAGCCTAGTGTCTGTTGACATTAGTGCCTTCTCTGACCACTGCTTGCAGTTGATTGTGGCTGAATCCACACTTTTTCACTATCTAAAGCTTGCTAAGGGGCATAGACTGAGATTATTAATATTGCCCTATCATTGGGCTGGTATCTGATTGCCATGTCACTAATTCTGATAACATCCCTCATTGCCGTCTGAAGCCTCTCTTTGACCACCATTCCCACACCATTTCTAGTCCTCCTCTTGAGTTGTAAGCTGTGGATCCTGAGCCAAGTGGCTTTGCTGCACCCCACTTTGATTTTGTCTCCTGGATAAGTAAGCTGTCCAGTCTCCTCCTTATCACCATGATAAAAATATATATAATATATTTAATATATAATATTACTTATCAGCCATTTCCAAACTGTCTGGAGTGAAGTAATTCTTAGTTCCTGTATGGCATGTTTATTGATTTTACATCCAGCTTTTGTTCAACAGAACTATCCCAGGTAACCCAAGCTTTACAACTGGACACTAGCCAGCCAATGACTTATTGAACTAAGGCTGCTGGGCTTTATAGTGGGCACACACTGGCCAAAAAAGGGGCACATACACCTCTCCCACTGTTGGCATGGGTCTCTAGTGTAGGTCAGATCCTCAAGGCCTTTTATCACTGGCAAATATCCATGCCCATTTGGTGACATTATTCAACATGACCGTATCACCTACAGCCATATTTTCACCATTTATTGGCTATCCTTGACACTTCATGCAGTTTGTGATATATGCTGTCCTACCATTAGTAGGTTACTGAACACTGTAGATGCCAAAAATGGTTATTGTGTACAACTGTTCCCTCAGTAGGGCACCATGTAGAGTCTGTGCTGCTGCTCACAGCTCCGTTCTTTGGTGAGTTTGAGATAGAATCACTCAGCAGGTTTTTTGGAGGTGGGAGGAACCCATAGAAAGACAGGGAGAACATGCAAACTCCAAACAGGCACTGGCCAGAGGTCAAGATTGAATCTGCATGTGAGGTGAAGACCTTAGCCATAATGGAAACTGGTGTCTACACTACACTGCACATGCCCTATGTTATTATGAAGTGGTCAGATTTTTCATGCTGTGCTGTATTTTAACATTCAGGATATGGACCATTACATCTCATGGACCTGGTATGGATGGTGGTCACCAGAACAAATGTCGGACATGTACAGCAGTCTACATTTTTAGCTTGATGATAGTGCTTGCCTAACTGTAACATGCCTCCACCTTGCTAGATAAGGGTCATTTAAGGACTGCAGTGACTGAAAGCAAGGGGTGCTATATAAAGAGTTTTGTAACAATGGGAAGAAAGCCTTTTTTTGGGGGGGGGCATTATCAGAAAAAATATAAAGTAATTACCTAAGCGAGCCTTTTGCTTTTTCATGGTTCTAAAATTTGTCGGACATAAAATAAGCCACTTTCAAATATCTGCAAAGAGGGAGGGAGAAAGGATAAGAAATGGAAAAAAATGCATATGCCTGCCTTACTGTGTTTCATTCTCGCATTATGAATCCTTACTGTTTTTGCAGCAAAAGAAACTGTCAGGTAGGGCTTAGCATGTTCTTTGTAATACTTTTTTTTGCTGCTCATTGATCATCAGGTAATCTTATCCCATCTAATGCTAATGTGATCCCTGCAGAAAGTGAGGAGTTGACTTGAGGTCTTCTATTGCCATCACACTGTGTGATCAGGTGATTTTTTTTTTACTTTGTACCCCCCCCCCATTTAAGTCACCATCTTGAGTATGCATACACTGATTATAAAGCATTTACAAGGTTATAGAGATTCTTTTGTTAAGGCTGGTTCCAGTCATTTAGATCTTACCCATCTGCAGCTTCCCCAGGCCCCTGCATGAACTAATGCTGTAAAAGTGGCTGCACACACTCTGTGTTGATAAGTAATCCAGCCACTACTATCAGGGTAACCTGCCAACCCTGTTCTCAGGGTAACCCACCCACACTGCTTTCAGTGTAATTCACCCTCCCTGCTAGCAGGATAACCCATCCTCCCTGCTATCAGCGTAAATAACCCACCATGTTATCAGAGTGCCTACCCTGGTATCAGTGTAACCTGCCCACCTTGGTATTAGTGTAACCTTCCCACCTATCAGTGTAATCCACCCATCGTGTTGTCTGTCTAACCTGGATTTCAGCAGAGAAATCAAATGCCCTTTGCCTTTTGGATACTTGAAATTTGTGATGTAACAGAAAACTTATTAAGAAAGGGAAAAATAAATAAATTAGGTGTTTCAAGAAGAGAAAACTTCCACAGCCATTAGCTGTGGGTACAGGTGCACCAGCTTAAGATCCAGTGTATTGTGAATATTATATTCTACCCGCTCTGCCAGCTTAGACAGTCTGTGCATTAAACTGTACCTTGTGCTTGTTGCCAGTGAGGAAATTCATTTTCTTTCTTTCTAGTTTGATCAGAAAGAGAAGAAATCCTTCTTTGGAACCAGGAAGGATTACTGGGACTTTATTTCCGTCAGTATGAAGAAGAAAGCTGCAAAAGACTTTCAGCAAATGGAACAAGCTGTGAGCGAGGTATGATAGTTCTCTGTGTAACCACGTTTGACTACATTTGTGCCTTTTTCCACATTTTCATTGTTTTGACCTGAAGGATGCTCATTATTACATAGCAAATTATAGTTGTATATACATGCAAGAAAGGTGCACTGCAGAAAAAGAAGAAAAAAATGTTAAACGTGCGTATTTTGTAACAGCAATATTCCTTTGAGCATACCAGATTTGATTAAGAAGGGTAGATCTGACCACAGATCTGGATCTTTACAGCAGAAGAAACCCACGGCCCCAGCACTCCTGTCCTCATTATCTATTACTGTTTAAATATTCATATTTTTCTCTACTTGATGTGCCACGAACATATGTGATCCATGGATTCTATATGGCCACTTATTCTAGGCATCAGTCTCCTGCACCTTTGCTCTGTTGAGACTCTGATTTTATCCTCAAAATATATCTAAGCATTTACAAAATTTCAATATAAAAATCCAAATACACCACAGGTGACACACTACAAGCATTATTTTCTGTTTGGAGTAGTTTAAACATATCTTAATAAAATGCCCCTCTCATCCTGAACACAGGAGACCACACCAAGATTCTGTATCCCCACATTTCCCATGCAGGATGCTGTAACCCCATGTCTTCTGTTCAAGACATTGAAGTTCTTACCTCCTGTGGTCTTCATAGCCATTTGTGGTACAACCCTTCCCATGAGGAAGTCCTTTTGCATTACCCTTACAGTTCTCATATAAAGTGCCATTCCTCCACCCCTTGTAGTGAATACTGTGCCCCCTGCCTCCAATGCAAGGGTCTGTGCCTCTTAACTCATAAGTAGGGTGTTTTACTGTCCACGCCTTCCATATCGGATAATGTGCCTGATTTAAGGGGCTGTGTCCCCATACCTCATGTGCAGGTTGTTATGTATTTACAGCTCACAGGCAGATTTCATTCATTTTGCATGTCTTCCATATGAGGTGGTATGCCTGAAGTCACTCATTTAAGGGGCTTTGTCTTCATACCTCATGTGCAGGTTGCTATGTATTTACAGCTCAGAGGCAGATTTCATTCATTTTGCCTGTCTTCCATATGAGGTGGTATGCCTGAAGTCACTCATTTAAGGGGCTGTGTCCCCATACCTCATGTGCAGGTTGCTATGTATTTACAGCTCAGAGGCAGATTTCATTCATTTTGCATGTCTTCCATATGAGGTGGTATGCCTGAAGTCACTCATTTAAGGGGCTGTGTCCCCATACCTCATGTGCAGGTTGCCATGTATTTACAGCTCAGAGGCAGATTTCATTCATTTTGCATGTCTTCCATATGAGGTGGTATGCCTGAAGTCACTCATTTAAGGGGCTGTGTCCCCATACCTCATGTGCAGGTTGCTATGTATTTACAGCTCAGAGGCAGATTTCATTCATTTTGCCTGTCTTCCATATGAGGTGGTATGCCTGATGTCACTCATTTAAGGGGCTTTGTCTTCATACCTCTTATGCCGGACTATGTCCCCACATCTCACAAGGAGGATGCTTTACCCCTGCCCCCCTAGCTCCTGCTGGGCTTTATGCCCCACATTATATTTGCACAGCACTATGCACTCTACACCTTCACTGAAGGAACTGTGGCCCCTCACCTTCCACAGAGGACACAGTGCCGGATATATTTCACCTAATGGCCTGCAATTTCACACCTTTTGTACTGGATAATGTGTTCCAACAGTTATGCACATGGTACTACATTCCTACATCTTCTTTGTAGGATACTGTGTTCATACTCTCTTAGTGTACAATACTATGTCACACACCTTCCATGGAAGATGCACTGTTTTATATCTTTCATTTAAGGGGATGTGCCACCACTTGTTCTGTTCTGGGTAATATGTTCCCATATTTCCCCCAGTGGGTGGTACATCTACATATCTCCTGTACACCACCATGCCAAACACTGTTATTTACACCTCCTTTGCAAGAAATTGTACCCCTCACATCTTCCATGCAGGAACATTGTACCCTCACACCACTTGTGCAGGATATGATCCTCCACACCTGCCATACAGACTACTGTGGCCCATGACACCCATGTAGGGGGGAGGTTGAGCCCTATACATCCTGTGCTGGGTATCATACCATCCAACACTGTAGAGACTGCTTTGCCCCTAACTTTCCGAGCAGGTGGCTGTAGCCTCTAACCTTCCATGCTGAATGTTGTACCACACACATCACTTATAGGGCACCATATGGCCTGTGCAAGGTGTTGTTCTTTTCCTCTCATCTCGTTCAGGGTGTTATGTCCCCATACGACCTGCATATGGTACTGTAGCCCCAGGACCTGTTGTGTAAAGTGTTGTATGCTCACACCTCCTGGATTGAGTACTGTGCTACCACATCTCCTGTCCTATGTTTGTTAGAGTTTCTGATGCCTAGGACTTTGTGCCCACCACAACTGTTGCACTGAGTAGAATGTAACTTCTCAAACAATATGATCAGGGTGCTATACCCCCTTACCTTTTCTGCAGGATGTTGTATACCTTTGCTCCTTCTGCAGGTTGATGTATTCCCACACTGGCTGCATATAATATTATACCCCCTGCACATATCTTCTGCTGAGTACTGTATCTGTTACAGCCCCCCATATCTGGGGCTAAGTGCCCCCTGACTTTTTGTACAGTGCCCATGCACTACATGGACAGAGCACTATGATCATGATGCATTCTCTAGAGTGTTTTATCTCCATGCTTCCTTCTGTGCAGGGTGCTATACCCCATGATTATCAAGTGGGGTACTGTGCCACAGCACCATTCATACAGGTCTCCCATACATCACAAACAGGGTTCTGTGTCCCGTGATTTTCATGTTGGGTACTGTGCCACTGCACCTTCCATACAACACAAACAGGGTGGTGTGCCAGTCTGTACAGGTCTCCCATACATCACAAACAGGATGCTGTGCCACTAGCAACTCTACTATAGTACACCCCACTCTCATGTTTCTGTAGTACACCCCACTGACATGTTTCTGTAGTACACCCCAATGTCATGTTTCTGTAGTACACCCCACTGTCATATTTCTGTAGTATACCCCACTGACATGTTTCTGTAGTACACCCCACTCTCCTGTTTCTGCAGTATGACCCACTCTCATGCTTGTACAGTATGCCCCATTCTCATGTTTCTGTAGTACACCCCACTCTCATGTCTCTGTAGTATGCCCCACTCTTATGTTTCTGTAGTACACCCCACTGTCATGTTTCTGTATTATGCCCCACTCTCATGGTTCTGTAGTATGCCCCACTCTCCTGCTTGTACAGAACACCCCACTCTCATGTTTCTGTAGTACACCCCACTCTCATGTTTCTGTAGTACACCCCACTCTCATGTTTCTGTAGTACACCCCACTGTCATGTTTCTGTAGTACACCCCACTGTCATGTTTCTGTAGTACACCCCACTGACATGTTTCTGTAATATACCCCACTATCATGTTTCTGTAATACACCCTACTATCATGTTCCTGTAGTATACTCCACTGACATGTTTCTGTAGTACACCCCACTGTCATGTTTCTGTAGTACACCCCACTGTCATGTTTCTGTAGTACACCCCACTGTCATGTTTCTGTAGTACACCCCACTGACATGTTTCTGTAGTACACCCCACTGTCATGTTTCTGTAGTACACCCCACTGTCATGTTTCTGTAGTACACCCCACTGTCATGTTTCTGTAGTATACCCCACTGTCATGTTTCTGTAGTATACCCCACTGACATGTTTCTGTAGTACAACCCACTATCATGTTTCTGTAGTATGCCCTACTCTCATGTTTCTGTAGCACACCCCACTCTCATGTTTCTGTAGCACACCCCACTCTCATGTTTCTGTAGTACATCCCACTGTCATGCTTCTGTAGTATGCCCCACTCTCATGTTTCTGTAGTACACCCCACTGTCATGCTTCTGTAGTACACCCCACTATCATGTTTCTGTAGTACACTCCACTTTCATGTTTCTGTAGTACACCCCACTATCATGTTTCTGTAGTACACCCTACTATCATGTTCCTGTAGTATACCCCACTGACATGTTCCTGTAGTATACCTCACTGTCATGTTTCTGTATTACACCCCACTCTCATGTTTCTGTATTACACCCCACTCTCATGTTTCTGTATTACACCCCACTCTCATGTTTCTGTAGTACACCCCACTCTCATGTTTCTGTAGTACACTCCACTCTCATGTTTCTGTAGTATGCTCCACTGTCATGTTTCTGTAGTATGCTCCACTGTCATGTTTCTGTAGTACGCCCCACTATCATGTTTCTGTAGTACACCCCACTGTCATGTTTCTGTAGTACACCCCACTATCATGTTTCTGTAGTACGCCCCACTCTCATGTTTCTGTAGTACACCCCACTCTCATGCTTGTACAGTAGGCCCCACTCTCATGCCTAATCATATAGCAGGTATTGTCACCATACCTTTCTTCCCCTTCTTGTAGAGGGGACTGTTTTCCACATACCTCCTATGAAGGAGTTAGTGTCTCATATCTGTCATACTGAGAGCTGCACTTCCAAAGCTTTCTTCCAGGTTACTATGGTCCCCTGCACCTTTGTCTTACTAAAGTTACATGTTCCTGCACTTGCTGTGCAGGCTTCTATGTATGCATAGTTCATAGACAGAGGGCTATGCCCCATCACCTATCCACAATGTGCCCCAGTACCTTCCATTGATGATTGAGTGCACCCTTACCTTCCTTGCAATATAGTACTTATCCCACAATTCATGGAAGTGCCCTGTCTCTACACCTCCTGTATGGATTGCTCTGTCCTGTAACGTCATACAGAATGCTTTGTGCACATGTCTCCCATGTGGGGTGCTGTGGTGCTGTTTCCAAACATCTCCCATGCATAGTACTGTACCAATATATCTCCCATACAGTGTGCTCTAGCAGTTAATCTTTAAAGCCAGGGGAATTTTTCTGGCCTCGACTTGGAGATTTAAAAGAACACTATATGCAAGTTGGTTCAACCCTTGGTACGTGATTTCTGTTATTAGTTTCCAGAACTATATTTGGGCTGGGAGTGTTCATGGACATTTATTTGTACTTTAATTTTAACTGGCGTTGTCGAAGTGTGAACATTCCAGCCATTTGTATAATAAAGATTTGTAGATGCGGGGGGTTTCTAAAGACATGCTTCTGGAGCATTTCTCCCCGGGCCTCCGCTGAAAACAGGATCTGTGGAACCTTGTCGGACTTTCCTGGTCAACAAATGTTAAATAAATAAATAAAGAAATAAAAGATGCAGCCTTTACTATTCTTTGGGCTGTCGTAATCAACAACATGAATGTGTCTATGGATTGGGCTATTTTCGGGGTGCCATTTCTGAATAGATCGTTATTGTTGTTTTTAGGGCTGGGTTATTCATGTTCAAGACATGTTTATGTGCTATAATACTGATGACACCAGAAGCTGATTTGGAGAGTTGGAATTGACCACATCTACTATCAAGTTCCGGTATTTGGGACTATTCGTATATGATTTATTCATTTGTTTAAATTTATATCGGAAGCTTGTCTTTCAATGGTGTTTTCTTATTTTTGTTTATGGTATAATCGGTATGTTTATTGTCAATATTATGGTCTAGAATACAATACACTACTCTTATTGTGGTTATAACCATCCAGTAGATTCTATGTGTTTTTTTACAACAGACACTGCTATAGTACAAATTGTTGTTTAAGGATATGTCCAAGTATAAATTCGCAGTATCAGGGTTTAATTTGAACTTGATGTTTTGATGTGTTGGGCATAATGACCTGACTGTTTATTCTGTGTTTTTTTTTTTTTTTTTTTTTTGGATTTTCAGGTCGTGAACAGTTTCTAGATACACATATTCATCCTGTATGGTGTTCTATTTTTTGCAGAACTGGAAAACTATATTATTTTACAATTATCTATTTGATAGTATTGTTGTACAATTGTGATCAGAACTTCATTCATTATAGGGCAAATGTTTTTATGCACTGCCTGTTGATATAATGGATATTTCATAAGTTTAATATAGGCAGTTAGAATCTATCTATATTGGGATGTTAAGCTGTTGAAACCATAATTCTTGTCACTGTATGTACTATCCTGGAGGTGAGAAGGTGGTAGTATTAAGTATTTAATTGCCCAAGTTATATTTTTTCTGTTTATATGTAGTGTCTGTAATATTCTGGGAAGACAATGGATTTGGTTACTATTTTACAAGGACTCTCATCTGATAAAGATGATTTACAAATGTTTGGGCTTATGGACAAGAGTGCAAGCATGAATAGTAACATAAGGGACCCAGATGATATTTGTAGGGATTTGTTTGGAAAGCTTACCAAAAGTATGTCTTCACTCAGGACCAATATATGGCACTTAAAGTTATTTAGGGCTTATCAAGCAAAAGATATTACACCAAGGGTGTTAAGAATTCAAACACAGCCTTTTGTTAGTGCTCCTGATGATTTATTGATGGAAGAATGGGCATCTGCTCAGCAGCAGGCAACAATGTCCTTTGTTAATATTTTTTCTTCCTATTATGAACGAACTATAGAAATAAAGACTAATGACATTAAACAAATTTGTGAGGAAGTTAAAGCTTTTGATGGACAGACCCAGTATAAATTATGCTCAACCAAACTTTCTCAGGATTTATTATCCTTGGAGAAAACATTAAAAACTAAGAAATTACAAAAATTTCAATAAGACCTGGCAGATTATGATAAGGGCAAACCATTTGGTCCCCCCAAAAAAGGTTAACTTTTTTTATGGCCTGCCCAGTGTGAGGAAACTTAGGAAGAAGAGATCTAGATCAAAACAGATTACAGTAGCACCTCAGGGGAGGATTCGTCTGCTACAGAAATTGAACAAGTACTTACTCAGGGGTCCCCAGTACACAAAAAATCTACAGGTTTGGATGACCCTTTAGGGTTAAGCAACACAGTGGTGGCAGAAAACATAGAAAAATTGAAAAATGTGGAAACATTGTTACAGGTTCTAATACCTCAATAACAGAAGTTTTTAATGTGCATAATATCTCCTCTGTTGATCTTACCAATGTTGAATTACAACTACTCAGTAAAGGACTATCATATGTTGCTGGTTTCTTTGTGAATGAAGATACTGTTGTCAATGATGTGTTGGCCTTTTGCTGTCTGTTAAACTTAAAGCTATTCGGGTAGGTACAGATTTTCGGTTTCAAAAGTCTTATTTCCAGCCTCCTATGGACAAATTTGTTTCTGTATTTCAAGAGTCTTGTCTTAAAGATTTGCATTTTAAACAATATGATTCACGCATGTTAGGCCATAATTTGTCAGAACAGGAACAACAGGTGTTAACAAATTTGAAAAATAATCCCAGTATTGTTATTACTTCAGCTGACAAGGATGGAGCAGTGGTGGTTATGAACATGCAATATTACTTGAATGAAGCCTTTAGACAGCTATATGTTTCCAGATACTATATGTCGATGTCACTGGATCCCACTAGGAAGTTCAAAAAATACATAGATTCCTTTTTGGAACTTGCTGTAGAGGAAGGGATTATTGATGTGGCTACTAAAAGACAACTAGTGGAGGAAGGGATTATTGATGTGGCTACTAAAAGACAACTAATGGTGAATGATCATCAGAGGCAGATTTTTTATCTGTTACCCAAAATTCACAAATGTTTGGAGAAACTACCAGGAAGACCTATAGTTTCTGGAAGGGGTTCATTGATGGGACCCCTTTCTTTGTTCCTTACACAATATTTACAACCTTTATTAAAAATGGTTTATTCAAGATTAAAGGACATCACTCAGTTTCTCCAGATTTTGTCTGACTCACAGTTGGAATCTGGTTGGATGATGTGCACTTTAGATGTTACTGCCTTTTATATGAATATCCCTCATTGGGTGGGGTTGGAGGCCCTAAAATATTGTCTTGACAAGGCAGACATCTATCCACCTGGTTTCAAAACTTTGTTAACCTGTATGGCTGAACATTTACTAACAAAAAATGTGTTTTACTTTCAAGCAGACTGCTTTTGGCAAACACAGGGAACTGCAATGGGGGTCTCATTTGCCCCTATTGATCCCGACCTTTTCATGGGGTACCTGGAAGAACATCTCATCTATGACCCATTACATAACATCTATCTAGGGGACATGGATATTTGGTGTAGGTACCTCGACGATTGCTGGTTGATTTGGCGGGGTGATGTTACATATTTACTAGAGTTTTTACAGTATCTAAATGAGAACAAATGGGGGATGGAATGTATCTAAATGAGAACAAATGGGGGGTGGAATGTATCTAAATGAGAACAAATGGGGGGTGGAATGTATCTAAATGAGAACAAATGGGGGGTGGAATGTATCTAAATGAGAACAAATGGGGGGTGGAATGTATCTAAATGAGAACAAATGGGGGGTGGAATGTATCTAAATGAGAACAAATGGGGGATGGAATGTATCTAAATGAGAACAAATGGGGGGTGGAATGTATCTAAATGAGAACAAATGGGGGGTGGAATTCACACAACATGCATGATCAAGAGGTTCACATAACACAAAATCCAGATCATACTCTTTCCACACAAGTGTTTCGTAAATACCCCCAGTACAATAGTTTATTGGAGGCAACTAGTTTACACCCCCATTATATCATTAGAAATATACTCAAATCCCAGTTTCTGAGAGTTAGGAGAATTTGTTCAGATCAGGGTACTTACGAATATCACCAACAGGACCTCATACATAGGTTTAGTAACCGGGGATATAAACCAGGGTATGTTAGGACAGCTTGCAATTGGGCCATTGAATAAGATAGAGCCCAGTTATTGGAATATAAGGTGAAATCAGGTACAAAAAAGGAGGTGTGACAACTTATGGCAGGAACATCAGTGTTATTAGGAATGTAATTAGGGACAATTGGAACATTCTTTTGGCTAATCAGGAGTTAGCTAAGATACTAACTCCAGAGTGTCTTTTTTCATATCGTAGAAGCCGTAATTCGGGCTCATACTTTAATCACTTCAAAACTGGGTATACATCAACAGGCTTTGGTCAACAACTAACCTTAACAGGGGACAAATTGATTGGGTCTTTTCCTTGTGGGCACTGCTCATTTTGTACACACATGCTTAAAACTAAAGAATGTTCTAGTAGAAACACAAAGCAGGGTATATCAGATAAAATGTTTTGGAAATTGTGGTACGGATTGGGTGGTCTATTTGGCTACATGGTCCTGCTCCATCTTTTACGTGGGACAGACATCCAGGTCACTCAGGATTAGAATGTTGGAACATCTAAGTGATATGAGAATCAGCGTTTGACAAATGCTTTATACTAACATGTATTAAATCATAAAACAGCCAAATTTCATTTTACAATTATTGATAAAATACGAGGGGAATAGATCTAGGAAAATGGGATAGGATGGTACGTTAAACAACAAAGAGAGGGCTTGGATTGTTAAATTAGGGGGGTTGTTTTCCCCTGGCTTGAATGACCATCTTTGAGTGTTTTTTTGTATATATTGAGTATACCTCTTGTTTAAATACTGTGCCTTTAAATACTGGTTTATCTGCTTAATTGATTCATTTAGAATACTGTTTAAGTATTCATTATATGTCAGTAGAGTATCAATGAAGAAGGCCTTAGGGCCGAAACTGGTCTGATTCTTTGGTTTTGCCATTATATATTAAATATATTATATATTTTCACTCTTTGGTGCTGGCCTTATTTTGATTTTCTAGCCATATATCTCCCATGTAAACTGTTGTTCCCACATATCTCCTATGTAGGGTGCTCTACCCAGGTATTTAACACTCAGTGTGGTGTCTGCATATCTCCCATGATAAGGACTGTTCTTCTGCCTGCAATGGATGATATTCTTTCCCCCCAATCACACATGGAGGACACCGTGACCTCACATCATCCTTATGGGGTGTGCTGTGTGCATCTAATTTCCCATGACATAAACTGTTCCCCGATACCTCCTCTTCCATGAGATGTCATGTTCTGTGCATGCACTTTTGAATTATAACAAAATCAAACACTAGTGCAATTTGAAGAAAAGGCTGTTTTTTATTGCAATGGTCTAGGTTGAAATATGCTTTATTTTGAAATGTCACCTTTGTTCAAAAATACCAAAACAACTGGAATTTAGCAGACTGACTTGCTCACAATACTAAGATTACCAGTCTCACATTATAACAATATGCAACTCTTATCCCACTAACACACAACACAGGCAGCACCCAGCATGAAATATACATCTGAGTATTGCAATACAACAAAATATGAATCATTTCAAAAATTGGCTTCTGCTGTCATTCTAATGTGGTACAATATATATAGATATAGATTAGATAGATATAGATATAGATATAGATATAGATGTAGCAGCCTGGGAGTAGATGGCAGAATCCTAACTGCTTTCACAGACATGGCCTGCACCTATTCCCTCAAGGCTTTCATATACTGAATAAATCCTTTTCCAGTACCATAATACTTTTTTGAGGCAAAATCAGTCTTCTAAAACTTCCAGTATAACAAAACAGAATCTGTATGACATGATGGTATTACTGCTCAATGCAAGAGCCTAAACAACAAACTTCCTACAAATTCTCTGACTTTTTTTTTTTATCTCGCAAAACATTGACACATGCATCATCATGAAGACCTGGTTAAAGACCAGTAACAGCAATGCATCAGTGCAAGGTTTAAGACCAATGAGAGCACTTCAGTGAAGGCACTCCATCAGTGCAAGGTTTAAGACCAATCAGAGCATTCCATCAGTGCAAGGTTTAAGACCAATCAGAGCATTCCATCAGTGCAAGGTTTAAGACCAATGAGAGCACTTCAATGAAGGCACTCCATCAGTGCAAGGTTTAAGACCAATCAGAGCATTCCATCAGTGCAAGGTTTAAGACCAATGAGAGCACTCCATCAGTGCAGTGTTTAAGACCAATGAGAGCACTCCATCAGTGCAAGGTTTAAGACCAATGAGAGCGCTCCATCAGTGCAGGGTTTAAGACCAATGCGAGCACTCTATCAGTGCAATGTCTAAGACCAATGAAGGCACTCCATCAGTGCAGTGTTTAAGACCCATGAGAGCAGTCCATCAGTGCAGGGTTTAAGACCCATGAGAGCAGTCCATCAGTGCAGGGTTTAAGACCAATGAGAGCACTCCATCAGTGCAGTGTTTAAGACCAATGAGAGCACTCCATCAGTGCAAGGTTTAAGACCAATCAGAGCATTCCATTTGTGCAAGGTTTAAGACCAATGAGAGCACTCCATCAGTGCAAGGTTTAAGACCAATGAGAGCACTCCATCAGTGCAAGGTTTAAGACCAATGAGAGCACTCCATCAGTGCAGTGTTTAAGACCAATGAGAGCACTCCATCAGTGCAAGGTTTAAGACCAATGAGAGCGCTCCATCAGTGCAGGGTTTAAGACCAATGAGAGCACTACATCCGTGCAGTGTTTAAGACCAATGAGAGCAGTCCTTCAGTGCAATGTTTAAGACCAACGAAGGCACTCTATCAGTGCAGGGTTTAAGACCAATGCGAGCACTCTATCAGTGCAATGTCTAAGACCAACGAAAGTACTTCCATCAGTGCAGTGTTTAACACCAATGAGAGCACTCTATCAGTGCAGGGTTTAAGACCCATGAGAGCACTCCATCAGTGCAAAGTTTCAATGCCTACAACATGCTCAGGCCCACCACACTGGATGAAGGCACTAAAGGTGCTAGTCTCTCTTTATTCTTAAAAAAAATCACCTCCAGATTTATTAGACAGGAGAGCGAGCTGGAAATCCTCTGTCCAAGATACAATTAACAAAACCCCTTATCATATTATAGCCAACAATAGGACCTCCTCTGTGACCCCCTAAAGTCCATACCTCATGCTAACTAGTAATGGAGTCCCTATGCATTAAGCCAAAATCACTTTTGTAGGAATTTTTGACTACCCGTCTATTAACTTGGAGACTAATACAACCTCAAACAGCGCACTCCCAGACATTTCTGAACTTCCTGAATACAAACTCTGTAGGACTCCTAGTCTACACTCCAACAATGAGTGATAAAATCCTAAACTTGGCCCACATCATTATGGGACAGCTTTGCTTCCCATCAATTGTCACTTCCTTCCTAGTCAGGTTGGACCACAAATCAGTCACATTCACCATAAGTCTGAAACCAGAAGCATTCTCTAATAACTTTGTATTCAGAGATTATGTAAGGGATAATTTGTTAAAATGAGTGATGACTTGATTAAATTTAAATCCCCCTTCCAACCTGATAGCCACACTGCTTATGCAAAACCGTTTACTACCGTATTCAATGCACATGTAAACAGCTGCACAGACGCATCTGTCCACTGCAAAGTAAATACAATGTAACAATGTAAAACTTACTGCAAAGTAAATACAATGTAACAATGTAAAACTTACTGCAAAGTAAATGCATTGTAACAATGTAAAACTTACTGCAAAGTAAATACAATGTAACAATTTAAAACTTACTACAAAGTAAGTACAATGTAACAATGTAAAACTTACTGCAAAGTAAATACAATGTAGCAATGTAAAACTTACTGCAAAGTAAATACAATGTAACAATGTAAAACTTATGGTGCAACCCAAATATAAACATGTTCTATACTAAAATAAGAAATAATTGTGCATGAAAATAAATGTAACTCTCAAATTACTAAAACACTCTTGCTAAACTTAACAGATTACTTCAGACCCTGATCAAACCAACCAAAGCAACATATAAAGTAAAATAGCCAACCAGGAGAAGTATAACCACCAAGCCTTGTTTAACTATGTTGGAAACCTCAGAAACCATGCACACTACAGAGCAGAGATAATAGTACATGATATCATATATGCAGATTCAGAGAACATAGCTAATCTACTAGTGGACAGCTTTAGCTCAAACTTCACTCCACTCCCCCACCAAAATTTCCAGATCACATACCTACATTCACACTTCACCTTCAAATCTGCCAAGATCAAATTTTCAAGGCACTATCCCTGGCCAAAATCTCTGCTTCAATGGGGCCAGAAAACATAGTAGTCTGACTTCATATTAGCCATTAGCAGGGCTTGTTAGACCCCTACAAAGGCTATTCAATAGCCTCCAAACAGGCTTTGTCCTGGATGAATAAAAGGCTGTAGCAGTCATCCACTTGTACAAATGTAGAGCATCAACTGAGCCAGATAGTTACTGACCCATAAGCCTGACAAGCCTTATCTGTATGGATATGGAAAGGGTCTTTATGCAATTAATAAATAAGGCAATGGGCACTCTTCAAACTTTTGACCTAATCTAGTTTGGATTTGTTAAGGGGAGAGCCTGCTTACTAACCTGGTTGACTTTTTAAAGAAAGTTACTAATGGATGGGGTCAAAGCAGTACATACCACATATCTAGACTTTGCAAAGGCATTCAACACCTTCCTATACTCAGGCATCAAAGATAAACTTTCTCAGTTAAATGAACCTCAACAGGCCCTATCCTGTCAAGATTAAATATAAACCTTTATGTAACTCATTGGACAGTAAACTGGCTCACAAATAGAACCCAGGAAATTAGGGTGTGTGGCTGTACCTCCTTCATAAAAACTGTCACTAGTGGTATATCCCAGGGTTCAGTCCTTGGGTCACTCCTTTTTGGCATTTACTTCTCAGAGGTCTAAGTGAAGGTTAAAGGTTTATGGCTGACTAAGTCTGCAACTGACTGTCAACTTGATGTCATCATAACCTCCTGAGATGATGCCAAGTTCCTCCAAGCGGGCCTTTCCCAAACAAACAGTCAGAGAAAAACTAAATGCTCAGAAATGTATAATAGTATGTTTAGCAAGGATGACAACCCTTGGGACTATCAAATTGATGCCACATACACCTATAAGTTGATCCCATAGTCAGGGATCAGAGAACCTACATCAACAATGAGCTGTGCTTTGATCACCACATGTCTACTATTGTAAGGAAGTCCTTTTTTAACCCACAGCTTATATCTAAAGGTATGGAAAAATGGGTCTAGGGAGGTAAACATTCCACTGAACTAAGCTTTAGTTAGACCAATCACTGACTATAATGCCCACTTTTGGTATGTACCTATTCAAACATGTGGCACAGCTGGACTTATCAAAAGAAGTTTTCACTAAAAAATCCAGGGCCTAAAGCAGGAAAACTAGGCAGACCATCTCAGCACTCTGTCTCTGTTCTCAGTATCATAGAGGCTACTAAGATGTGACCTCTGCCTCATGTATAGAGTCTCAGCAGACCCTATACTGGCAGATCTATTTCACATTCATAAGTCCAGTGGTAGCATAAACACTCAGTCAAGGGATCTCACTTTATTTTATAACACAAACAGGACATGTTGCAGGAACAGATATGTATCGCAGAGAATAACACTCCTATGGAGCCAGCTTCCTCTGCTTAAAGCAAAGTACTCCCCTTACTCCGTTTAAATGAAATTTGGATGACTAAATAGGAAGCTATAAATTCACCCCTGGCTTAGCACCCATGTCTGTGAAAGAAAGGGGCAACAATTAAATGTCCCATGTCCTTGCTCTGACCATATCTGGGTTATTCACACACTAAATATAAGGGCTAAAAAACTACATTGGCAATGTAAGGCTAGGCTTCTGAAGTTCCTCAGATCAAAAGCCTGGTAAGTACCTATGAACCTATTATCCTGTCTGGGTGCGCTATATAATGTTTGGTCACAAAGAAGTTAATGCAACCTGTACATGACTAAACCAATGAATAAGAGTTCAAAATTGCTGACCATAAGTCTTTCCATAGCAGTGTTTCAGCTCCCCTTTACAAGAGGACAAACCCTGCTTACTCATCATAAGACATTAATCAGGACAGCTGCTACACTTTCATGAAAGATATGTAGAGACCCCAGAACAAGAAAACTTGTGAGTCTACTGCAAACAAACAGGGAGCAATGAAGCAGTTTGCGCCCAAATACTAGTCGCAGACAGCTATATTTTGGAGCAACCAGTCATTGTTTTCCATTATTTTAGATGGATAGCTGAACTTATTCCTAGAGTTAGTTACTTCCTTTTATTTGTGTAAAGCTGTGCTGCATGCTTCTTATTCCTATGGGAATATATTAATTGTCAAGACCCATGGCTGTTTGTGGTAAGCACCACTTTTCTACTCTTCTGCATAAATGATAATCTATGAATAATCTGATAGTCTCTGTGGGAAATAACTGAGATGCAATCTTTAAAATAACGATTTGCAAAAAGTGTCAGGACACTACAGCTGTATAAATTAATGCATTTATGCTAGTAGCACAAATACAAATTTTCTACAATTATATCCCAGCAGATAAAATAAATACAAGTACAAATTCATCAGATTATATAAATCAGTTGTGCTAATATCACACGTGTACAGAAGCTTATTTGTACATAGTTTTAATCTTTGTGCTGGAGACAATCCTGCTTCACATTCCATCCAAATGACCAGTTACATCTCCCATCACAGGTCACCTTGGTCTGCTTCTGATGGAGGAATGAAAGCCAAGTAGAGATGGGCCGTTATCTGTGGTTGTCTCTGCTTTTCACCCTCTCCTGACTGACGGATATGGTGGTACACTGTTTCCAGTCTGGAATACTGGGAAGTATCTGTGCCATATCTGGGATACAATGAACTATACTTACACTCCTAGAGTCTCCTGTTTTTTGTTCACAGCATTCCTTTCATGTGCAACACCTCCTTCTACATGAACAGATTCAACCTACAATTTCACACTTTCCCCACAGGATGGACAAGCAGACCCCAGTATGTGAGCATGCGACACCTGGGCTTGATAGATCTTGGTTCCAGGTGTGCATTCCAGGCAGCATTCTTCTGCATCTTGCAGACATCTGTGTTACATAGATAGGTTCAGGTAGCAAGCCTAAGAGCTGGATAGCATCCAGGGAAATGGGACTCTGTCCCCTCTGCCTTGCATGCCTGTCTTAGAGTGAGTCGCGTGATTCTGGTACTTCCCACTAGTGGAGTTTGGTGGAAGTGCACAGTAATATGTATGATGCACATTAACAATAAGCTGCAGAAGCTGAGCTGCTGATATGGTGTTAAATATTGATCAGTGTGATAAAACATTAAGTATGCAGTAGGAGTGACATTATATGACTAAGCTGGCATGGAGAGAAGGACATGAGTCATGCAAAGATGTGGGCAGCAGTAGGGCAGGTCACATGGCCACCTGAGCCCAGTAGCCTGCATGCAGCATTCTGATGAGTGTGCATATTCATGGCCACAATGATATGTCCCAGCAGGCACAGCTGAGAGCCCAGGTAAGGGCTACACAACAAATGGGTGCAAAGTACAGTCTAAAAGGGAAAGAGCAAGCAGGGAGTCACAGAGGAGAACAAGGGGAAGGGAAGATTAGCATTGAAAGGGGGATGCAGGAGATTTATTTTTGTGAGACAGGCACCCGGTTTTTATTTGTTCAAGAAGGGTAGCTGTGCAGGTAGCATTTGGAAGGTGGGATAGGAAAGTGGGTATAAGGATAACAGCAGGGACAGCAAGGGCAGAAAAACATTGCAAAAGTCAAAGATTAACAGGGAGTTGATGACACACGTGAAAGACCACAAAGGAGTGACAGAGACAAACAGAGAGAAGGGAACTGGTGTGGGGGAGAACTGGTCTACAAGATGAGGTGGCAAGTGATTCACATGGAAAGGGGACACTATAATGGAGGACAGGATGGGGTGAGGACTGCTAATACACAATGATGGGGGACAGGGTGAGTTGTGGACTGACTGCCACGATGCATAGTGTTGCACCCAACCAGAAGTCAGCTACGTCAATAGCTGCCTTCATTACTGGGCCCAAAGCCACTGCTGGCTAAGTGGTCAGGGCCAAGGAACTGTGCAACTCTGCAAGTCACATGAGGATATACTGCAGGCTGCCAACCTAGAAGTCTAGTTGGTGGTCCATCAAAGCCATCTCCAGACCTTCCATCTCCCACTGGGTGACCCAATGGAACATACTAGATATGCTCGGTAATGGGTATCTTAAACTCCCCCACCAGAGGGCATCAGCAAGACCCACAGATTCCTCTGTTGGTTACATATTAGTGTCAAGATCCATGGCTGAAGGGCGTATCTCTCATTACTATTAAGATACATGTGTGAGAGATCACAGTGCACAAATCACTTGTGTAGTTCTGAAATGTAGTATATGCAGGACTTGTGGGAAATGTCTGAAAAGTACACAGTCACATTCTATAAAATACCACATGCTCTGCACACCATCTGGCAGTGAATGGAGTGAAAACCCTTTTATTTGACATCCAGGTAGCCATGTGGACTAGGTGCGACCTTGATAGTGACATCCTGGTAGCCATGTGGACTAGGTGGGACCTTGATAATGACATCCAGGTAGCCATGTGGACTAGGTAGGACCTTGATAGTGACATCAAGGTAGTCATGTGGACTAGGTGGAACTTTGATAGTGGCAGCCAGGTAGCCACATGGACTAGGTAGGACCTTGATAGTGACATCCAGGTAGCCATGTGGACTAGGTGGGACCATGATAGTGACATCCAGGTAACCTTGTGGACTAAGTGGGACCTTGACAGTGATGTGAGTGCAGTTTGTGGCTACTAGGATGTCAGAGAAACTGGTTAGCTTATGGAGCTTAGCAGTGTTTCTCTTCTGTGCAGTCCAATAGGAGCAACGTGTGCTCCTCCACAAGCTGCAGCATAACATTAAGGAACTGGCTTAGTATGCAAGAGGTGGATGTCTGTGACACACCCATTGTGTCCTTCGTGGTTTCTGGAAGGTTTTGTGGCAAGGCCTCTTAGTGTTGTACATACTTAATTGTGCAGAGAGATTGGTATTCTATGCATCCCAAAGCATTCTATGTGTGGAGAGCACACATCTACAACCTACTATATGATGTGTCTGGCCACATCACATCATTTACCTATGCACCTGTGGCAGAGCTGATGGTGTGTTGGGTATAAAGAGAAGATGCACACCAAGGAAGGCACTGGCTGTGAAAACTGCCCCTAAAATATACTGTTAAGCTAATGCAGATCATACTGCTGATGTCCTAGCGTGGTCTCTCTGCCCCTGTCTCTCTGTTTTCCCTATTTTCCTCTCTCTCTCTCTCTCTCTCTCTCTCTCTCTCTCTCTCTCTCTCTCTCTCTCTCTCTCTCTCTCTCTCGCTCTCTCGCTCTCTCGCTCTCGCTCTCTCGCTCTCGCTCTCGCTCTCTCGCTCTCTCGCTCTCTCGCTCTCGCTCTCTCGCTCTCTCGCTCTCTCTCTCTCTCTCTCTCTCTCTCCCGCCCCGTCCTTCTCATCACAGGTCACCATATGATTTCACATTGCACCGTTTGTTGGTCAGCATAGCAAAAAGGCTGCTGCTAATAGATGAGTCATGGCAACCAAAATAATATGGAAAAATATCTATAAGCCAAACTCTGAGAAAGCACTTTAGCATCTCAGAGGAAATGTGATGTTTAGCTATCCTGGTAACTTAGGCATTATTACCCATAGTGCAAATTGCAAATTCTCCGCTCTCACAGAAAACCTGATAAATTTGGCTTTTGCATTGCTAATTGGAGAAAAAAATTGCATGTGCGCACATCTGATTTTTTGAGATGGAGAACTGCCTTCTTAATGGTCACAAGTTATCCCTACAAAATTTTATATTGTGCTATAAAAGTTGTGGTTCCATTATAATGCATCTAAGTGGTGCTATAAAAGTTGTGGTTCCATTATAATGCATCTAAGTGGTGCTATAAAAGTTGTGGTTCCATTATAATGCATCTAAGTGCATTATTGCCTAGATTTGGTAGTTCTTTGTACTTTACTAAACTCCATTTAAATGTATCACCTTCCATATATACCTCTCCCTCTGCTTCATATTGAGCACAATTATGATATGTTTATACTGTAGAAATTCCCATCTTGCATATGATATATCCTAAACTACCTCTGTTTGGGGGAAAAAAATCAGCTAATGATCACAAAAGGCTTATGGTCAGCAGACAGCAGGTTTAGAGTACAGAAAAATAAGACCAGGAAATCCCAGAAGATGACAGATTTAAACCCTGAAGATTGTACATGTTTTGCACATATCCTAAAGGAAAGTGCTGCATCATGCAGGTAGAGATAAAATTGTTTCAGTCATGTAGGGGAAACAGTTTTAAACAAATACAGTAAATATTTGTGTTAAAAACGTCAGGATTAGAAAACCCTGACTTGCACGCTAGACCGTAAGAGGACTGCAAACATCTTGAACAAGACTTACACGTTGTAGCAGCTGCCATGTACATATAACTGATAACAAGGCTTCTACAGCAACTAGCTTTGTCAGTAGCCAAATGACTGACTATGCACTGATGGCCTTAGAAAACCTTCATATTTAGCTAGTTTGGTTTGCTGAGGTTTTAAAATTTAGCTGTGAAAAGATTAATAGAAGCTTATTTACCACCACAACAGGGAAATGCATGGAATGATGGAAGCAGTCAGGTTCCAGAGGCTGTGCAAGGTTCTTGTGATTCACAGTGCTACCATTTTATTGAAATTAGAGAAAATCTCTTTTTCCTGCTTAGCATGAGCCATGCAAAGAACTGAAATGGACTGCGGGAATGAAACAAGCCATAAAACAAGATCTCATCAGTATGACAGACTGTGTAATAGTCATTTCTGGTATAATATTAAAATATAATACAAAGTCCTTAAAGTGATGTCCTACCATGTGGGTAGTTGGTTTGGCATAATGGTTAAGGTCTTTACCTTATAGACACAAGGTACCAAGTTTGTTTTCAGTTCTTTGTTTCCATTTCTTTTGTTTTTAATCCTAATCTTGGGTTATTAGCTAGGTTTACATGATCATTCAGGGCAGTTAACCTAGTATTCACCTATAATTTTGAAGCATTAATATATCACAGAATACCAAGCTGCAATAAAACCATAGTTTTGCAACTTCACTGTGGAGTTTACTTTTAAAATTAAGTCAGATAGCTATTACTTTTTTTTTTAATTTTATTTTGCATTTGTTTACCAGGAAAGTCTGACTGGACACAGGTCCTTTTTCAGCGGAGGCCCAGGGAGAAAAGCACCACATAAAACATACATAGTTAACAAAGATTTGAGTACAATATTTACACAGTACACAGTTGTAGACAGTAGTAGATATCAACTGTTTCACATACAAGCATAGTTTTCAAAGGTTTGATGTCCTTTTTATTCAAGGAAGCATAAATAGGAGTTTATAGGTAAGAAAGAGTCTATCAACAGAACATTAACTTACAATTGGTATTTCTTAATCATCAGAGTTGAAAGACATTAGTTTGAAAATGAAAGTAGTAATACTGAGATTTAATCAGGATAGTGGCAGTATTTATAACAAAATGAGAACAGGAACTTTAATCCAGAGCAGTACATGGGCATAGCCATTTTTTGGATAAGTGAGTTTGCATGCATTTCAACTGAACAAATCAGTAAAGCAACCGTAAGATCCCAGGTTACTTCAGAAATCAGATTAATGGTCATTAAATGGAGTCACTGTCCTGTCCACATGTTCCTGGTGTCATACCTAAAATACGGTCATCAAAATGAGGGAAAGGAACACCTCGGGAAGCACCTTATGATTTATGAATGAATGAGGGGAAAACTAGGAAGAAATGGTAACAACTTCTTCACTTGTAGCTTAGCTTATAAATGTGCCTGTCAGGGTTGGAACCCCAATTCCAGTGCATGTGAAGCTGACCATCTCCCACTCCAAGGAGCCAGTGTTTTGGAAAGTTAAACTCATCATGTGTTCACTGTCTCTGCCACTAACTGTGTCCTCTGTACTGTTTGACTTCCAGAGCCATAACAAAAAAATACATTCTGTGGGTTTCTTTAGCTGTTCAGATTATCAAATAGCAAGTGCACAAATCAATAAAAACAGACAAACAAAAATAAGATATTTAGTAGAAAACATTAACTTCTGATACTTTTACTGTCCTTTCAGCTAAAGACTTCACTGGGGAAAGGAAGACGTTTTATGCAGTACTGCCTAGTACATAACTGTCTTGCTGACACCCTGCAGCTGTGTTTCATGAACACTCAACTCACAAGGTAATAAAGACATTCATACAGAAATTATGAAATAATGTGCCATACCTGTAAATTTTTTTTCTTTTTTTGGCTGTGTGCATTTATTTATTTACTTATTTTACATTTGTTAACTGGAGATGTCTGACTGAGCCGAAAAGGCCCCTTTTCAGCAGAGACCCAAGGAAAAAAGCTCCACACAGAAAAATAATTACAGATACATTTAGATATTTAGACATGATCAGTATACACACAAATTACAATAGACATGTTTTTGCAGTGGTATGCAGGACATCAATAGTTACAGTGGAGAGAACAAACAAGAAAATATTAATTTAAAAATAAAGATAATTAATAGATTTGTGGTGCACAGCTGAAATTTGGAACATAAGTAGAATACATACATAGTACACAGGTACAGTACATACATTGCACATTAGCCAGTGTTTGCGAGTAAGAGTGAAAACTTATTATCAAGTACTCTAGGTTTAGTGTGTGTACCTTATCCGCTTTCACTAGCCTGGGGAGCAATCATGGCACTGCCAACTTTGCTTGAGATGTTGCCTGATGAGGTCTTTAAAGGAGGCTTTGGATCATGTGTTTTGTATGCTAGTGGGGACAGATTTCCATTTTTTAGCCACTGAACTACTATATAGTGCATCTCCAAAGCTATTGTAGCTGTTGGTGACTTCTAGTAGTAGTTTGCTTGATGATCTAAGAGGCCTTTTGGCTGAGTAATGTTGTACTAGGTTTTTGAGGGCAGGACACTTATTGGGGAGGTAATAAATAGAATGACAGAGGCAGAGCTGATTGTAAGTTAGGAGGGTGGGCAGTTCAAGACAGTGTAGCTGTCTCAAAGCAGTACAGTGATGAGTTCTATATAAGCAATTTGCAGCAAAGCATGCAATTCTGTTATAGCAGGCCTCCATTTTGCTTAGTTCAGTTTTGTTGAGATTAGTCAGAATGGGAGGTGCATAGAGTAGGGTGGATAGAAGCTGGGAGTGAGCTGGCTGATCTTGTGTTGTTGGTAAGAAATGGTTTGATACGGAAGAGTGATCCCAGTTTGGCATGTACTTTTTTAATAGTTAAGTTGAGATGACTATCAAATTTTAGGTGGGAGTCTGGTTATTCCCAATAGCTTAGCCTGTGCCACTGGAGTGATTGGAGTAGCATTTGTGGAATAGATAGTGAATTGACTGTTATCAGTGTTTTTGTTAGAAGTGGTTATAATCATAAGCTGAGTTTTCTATGGATTGAGGATAAGTTGGGCTTTGGTAAGGTAGGTTTCAATGTCAGAGAATGCCAGTTGAGTTGTTTGCAGGAAGGTGGGAATGTTTTGTGCAGCACAGATTAGGGTAGTATCATCTGCATACTGAATTATAGATGCATGCTGTGTGGAGGTATGGAGGTCGTTTGTGAAGATTGTGAATAGTAGTGGTCCTAAGATAGAACCCTGTGGGAGTCCTATAGTTATGGGCAGCTGAGGAGAGAGAGAATTTTCCCATTTCACAGCTTGGTACCTGTCAGTTAAGTAGCTTTGGAACCAGGTAAGAGTGGAATTTGATAGGTGATATTGGTTTAGTTTGTTTAGCAGGATTTGGTGTGAAACTGTGTCAAATGCTTTGGACATATCCAAGAAAAGAGTTGGCACCTGCAGGCCTTCATTTTTGAGACGGTTTACTGTGTCTGTGAAGCAGAGGAGGGCTGTAGTGATACTGTGGGCAGGTCTGAAACCATGTTGAGTAGGTGACAGGTTGTTGTTGTCTAAGAGATATTTTAGCACCTGTGTATGGATGCATGTTTCTAGAATTTTGGCCAGGGGGAGAGTAAAGCAATGGGTCTGTAGTTATTAAGTTCAGTGGAGGTCCCACCTTTATGTATGGGTGTAACATAGGATATTTTCCAGAGTGTGGGCACATAGTTTACAACAATTGATCTATTTATGAGAGTGGAAATTGGGATAGCAATAGCATCTGCTGTGAGTTTCAAGAAATAGCTGGGGAGTAGGTCGGCTGCTGTTGATGAGGTTTTTAGTTTGGAGAGCATGCTTTTGATTGAAGTGGTGGAAACTGTTTTGAGGGTAAAGCTTGTATTCGTGTTATTTGTGTTGGGGGGGGGTAGTGAGGAAGGAACTGTCCTGTGATACTAAGGATAGAATTGAGTTCACAAAGTGGGAGTTGAATTGTGTTTCGATGGGAACTTTAGTGTCAGGGGTGGGTGGTTTGGGGGTAGCCTTTTGGGTGGATTTTAGTAGCTGGTTTACATTTTTCCAAAGTTTTTGGGGATTGTGTTGGTATTTAGTTTGTAATGTCATGTAGTATGATTTTTTTTGTCCAGCCTAATGCATTTTTTTCACGGTTGTGCAGTTCTTGGTACTTAGTTAGGCTTTGTGTTTCTTTGTTTTTTTGATAGTAACGCCAGGCAGTGTCTCTGGACTTGAGGATTTGTTTGGTTTCTTTACTGAGCCAGGGGTTTGTAGAGGTTCTTACCTTAATTTTGTGCAATGGAGCAACAGTGTCAAGGTGTTGTAGAAATGTTTTGTTGAAATATGCTACAACCTGGTCAAGTGGGAGGGTTTTTAGGGCGGTCCAGTCATAGTTAGAGTAGAGTATTGAGGACCTCAGGAGAGAATGTTTTTGTATTTCTAGTGGATTTATAGTTAGTGGTTTTGCATATGCTTGTTCTACTTTATATAAGGTATATTATGATGTGGTCACTTAAGGTGCCTGAGAGACTGCCTGTGTGTGTGTGTGTGTGTGTGTGTGGGGGGGGGTACAATATGGGGTTGTTAGGACCCAGTCAAGGATGGATTCCCTTTTGGATTTTTTTATCACATCTAGTTGGAATTTGGACTAGCTGCTGGTAGCCATGGAGATTTATTAGATTCATTGGTGGTTCTGATATACAGGTGAACCAATCTAAGTTGAAATTCCCCAGAATAAGGGTTTCTTGTGAGTATGTGGAAGAACACCAGGATAAGAAGTCTTCAAGGCTAGCAGGTGTATTACCATGTGGAATATAGATCACAATTGTGGTGATGACCTTTTTAGGGTGAAGTTGAAGTTGCGAGATAAGTATGTCCCACGTATTGGGGGGGTAGGAGTTTGGTATTTGACATAAAGTTAAGTTGGACTTATACAGTAAGGCAGTTCCACCCCCTTTATGAAGTGGTATATCTTATCTAATGATATTGTAGCCGGTAGGGAGAACTTCTGAGTTAGTTATGTTTTTATTTAGCCAGGTTTCTGTTAAAGCAACTATGTCTGAGGAGTAGAGTGCTATTGTGACCTGGAGTTCAAGTATTTTATTTTTGATACTTCTAATATTGATATTTAGCATTAAAAGATGGTTGGTTTTGCTGCTGTTGTTGATTTGCCCCGGGATGAAGATAGTGGGGGTATTATGTTCTCACAATTATGTTGGAGCAGTTTGTGTTGGACAGGATGGATTTGGGCCTGGGTTGCGGTGGATGTCCCTACTTATGGTGAGCCTGGTGTTGAAATGGTGATACAGATGTTTGAGTTTGGTGATGAGTGTGAGAAAGTATTGTGTTTTTTTGGAGAAGGAATGAGAGTATATGTGTTTAGTTCTGAACTGGTCTGTTATGTAGTTCTTGAACAACGGTGGGCAGATATTATTATAATGTATGGTGTCTGTATATGAGAGTGCATAATATAGTGTTGTGCTACTAAGTTTAGGGATATTGCTAGAGTGATAACGTGTGGAGTTATAAAGAATTATGAGAAGACAGACTAGACTTAGTTGTGTGATAGTCATCTCACTGGGACAGGGGCTATTTTACATGGAAGGACTTCAAATCGGGGCTCTACAGGTAATTAAAAAGACGGAGTAAAGAGTGGAAGGAAGGTGAAGACACAGTCTAAGGGATGAAGAGTTAGTCACATGACACACCATATAAAAAGTTAGTCACATAAAACACCACATGAAGAGTTAGCCACATGACATGCCATATGAAGAGGTAGTCACATATCACCACATATGAAGTTAGGCCCATGACACGCCATATGAAGAGTTATTTTATTATTTATTTTACATTTGTTTACCAGGAAAGTCAAC
This sequence comes from Protopterus annectens, assembly GCF_019279795.1. Taxonomy (NCBI): domain Eukaryota; kingdom Metazoa; phylum Chordata; order Ceratodontiformes; family Protopteridae; genus Protopterus; species Protopterus annectens. The sequence continues at coordinate 1,175,593,426 of NC_056737.1, read as the reverse complement.
AATATATGTGACATTTACACAGCATAGATATTAATATAGGAATAGTACATTTGTACAAGAAAACTGATTTCATATGTAAACCACTGTAAAGAATGTCATTTCACATGACACCACATATGTAGAGTTAGTCACATGACACTATATGAATATCTAGTCACATGGCACACCATATGAAGGATTGGTCACATGAAACCACATATATAGAACTAAGCAGTTCTTTGTGCCATAAGGAGTCACTGACCTCAGACTTGATGCCAACATATGGATCTGTAGAAGTCAGTGTCTGAAGCAGCCATTTCTTTTTCTCATTGCAGAAACTAACCAAACAAGAGGAACCACAATACACCAGTTTACAACACATACATGAGACTTGGAAGGTTGAATTGAGCTGTGTGAACCCTGCATTACAGTAGCTGAAATGCTGACTGCCAACATTACTGACTTCCAAACTTACTTCCCTTGTGGACCCATGTTAGCACTTGACCCTGGGTCTGGAGCAGTAGGGAGTTTGGGTGTATTTTTCAGTTATACCAGTGTTTGGCATGTCAGCTTTCACTGTAAGGTTGTAGTTATTACTTATTTTGACTTTCTGAGTGTCAATGAACTGATATTAAACCAACATACCACATGCAGGTATTGAATATAAACTTAAAGTGATGCTCTGCTTTACTTATTACATTACAGCCGTTAACAGATACCAATTATATAGAAATACAGCCATTGTTAACTACACTGTGCTAGGTTATACCAAGGTTTGTCATATGAAATACAATCCAGAGTTTAGAGTCCTGCAGTAAATTGGTAATGCATACACACAGCAGCTCTACGTGTCAGCTGTTATCACAGCAAAAAGCATAGTATTCCCACTTACTTTCTATGCATATTAATGAGCCTTAAGAACTTTGAGACTTTACAGTTGTTATTGGTAAGTAATGTAATAATTATAATGAAGATAAGAGAGGAAGAAGAACATGACAGTCTGATAACTTAGTAACACAAAGGAGTTCAGGAGTGTCAGTGGTAGGAGCAGTGCACATTCAGAACAGGCTTGTAAACCGGGCACAGTCTCTCGGGAAGGTAGCAGTATTTTTTTCTGGTGTGGACTCTACATGTCGGGTTATGTCACTGCTAATTCTCATTTGTGAGCTGAAAAGCTCTGTCTTGTATGTCTGCCTTGTATCGCATCATAACGACTACTCATTACTGGTCTCAGCTAGGTAGAACATGACGAAGTTGTCATCGAACATGCTGATGTCCTGAAATTCTGATTATTTCTTACATGGGTGTTCAGGTCTAAGGATGCCCAACAACTTCATGTTCTGATTATTTCTTACATGGGTATTCAGGTCTAATAATGCCCAACAACTTCATGTTCTGATTATTTCTTACATGGTTGTTCAGGTCTAATAATGCCCAACAACTTCATGTTCTGATTATTTCTTACATGGGTGTTCAGGTGTAAGAATGCCAAACAACAACTTTATGTTCTGATTATTTCTGACATGGGTGTTCAGGCCTAGGAATGCCCAAAAACTTCTTTATGTTCTGATTATTTCTTACATGGTTGTTCAGGTCTAATAATGCCCAACAACTTCATGTTCTGATTGCTTCTTACATGGGTGTTCAGGTCTAGGAATGCCCAACAACTTCTTTATGTTCTGATTATTTCTTACGTGGGTGTTCAGGTCCAAGAATGCCCAAAAATTTCTTCAGGTTCTGATTATTTCTTACATGGGTGTTCAGGTTTAAGAATGCCCATCACCTTCTTCATGTTCGGATTATTTCTTACGTGGGTGTTCAGGTCTAAGAATGCCCAAAAACTTCTTCAGGTTCTGATTATTTCTTACTTGGGTGTTCAGGTCTAAGAATGCCCAACAATGTCTTCATGTTCTGATTATTTATTATATGGGTGTTCAGGTCTAAGAATGCCCAACAACTTCTTCATGATCTGATTTTTTCCTACGTGGGTGTTCAGGTCCAAGAATGCCCAACAACGTCTTTAGGTTCTGATTATTTCTTACATGTGTGTTCAGGTCTAAGAATGCCCAACAACTTCTTCATGTTCTGATTATTTCTTACATGGGTGTTCAGGTCTAAGAATGCCCAACAACTTCTTCATGTTCTGATTATTTCTTACATGGGTGTTCATGTGTAAGAATGCCCAACACCTGCTTCATGTTCTGATTATTTCTTACATGGGTGTTCAGGTCTAAGAATGCCCAACAACTTCATGTTCTGATTATTTCTTACATGGGTGTTCAGGCCTAAGAATGCCCAGCACCTTCTTCATGTTCGGATTATTTCTTACATGCGTGTTCAGGTCTAAGAATGCCCATCAACTTCTTTATGTTCTGATTATGTCTTACATGGGTGTTCAGGTCCAAGAATGCCTAACAACAACTTGTTCTGATTATTTCTTACATGGGTGTTCAGGTCTAAGAATGCCCAACAACTTCTTTATGTTCTGATTATTTCTTACATGGGTGTTCAGGTCTAATAATGCCCCACAACTTCTTTATGTTCTGATTATTTCTTACGTGGGTGTTCAGGTCTAAGAATGCCCAGCACCTTCTTCAGGTTCTAATTATTTCTTACATGGGTGTTCAGGCCTAAGAATGCCCAAAACCAACTTCATGTTCTGATTATTTCTTACATGGGTGTTCAGGCCTAAGAATGCCCAACAATGTTTTCATGTTCTGATTATTTCTTACATGGGTGTTCAGGCCTAAGAATGCCCAACAACAAGTTCATGTTCTGATTATTTCTTACATGGATGTTCAGGTCTAAAAATGCCTAACAACAAGTTCATGTTCTGATTATTTCTTACATGGGTGTTCAGGTCTAAGAATGCTCAACAACAACTTCATGTTGTGATTATTTCTTACATGGGTGTTCAGGTCTAGGAATGCCAAAAAACTTTATGTTCTGATTATTTCTTACGTGGGTGTTCAGGTCAAAGAATGCCCAACAACTTCATGTTCTGATTATGTCTTACATGGGTGTTCAGGTCTAAGAATGCCCACAACAACTTCATGTTCTGATTATTTCTTACATGCGTGTTCAGGTCTAAGAATGCCCAACAACTTCTTTATGTTCTGATTATTTCTTACATTGGTGTTCAGGTCTACGAATGCCCCACAACTTCTATATGTTCTGATTATTTCTTACATGGGTGTTCAGGCCTAAGAATGCCCACAACAACTTCATGTTCTGATGATTTCTTACGTGGGTGTTCAGGTCTAAGAATGCCCAGCACCTTCTTCATGTCCCGATTATTTCTTACATGGGTGTTCAGGTCTAAGAATGCCCAACAACTTCATGTTCTGATTATTTCTTACATGGGTGTTCAGGTCTAAGAATGCCGAACAACAACTTCATGTTCTGATTATTTCTTACATGGGAGTTCAGGTCTAAGAATGCCCAACAACTTCTTTATGTTCTGATTATTTCTTACATGCGTGTTCAGGTCTAAGAATGCCCAACAACTTCTTTATGTTCTGATTATGTCTTACATGGGTGTTCAGGTCTAAGAATGCCCACCAACAACTTCATGTTCTGATTATTTCTTACATGGGTGTTCAGGTCTAAGAATGTCCAACAAATTCTTTATGTTCTGATTATTTCTTACATGGGTGTTCAGGTCTAGGAATGCCCAACAACTTCTTTATGTTCTGATTATTTCTTACGTGGGTGTTCAGGTCCAAGAATGCCCAAAAACTTCTTCAGGTTCTGATTATTTCTTACGTGGGTGTTCAGGTCTAAGAATGCCCAGCACCTTCATGTTCGGATTATTTCTTACGTGGGTGTTCAGGTCAAAGAATGCCCAACAACTTCTTCACGTTCTGATTATTTCTTACATGGGTGTTCAGGTCTAAGAATGCCCAACAACAACTTCATGTTCTGATTATTTCTTACATGGGTGTTCAGGTCTAAGAATGCCCAACAACCTCTTCAGGTTCTGATTATTTGTTACAATATTGTTCAGGTCTATTAATGCCCAACAACTTCTTCAGGTTCTGCTTATTTCTTATATCGGTGTTCAGGTCTAAGAATCCACAACAATTTATTCACGTTCTGATTATTTCTTACATGGATGTTCAGGTCTAAGAATGCCTAACAACAACTTCATGTTCTGATTATTTCTTACATGGGTGTTCAGGTATAAGGATGCCCAACAACTTTTTCAGGCTCTGATTATTTCTTACATGGGTGTTCAGGTCTAAGAATGTCCACCAACTTCATATTCTGATTATTTCTTACATGGGTGTTCAGGTCTAAGAATGCCCAACAACTTCATGTTCTGATTATTTCTTACATGGGTGTTCAGGTCTAAGAATGCCCAGCACCTTCTTCATGTTCTGATTATTTCTTACATGGTTGTTCAGGTCTTGGAATGCCCAACAACTTCTTTATGTTCTGATTATTTTTTTCATGGGTGTTCAGGTGTAAGAATGCCTAACAACAACTTCATGTTCTGATTATTTCTTATATGGGTGTTCAGGTCTAAGAATGCCCATCAACTTCATGTTCTGATTATTTCTTACATGGGTGTTCAGGTCTAAGAATGCCGAACAACAACTTCATGTTCTGATTATTTCTTACATGGGTGTTCAGGTCTAGGAATGCCCAACAACAACTTCATGTTCTGATTATTTCTTACATGGGTGTTCAGGTCTAGGAATGCCCAACAACTTCAGGTTCTGATTAATTCTTACATGGGTGTTCAGGTCTAAGAATGCCCAACAACAGCTTCACGTTCTGATTATTTCTTACATGGGTGTTCAGGTCTAAGAATGCCCAGCACCTTCTTCATGTTCTGATTATTTCTTAAATGGGTGTTCAGGTCTAAGAATGCCCAACAACTTCTATATGTTCTGATTATTTCTTACATGGGTGTTCAGGTCCAAGAATGCCCAATAACTTCTTCACGTTCTGGTTATTTCTTACATGGGTGTTCAGGTCTAAGAATGCCCAACAACAACTTCATGTTCTGATTCTTTCTTACATGGGTGTTGAGGTCTAAGAATGCCCAACAACAACTTTATGTTCTGATTATTTCTTACTTGGGCTATCAGGTCTAAGAATGCCCAACAACTTTATGTTCTGATTATTTCTTACAAGGGTGTTCAGGTGTAAGAATGCCTAACAACTTCATGTTCTGATTATTTCTTACATGGGTGTTTAGGTCTAAGAATGCCCAGCAACTTCATGTTCTGATTATTTCTTACATGGGTGTTCAGGTGTAAGAATGCCTAAAAACAACTTCATGTTCTGATTATTTCTTACATGGGTGTTCAGGTCTAAGAATGCCCAGCACCTTCTTCATGTTCTGATTATGTCTTACATGGGTGTTCAGTTCTAAGAATGCCGAACAACTTCATGTTCTGAGTATTTCTTACATGGGAGTTCAGGTCTAAGAATGCCCAACAACTTCTTTATGTTCTGATTATGTTTTACATGGGTGTTCAGGTCCAAGAATGCCGAACAACTTCTTTATGTTCTGATTATGTCGGGTGTTCAGGTCTAAGAATGCCCAACAACAACTTCATGTTCTGATTGCTTCTTACATGGGTGTTCAGGTCTAGGAATGCCCAACAACTTCTTTATGTTCTGATTATTTCTTAAGTGGGTGTTCAGGTCCAAGAATGCCCAAAAACTTTTTCAGGTTCTGATTATTTCTTACATGGGAGTTCAGGTCTAAGAATGCCCAACAACTTCTTTATGTTCTGATTATGTCTTACATGGGTGTTCAGGTCTAAGAATGCCCAACAACAACTTCATGTTCTGATTATTTCTTACATGGGTGTTCAGGTCTAAGAATGCCCAACAACTTCTTTATGTTCTGATTATTTCTTACATGGGTGTTCAGATCTAGGAATGCCCAACAACTTCTTTATGTTCTGATTATTTCTTAAGTGGGTGTTCAGGTCTAAGGATGCCCAGCACCTTCTTCAGGTTCTGATTAATAGAACGTGCTGGAGGGACAGATTCTTCACCCAGAGACTCCCTATGCTGTGGAACAAAATCCCGGTACATGTGAGGCAGAGCACCTCGCTGGCCTTGTTCAAGAAGAATCTTGACCAATGGATGGGGGATCGCAGATATACCCCAGGGATTACTTCAGTGTCACTGCTTGACAGAGGCACAGCAAAATAATAGGCATAGTTTTATTCAAACTAAAGGGGTGGCGAAAGCCAAATAACTATGGGCTAGGCTTATAAATGCCCTTGGGCAGATAGCCTAGTATGAACCTATGAACCTATTACATGGGTATTCAGGCCTAAGAATGCCCAACAATAACTTCATGTTCTGATTATTTCTTACATGGGTGTTCAGGCCTAAGAATGCCCAACAACAAGTTCATGTTCTGATTATTTCTTACATGGATGTTCAGGTCTAAGAATGCCTAACAACAACTTCATGTTCTGATTATTTCTTACATGGGTGTTCAGGTCTAAGAATGCCCAACAACGTCTTCATGTTTTGATTATTTCTTAAATGGGTGTTCAGGTCTAGGAATGCCCAACAACTTCATGTTCTGATTATTTCTTACATGGGTGTTCAGGTCTAAGAATGCCCAGCACCTTCTTCATGTTCTGATTATTTCTTACATGGGTGTTCAGGTCTAAGAATGCCCAACAACTTCTTCACGTTCTGATTATTTCTTACATGGGTGTTCAGGTCTAAGAATGCCCAACAAATTCATGTTCTGATTATTTCTTACATGGGTGTTCAGGGCTAACAATGCCCAACAATTTCTTCATGTTCTGATTATTTCTTACATGGGTGTTCAGGTCTAAAAATGCCCAGCACCTTCTTCATGTTCTGATTTTTTCTTACTTGGGTGTTCAGGTCTAAGAATGCCCATCAACTTCATATTCTGATTATTTCTTACATGGGTGTTCAGGTCTAAGGATGCCCAACAACTTCTTCATGCTCTGATTATTTCTTACGTGGGTGTTCAAGTCTAGTAATGCCCAACAACTTCTTCAGGTTCTGATTATTTCTTACATGGGTGTTCAGGTCCAAGAATGCCCAACAACTTCTTCACATTCTGATTATTTCTTACATGGGTTTTCAGGTCTAAGAATGCCCAACAACTTCTTTATGTTCTGATTATTTCTTACGTGGGTGTTCAGGTCTAAGAATGCCCAGCACCTTCTTCGTGTTCTGATTATTTCTTACATGGGTGTTCAGGTCCAAGAATGCCCAGCAACAACTTCATGTTCTGATTAATTCTTACATGGGTGTTCAGGTCTAAGAATGCCCAACAACAACTTCATATTCTGATTCTTTCTTAGATGGGTGTTCAGGTCTAAGAATGCCCAACAACTTATTTATGTTCTGATTATTTCTTACATGGGTGTTCAGGTCTAAGAATGCCCAACAACTTCTTTATGTTCTGATTATTTCTTACATGGGTGTTCAGGTCTAAGGATGCCCAACAACAACTTAATCTTCTGATTATTTCTTACATGTGTGTTCAGGTCTAAGAAGGCCGCAAAACTTCTTTATGTTCTGATTATTTCTTACTTGGGTTATCAGGTCTAAGATTGCCCAACAACTTCATGTTTTGATTGTTTCTTACAAGGGTGTTCAGGTGTAAGAATGCCTAACAACAACTTTATGTTCTGATTATTTTTTACATGGGTGTTCAGGTCTAAGAATGCCCAGCAACTTCATGTTCTGATTATTTCTTACATGGGTGTTCAGGTCTAGGAATGCCCAGCACCTTCTTCATGTTCTGATTATGTCTTACATGGGTGTTCAGGTCCAAGAATGCCCAACAACTTCATGTTCTGATTATTTCTTACATGGGTGTTCAGGTCTAAGAATGCCCAACAACTTTATGTTCTGATTATTTCTTACATGGGTGTTCAGGTCTAAGAATGCCCAGCACCTTCTTCATGTTCTGATTATTTCTTACATGGGTGTTCAGGTCTAAGAATGCCCAACAACTTCATGTTCTGATTATTTCTTACATGGGTGTTCAGGTCTAAGAATGCCCAACAACTTCTTTATGTTCTGATTATTTCTTACATGGGTGTTCAGGTCTAAGAATGCCCAACAACTTTATGTTCTGATTATTTCTTACATGGGTGTTCAGGTCTAAGAATGCCCAACAACTTCTTTATGTTCTGATTATGTCTTACATGGGTGTTCAGGTCTAAGAATGCCCAACAACAACTTCATGTTCTGATTATTTCTTACATGGGTGTTCAGGTCTAAGAATGCCTAACAACAACTTCATGTTCTGATTATTTCTTACATGGGTGTTCAGGTCTAAGAATGCCCAGCACCTTCTTCATGTTCTGATTATGTCTTACATGGGTGTTCAGGTCCAAGAATGCCCAACAACTTCATGTTCTGATTAATTCTTACATGGGTGTTCAGGTCCAAGAATGCCGAACAACTTCTTTATGTTCTGATTATGTCTTACATGGGTGTTCAGGTCTAAGAATGCCCAACAACAACTTCATGTTCTGATTATTTCTTACATGGGAGTTCAGGTCTAAGAATGCTCAACAACTTATTTATGTTCTGAATATTTCTTACATGTGTGTTCATGTCTAATAATGCCCAGCTTCATGTTCTGATTTCATCTTACATGGGTGTTCAGGTCTGATAATGCCCAACAACTTCTTTATGTTCTGATTATTTCTCAGTTCTGATTATTTCTCATTTCTTAAGTGGGTGTTCATGTCAAAGAATGCCCAAAAACGCTTTCAGGTTCTGATTATTTCTTACATGGGAGTTCAAGTCTAAGAATGCCCAACAACTTCTTTATGTTCTGATTATTTCTTACATGGGTGTTCAGGTCTAAGAATGCCCAACAACTTCTTTATGTTCTGATTATTTCTTACATGGGTGTTCAGGTCTAAGAATGCCCAACAACTTCTTTATGTTCTGATTATTTCTTACATGGGTGTTCAGGTCTAAGAATGCCCAACAACTTCATGTTCTGATTATTTCTTACATGGGTGTTCAGGTCTAAGAATGCCCAACAACTTCATGTTCTGATTATTTCTTACATGGGTGTTCAGGTCTAAGAATGCCCAACAACTTCTTCATGTTCTGATTATTTCTTACATGGGTGTTCAGGTCTAAGAATGCCCAACAACTTCTTCATGTTCTGATTATTTCTTACATGGGTGTTCAGGTCTAAGAATGCCCAACAACTTCTTCATGTTCTGATTATTTCTTACATGGGTGTTCAGGTCTAAGAATGCCCAACAATGTCTTCATGTTCTGATTATTTCTTACATGGGTGTTCAGGTCTAAGAATGCCCAACAACAACTTCATGTTCTGATTATTTCTTACATGGGTGTTCAGGTCTAAGAATGCCCAACAACTTCATGTTCTGATTATTTCTTACATGGGTGTTCAGGTCTAAGAATGCCCAACAACAACTTCATGTTCTGATTATTTCTTACATGGGTGTTCAGGTCTAAGAATGCCCAACAACTTTATGTTCTGATTATTTCTTACATGGGTGTTCAGGTCTAAGAATGCCCAACAACTTCATGTTCTGATTATTTCTTACATGGGTGTTCAGGTCTAAGAATGCCCAACAACTTCATGTTCTGATTATTTCTTACATGGGTGTTCAGGTCTAAGAATGCCCAACAACTTCTTCATGTTCTGATTATTTCTTACATGGGTGTTCAGGTCTAAGAATGCCCAACAACTTCATGTTCTGATTATTTCTTACATGGGTGTTCAGGTCTAAGAATGCCCAACAACAACTTCATGTTCTGATTATTTCTTACATGGGTGTTCAGGTCTAAGAATGCCCAACAACTTCTTCATGTTCTGATTATTTCTTACATGGGTGTTCAGGTCTAAGAATGCCCAACTTCTTCATGTTCTGATTATTTCTTACATGGGTGTTCAGGTCTAAGAATGCCCAACAACTTCATGTTCTGATTATTTCTTACATGGGTGTTCAGGTCTAAGAATGCCCAACAACTTCTTTATGTTCTGATTATTTCTTACATGGGTGTTCAGGTCTAAGAATGCCCAACAACTTCTTTATGTTCTGATTATTTCTTACATGGGTGTTCAGGTCTAAGAATGCCCAACAACAACTTCATGTTCTGATTATTTCTTACATGGGTGTTCAGGTCTAAGAATGCCCAACAACAACTTCATGTTCTGATTATTTCTTACATGGGTGTTCAGGTCTAAGAATGCCCAACAACAACTTCATGTTCTGATTATTTCTTACATGGGTGTTCAGGTCTAAGAATGCCCAACAACAACTTCATGTTCTGATTATTTCTTACATGGGTGTTCAGGTCTAAGAATGCCCAACAACTTCTTTATGTTCTGATTATTTCTTACATGGGTGTTCAGGTCTAAGAATGCCCAACAACTTCTTTATGTTCTGATTATTTCTTACATGGGTGTTCAGGTCTAAGAATGCCCAACAACTTCTTTATGTTCTGATTATTTCTTACATGGGTGTTCAGGTCTAAGAATGCCCAGCACCTTCTTCATGTTCTGATTATTTCTTACGTGGGTGTTCAGGTCTAAGAATGCCCAACAACTTCTTCATGTTCTGATTATTTCTTACATGGGTGTTCAGGTCTAAGAATGCCCAACAACTTCATGTTCTGATTATTTCTTACATGGGTGTTCAGGTCTAAGAATGCCCAACAACTTCACGTTCTGATTATTTCTTACATGGGTGTTCAGGTCTAAGAATGCCCAACAACTTCGTCATGTTCTGATTATTTCTTACATGGGTGTTCAGGTCTAAGAATGCCCAACAACTTCTTCAGGTTCTGATTATTTCTTAATCTTACATGGGTGTTCAGGTCTAAGAATGCCCAACAACTTCACGTTCTGATTATTTCTTACATGGGTGTTCAGGTCTAAGAATGCCCAACAACTTCATGTTCTGATTATTTCTTACATGGGTGTTCAGGTCTAAGAATGCCCAACAACTTCATGTTCTGATTATTTCTTACATGGGTGTTCAGGTCTAAGAATGCCCAACAACAACAACTTCATGTTCTGATTATTTCTTACATGGGTGTTCAGGTATTCCGGTCTAAGAATGCCCAACAACTTCATGTTCTGATTATTTCTTACATGGGTGTTCAGGTCTAAGAATGCCCAACAACTTCATGTTCTGATTATTTCTTACATGGGTGTTCAGGTCTAAGAATGCCCAACAACTTCTTTATGTTCTGATTATTTCTTACATGGGTGTTCAGGTCTAAGAATGCCCAACAACTTCATGTTCTGATTATTTCTTACATGGGTGTTCAGGTCTAAGAATGCCCAACAACTTCTTCATGTTCTGATTATTTCTTACATGGGTGTTCAGGTCTAAGAATGCCCAACAACTTCTTCATGTTCTGATTATTTCTTACATGGGTGTTCAGGTCTAAGAATGCCCAACAACTTCATGTTCATGTTCTGATTATTTCTTACATGGGTGTTCAGGTCTAAGAATGCCCAACAACAACTTCATGTTCTGATTATTTCTTACATGGGTGTTCAGGTCTAAGAATGCCCAACAACTTCATGTTCTGATTATTTCTTACATGGGTGTTCAGGTCTAAGAATGCCCAACAACTTCATGTTCTGATTATTTCTTACATGGGTGTTCAGGTCTAAGAATGCCCAACAACTTCTTCATGTTCTGATTATTTCTTACATGGGTGTTCAGGTCTAAGAATGCCCAACAACTTCATGTTCTGATTATTTCTTACATGGGTGTTCAGGTCTAAGAATGCCCAACAACTTCATGTTCTGATTATTTCTTACATGGGTGTTCAGGTCTAAGAATGCCCAACAACTTCATGTTCTGATTATTTCTTACATGGGTGTTCAGGTCTAAGAATGCCCAACAACTTCATGTTCTGATTATTTCTTACATGGGTGTTCAGGTCTAAGAATGCCCAACAACTTCTTTATGTTCTGATTATTTCTTACATGGGTGTTCAGGTCTAAGAATGCCCAACAACTTCATGTTCTGATTATTTCTTACATGGGTGTTCAGGTCTAAGAATGCCCAACAACTTCTTTATGTTCTGATTATTTCTTACATGGGTGTTCAGGTCTAAGAATGCCCAACAACTTCATGTTCTGATTATTTCTTACATGGGTGTTCAGGTCTAAGAATGCCCAACAACTTCATGTTCTGATTATTTCTTACATGGGTGTTCAGGTCTAAGAATGCCCAACAACTTCTTTATGTTCTGATTATTTCTTACATGGGTGTTCAGGTCTAAGAATGCCCAACAACTTCATGTTCTGATTATTTCTTACATGGGTGTTCAGGTCTAAGAATGCCCAACAACTTCTTTATGTTCTGATTATTTCTTACATGGGTGTTCAGGTCTAAGAATGCCCAACAACAACTTCATGTTCTGATTATTTCTTACATGGGTGTTCAGGTCTAAGAATGCCCAACAACTTCATGTTCTGATTATTTCTTACATGGGTGTTCAGGTCTAAGAATGCCCAACAACTTCTTCATGTTCTGATTATTTCTTACATGGGTGTTCAGGTCTAAGAATGCCCAACAATGTCTTCATGTTCTGATTATTTATTATATGGGTGTTCAGGTCTAAGAATGCCTAACAACAACTTCATGTTCTGATTATTTCTTACATGGGTGTTCAGGTCTAAGAATGCCCAACAACTTTTATGTTCTGATTATTTCTTACATGGGTGTTCAGGTGTAAGAATGCCCAACACCTTCATGTTCTGATTATTTCTTACATGGGTGTTCAGGTCTAAGAATGCCCAACAACTTTATGTTCTGATTATTTCTTACATGGGTGTTCAGGTCTAAGAATGCCCAACAACTTCATGTTCTGATTATTTCTTACATGGGTGTTCAGGTCTAAGAATGCCCAACAACAACTTCATGTTCTGATTATTTCTTACATGGGTGTTCAGGTCTAAGAATGCCCAACAACTTCATGTTCTGATTATTTCTTACATGGGTGTTCAGGTCTAAGAATGCCCAACAACAACTTCATGTTCTGATTATTTCTTACATGGGTGTTCAGGTCTAAGAATGCCCAACAACTTCTTTATGTTCTGATTATTTCTTACATGGGTGTTCAGGTCTAAGAATGCCCAACAACTTCATGTTCTGATTATTTCTTACATGGGTGTTCAGGTCTAAGAATGCCCAACAACTTCTTTATGTTCTGATTATTTCTTACATGGGTGTTCAGGTCTAAGAATGCCCAAAATGCCCAGCACCTTCTTCATGTTCTGATTATTTCTTACATGGGTGTTCAGGTCTAAGAATGCCCAACAACTTCTTCATGTTCTGATTATTTCTTACATGGGTGTTCAGGTCTAAGAATGCCCAACAACAACTTCATGTTCTGATTATTTCTTACATGGGTGTTCAGGTCTAAGAATGCCCAACAACTTCTTTATGTTCTGATTATTTCTTACATGGGTGTTCAGGTCTAAGAATGCCCAACAACTTCTTTATGTTCTGATTATTTCTTACATGGGTGTTCAGGTCTAAGAATGCCCAACAACTTCTTCATGTTCTGATTATTTCTTACATGGGTGTTCAGGTCTAAGAATGCCCAACAACTTCATGTTCTGATTATTTCTTACATGGGTGTTCAGGTCTAAGAATGCCCAACAACTTCTTTATGTTCTGATTATTTCTTACATGGGTGTTCAGGTCTAAGAATGCCCAACAACTTCATGTTCTGATTATTTCTTACATGGGTGTTCAGGTCTAAGAATGCCCAACAACTTCATGTTCTGATTATTTCTTACATGGGTGTTCAGGTCTAAGAATGCCCAACAACTTCATGTTCTGATTATTTCTTACATGGGTGTTCAGGTCTAAGAATGCCCAACAACTTCTTTATGTTCTGATTATTTCTTACATGGGTGTTCAGGTCTAAGAATGCCCAACAACTTCTTTATGTTCTGATTATTTCTTACATGGGTGTTCAGGTCTAAGAATGCCCAGCACCTTCTTCATGTTCTGATTATTTCTTACATGGGTGTTCAGGTCTAAGAATGCCCAGCACCTTCTTCATGTTCGGATTATTTCTTACGTGGGTGTTCAGGTCAAAGAATGCCCAACAACTTCATGTTCTGATTATGTCTTACATGGGTGTTCAGGTCTAAGAATGCCCAAGAACAACTTCATGTTCTGATGATTTCTTACGTGGGTGTTCAGGTCTAAGAATGCCCAGCACCTTCTTCATGTTCGGATTATTTCTTACGTGGGTGTTCAGGTCAAAGAATGCCCAACAACTTCATGTTCTGATTATGTCTTACATGGGTGTTCAGGTCTAAGAATGCCCAACACCTTCTTCATGTTCGGATTATTTCTTACGTGGGTGTTCAGGTGTAAGAATGCCCAGAACCTTCTTCATGTTCTTATTATTTCTTACGTGGGTGTTCAGGTCTACGAATGCCCAACAACTTCTTCACGTTCTGGTTATTTCTTACATGGGAGTTCAGGTCTAATAATGCCCAACAACAACTTCACGTTCTGATTATTTCTTACATGGGTGTTCAGGTCTAAGAATGCCCAACAACCTCTTCAGGTTCTGTTTATTTGTTACAATCGTGTTCAGGTCTAAGAATGCCCAGCACCTTCTTCATGTTCTGATTATTTCTTACATGGGTGTTCAGGTCTATTAATGCCCAACAACTTCTTCAGGTTCTGATTATTTCTTATATCGGTGTTCAGGTCTAAGAATGCCCAACAACTTCTTTATGTTCTGATTATTTTTTTCATGGGTGTTCAGGTGTAAGAATGCCTAACAACAACTTCATGTTCTGATTATTTCTTACATGGGTGTTCAGGTCTAAGAATGCCCAACAACTTCATGTTCTGATTATTTCTTACATGGATGTTCAGGTCTAAGAATGCCGAACAACAACTTCATGTTCTGATTATTTCTTACATGGGTGTTCAGGTCCAAGAATGCCCAACAACTTCATGTTCTCATTATTTCTTACATGGGTGTTCCGGTCTAGGAATGCCCAACAACAACTTCATGTTCTGAGTATTTCTTACATGGGTGTTCAGGTCTAGTAATGCCCAACAACTTCTTCAGGTTCTGATTATTTCTTACATGGGTGTTCAGGTCTAAGAATGCCCAACAACTTCTTCATGTTCTGATTATTTCTTACATGGGTGTTCAGGTCTAAGAATGCCCAACAACAACTTCATGTTCTGATTCTTTCTTACATGGGTGTTCAGGTCCAAGAATGCCCAACAACTTCATGTTCCGATTGTTTCTTACATGGGTGTTCAGGTCTAAGAATGCCCAGCACCTTCTTCATGTTCTGATTATTTCTTACATGGGTGTTCAGGTCCAAGAATGCCCAACAACAACTTCATGTTCTGATTATTTCTTACATGGGTGTTCAGGTCTAAGAATGCCCAACAACAACTTCATGTTCTGATTAATTCTTACATGGGTGTTCAGGTCTAAGAATGCCTAAAAACAACTTCATGTTCTGATTATTTCTTACATGGGTGTTCAGGTCTAAGAATGCCCAACACCTTCTTCATGTTCTGATTAATTCTTACATGGATGTTCAGGTCCAAGAATGCCGAACAACTTCTTTATTTTCTGAATGTTTCTTACATGGGTGTTCAGGTCTAAGAATGCCCAACAACTTTATGTTCTGATTATTTCTTACATGGGTGTTCAGGTCTAAGAATGCCCAACAACAACTTCATGTTCTGATTATTTCTTACATGGGTGTTCAGGTCTAAGAATGCCCAACAACTTCATGTTCTGATTATTTCTTACATGGGTGTTCAGGTCTAAGAATGCCCAACAACAACTTCATGTTCTGATTAAATCTTACATGGGTGTTCAGGTCCAAGAATGCCGAACAACTTCTTTATGTTCTGATTATGTCTTACATGGGTGTTCAGGTCTAAGAATGCCCAACAACAACTTCATGTTCTGATTATTTCTTACATGGGTGTTCAGGTCTAAGAATGCCCAACAACTTCTTTATGTTCTGATTATTTCTTACATGGGTGTTCAGGTGCAATAATGCCCAACAATTTATTCATGTTCTGATTATTTCTTACATGGGTGTTCAGGTCTAAGAATGCCCAACAACTTCTTTATGTTCTGATTATTTCTTACATGGTTGTTCAGGTCTAATAATGCCCAACAACTTCATGTTCTGATTGCTTCTTACATGGGTGTTCAGGTGTAAGAATGCCTAACAACAACTTCATGTTCTGATTATTTCTTACATGGGTGTTCAGGTCTTAGAATGCCCAACAACTTCATGTTCTGATTATTTCTTACATGGGTGTTCAGGTCTAAGAATGCCCAACAACTTCTTTATGTTCTGATTATTTCTTACATGGGTGTTCAGGTCTAAGAATGCCCAACAACTTCTTTATATTCTGATTATGTCTTACATGGGTGTTCAGGTCTAAGAATGCCCAACAACTTCATGTTCTGATTATTTCTTACATGGGTGTTCAGGTCTAAGAATGCCCAACAACTTCTTTATCTTCTGATTATTTCTTACATGGGTGTTCAGGTCTAGTAATGCCCAACAACTTCACGTTCTGATTATTTCTTACATGGGTGTTCAGGTGTAAGAATGCCTAACAACAACTTCATGTTCTGATTATTTCTTACATGGGTGTTCAGGTCTAAGAATGTGCAGCACCTTTTTCATGTTCTGATTGTTTCTTACATGGGTGTTCAGGTCCAAGAATGCCCAACAGCAACTTCATGTTCTGATTAATTCTTACATGGGTGTTCAGGTCCAAGAATGCCGAACAACTTCTTTATGTTCTGATTGTTTCTTACATGGGTGTTCAGGTCTAAGAACGCCCAACAACTTTATGTTCTGATTATTTCTTACATGGGTGTTCAGTTCTAAGAATGCCGAACAACTTCATGTTCTGATTATTTCTTACATGGGTGTTCAGGTCCAAGAATGCTGAACAACTTCTTTATGTTCTGATTGTTTCTTACATGGGTGTTCAGGTCTAAGAATGCCCAACAACTTTTTTATATTCTGATTATGTCTTACATGGGTGTTCAGGTCTAAGAATGCCCAACAACTTTATGTTCTGATTATTTCTTACATGGGTGTTCAGGTCTAAGAATGACCAACAACTTCATGTTCTCATTATTTCTTACATGGGTGTTCAGGCCTAAGAATGCCCAACAACTTCTTTATGTTCTGATTATGACTTACATGGGTGTTCAGGTCTAAGAATGCACAACAACTTCATGTTCTGATTATTTCTTACATGGGTGTTCAGGTCTAAGAATGCCCAACAACAACTTCATGTTCTGATTATTTCTTACATGGGAGTTCAGGTCTAAGAATGCCCAACAACTTTATGTTCTGATTATTTCTTACATGGGTGTTCATGTCTAAGAATGCCCAACGACTTCATGTTCTCATTATTTCTTACATGGGTGTTCAGGCCTAAGAATGCCCAACAACTTCTTTATGTTCTGATTATGACTTACATGGGTGTTCAGGTCTAAGAATGCCCAGCAACTTCATGTTCTGATTATTTCTTACATGGGTGTTCAGGTCTAAGAATGCCCAACAACTTTATGTTCTGATTATTTCTTACATGGGTGTTCATGTCTAAGAATGCCCAACGACTTCATGTTCTCATTATTTCTTACATGGGTGTTCAGGCCTAAGAATGCCCAACAACTTCTTTATGTTCTGATTATGACTTACATGGGTGTTCAGGTCTAAGAATGCACAACATGGGAGGGTGGCCTAATGGTTAAGGTGTTTGCCTTACAAACACAAGGTGCAGGGTTTGAGTCTCGCAAGGGATAATTGGCTAGGCTTACAATGGCTCTCAAGGGCACTTAGCCTAGTACTAACCTATGAACCTATGAACAACAACTTCGTGTTCTGATTATTTCTTACATGGGTGTTCAGATCTAAGAATGCCCAACAACAACTTCATGTTCTGATTATTTCTTACATGGGAGTTCAGGTCTAAGAATGCCCAACAACTTCTTTATGTTCTGATTATTTCTTACATGGGTGTTCAGGTCTAAGAATGCCCAGCACCTTCTTCATGTTCTGATTATGTCTTACATGGGTGTTCAGGTCCAAGAATGCCCAACAACAACTTCATGTTCTGATTAATTCTTACATGGGTGTTCAGGTCCAAGAATGCCTATGTCTGACATGGGTGTTCAGGTCTAAGAATGCCCAACAACAACTTCATGTTCTGATTATTTCTTACATGGGAGTTCAGGTCTAAGAATGCTCAACAATTTCTTTATGTTCTGATTATTTCTTACATGGGTGTTCAGGTGCAATAATGCCCAACAATTTATTCATGTTCTGATTATTTCTTACATGGGTGTTCAGGTCCAAGAATGCCCAACAACTTCTTTATGTTCTGATTATTTCTTACATGTGTGTTCAGGTCTAATAATGCCCAACAACTTCATGTTCTGATTGTTTCTTACATGGGTGTTCAGGTCTAGGAATGCCCAACAACTTCTTTATGTTCTGATTATTTCTTACATGGTTGTTCAGGTCTAATAATGCCCAACAACTTCATGTTCTGATTGCTTCTTACATGGGTGTTCAGGTCTAGGAATGCCCAACAACTTCTTTATGTTCTGATTATTTCTTAAGTGGGTGTTCAGGTCCAAGAATGCCCAAAAACTTTTTCAGGTTCTGATTATTTCTTACATGGGAGTTCAGGTCTAAGAATGCCCAACAACTTCTTTATGTTCTGATTATGTCTTACATGGGAGTTCAGGTCTAGGAATGCCAACAACAACTTCATGTTCTGATTATTTCTTACATGGGTGTTCAGGTCTCATAATGCCCAACAACTTCTTTATGTTCTGATTATTTCTTACATGGGTGTTCAGGTCTAGTAATGCCCAACAACTTCTTCACGTTCTGATTATTTCTTACATGGGTGTTCAGTTCTAAGAATGCCCAACAACTTCTTCCTGCTCTGATTATTTCTTACATGGGTGTTCAGGTCTAAGAATGCCCAACAACAACTTCATGTTCTGATTATTTCTTAAATGGGTGTTCAGATCTATGAATGCCCAACAACTTCTTTATGTTCTGATTATTTCTTACATGGGTGTTCAGGTCTAAGAATGCCCAACAACTTCTTTATGTTCTGATTATTTCTAAAGTGGGTGGTCAGGTCTAGGAATGCCCAACAACTTCATGTTCTGATGATTTCTTACGTGGGTGTTCAGGTCTAAGAATGCCCAACACCTTCTTCATGTTCGGATTATTTCTTACGTATGTGTTCAGGTCTAAGAATGCCCAGCACCTTCTTCATGTTCGGATTTCTTATGTGGGTGTTCAGGTCTAAGAATGCCCGACAACTTCTTTATGTTCTGATTATTTCTTACTTGGGTTTTCAGGTCTAGGAATGCCCAACAACTTCTTTATGTTCTGATTATTTCTTACATAGGTGTTCAGGTCTTAGAATGCCTTACAACAACTTCATGTTCTGATTATTTCTTACATGGTTGTTCAGGTATAAGAATGCCCAGCACCTTCTTCATGTTCGGATTATTTCTTACGTGTGTGTTCAGGTCTAAGAATGCCCAGCACCTTCTTCATGTTCTGATTATTTCTTACGTGGGTGTTCAGGTCTAAGAATGCCCAGCACCTTCTTCATGTTCGGATTATTTCTTACGTGGGTGTTCAGGTCTAAGAATGCCCAACAACTTCTTTATGTTCTGATTATTTCTTACATAGGTGTTCAGGTCTTAGAATGCCTTACAACAACTTCATGTTCTGATTATTTCTTACATGGGTGTTCAGGTCTAAGAATGCCCAACAACAACTTCATGTTCTGATTATTTCTTACATTGGTGTTCAGGTCTAAGAATGACCAACAACTTCTTCACGTTCTGATTATTTCTTACAATCGTGTTGAGGTCTATGAATGCCTGCTGCATGAGGTGTGTACACCACTCATACCAAGGCAGCGAATATATCATAGGGTCGTTTTTTTGAGGAATTCTCCCCTGAGCTTGTTAATAATACCTTATGCACAAGTGCTGTGCAGTCCCTTTCTGATGTCAACCAACGTCAGGGTCCTTTCACTTGTAACCTGCTGCTGTCTGGTCTACATGTCATGAGTTCATGCTGCAGCTTTTATTCTCTTTACTAACAACAGCAGCAAATGGCAGAGCAGGCAGAACCATGGCACCCCACATGCAGGCTGGGCTTATGGATACTGAATTGTAAAATAGTACCCATATATTACATTCTCATTTCTACATTTGAGTGGGCAATTCAAAATATGTTCTCTAATGCTCTTTTTGTTAAAACTGTGGAGTATCTTGTTTCAGTTTGGCCTTATATATTTTTTTTCTTCTAGTGCAGACATGGACAATAAAAAATATCATCCAGGAAAACTTATCTAGAGAAATATTTTGAGTCCAACTGAATGCTAAGGAAAATCTGCATTTAGGCACCAGGTTTTCACTATGGCTTTAGCTTCAGTTTCAAATACCTATATGAAAATTATAAAAGCTGTTATAATGTCTGTTTGAGGGAATATATGCAAGGTTATAGTTGTCAATGCATTTTGTAGGTTCATAGGTGTGTACTAGGCTAATGGCCCTCGAGCCTTCACAAGCCTAGCCCATAGGATAATTCTGACATTGTGCCATCTGACCTTAGTTCTCAGTGTCTCTGACGAGTAGAGCCACTGGTGTTATTCCCAGGGTTAATTTTCTGTTTCCCATCCACTCATCAAGATTTCTCTTGAAGAGGGTCAGTGAGGTGCTCTGCTTGACATGTATGGGAAGCTTCTTCCCTAGCATGGGCAGTCTCTGGGTTATGAACCTGTCCCTCCAGCATGTTTTGTTAATTGTGGTGATGAGGTCCCTGAAGCATGTGGTGTGGCGGGATTGGGATTTCTTTAGGTGTAGCATTTCTAACAGAGCTGGGTCAGACATGGCTGTATAAGTCAAGCAGAGATTGCCTCTAAATAGGCGATATGGTACAGAGAATAGTTGGGTTTTTTTGAGTCTGTCCATATAGGCCAAGTGTTTAAGGCCTAGAATCCTCTTTGTGAGGTACTTGTGCAGCCTCTCCAGTTGTTGCAGGTGTCTAGTGAGGTACATGCCAAATGGGGCATTGTACTCAATGACTGGCCTAATGAGGGAAGAGTAGAGGGAGACAATGACCTCTTTCATCCAGGATGCAAAACCCTTAGTAATGGGATGTGCCACATAGAAGGACTTTCTGACCGCAGTGACAATATGGTGATCAAAAGAGAGGTTGCTGTGAACCCAGATATCTTATAACACCTTCTGTGTTCAGTGGACTACCATCAATGTGGTAATTCATGGGAACCAGGTTTTGCCCAAAGGGTATAACGGCACATATTTTGGCATTGAGCTTAAGGACATGGTTCTGACACTAGTTGTTGGTCTCAGTGAGGCCATTCTGTAGGATGTCAACATCACTTGGGGAGTTAATAACAGCTCCCAACTTGCAATCATCTGGGAACTTTGTCAGCCTGAGTCCCTTCGTGTTGGCCTGGACTTCAGAGAAGTAGATACCAAACAGGAGAGGACCCAGGACCAAACCCTGTTGGACTCCACTCGTGACTAGTCAGCAGTCTGACTTGAAGTCAGCTACTTTCACACTGTGGGTTGTATTTGTGAGCCAGTTTGCAACCCACCTAGTAATATAGGGGTTGATGTCAAGCTTAGTGATTTTTTCTATGATTCCTGAGTGGGGAATGATATCAAAAGCCTTGGCCAGATTAAGGTAGGCTGTATGAACCACCTTGCCTTCATCCACAGATCTGTTGACTGACTCAAAGAAGTTGACCAAGGTGAGCAGGCATAATTTATCCTTTACAAAACCAAACTGTGTGGGATCCAGAGTTTGGAGATTCCCTATATCCTTGTTTATTAGGTCCATGATGATGTGTTCCATAGCTTTGCATATCAGACTCATCAGGCTAATGGGACGATAGTTCCCAGGGTCTGTAGTCACTCCTACTTTGTGTAGAGCGATAACTGTAGCAGTGCACCATTCAGCAGGGACAAAGCCTGAGGTGAGGCTGTGATTGAACAGGGCACACAGGTGAGGTGCCAGTTCACTCTGTAGTTCATGTAGAACACAGCCAGGGATATTGCCACGTCCCATAGAAGCTGTATTCTTGGCCTTGGACAGTGCTGTTTTAACCTGTGCAGCAGCAATACTGGGTGCCTGGCAATCTACTGGTATTGTGATTGGTCTTTTTGGGGGGACAGAGGGGTAAAGTTGGCACTGAATCTGTTGGCCAGTATATTGGCAATATCTGTTGGCTCGGTATAAGAGGTACTATTGTGCAGTAGCTGGGTATTGCCATGAAGATTCTTTATGTAACTATAGAAGGCCTTGTGGTTGTCTTTACTATTTTCTGCAATTTTGTTTTGATAGCTAGCTTTAGAGAATTTGATGAGGAATCTCAACTTTTTGTTGAGGCTGATAAGGGAGTTTTTCCAGTCTTGGGACTTTACCTTATTCTGCATCAGTTTTCTCCTTCTGTTTTAGACTTTGTTTATGGCAGGGGACCACCAGTTTGGCTTCCTTTTTTTGGAGGAGAGCGTCTTGGTTCTATTGGGTATAGCGAGATCCATGCATTTGTGTACGTGTTCGTACAGTGCATTGGTGCATGATTCTGCGGTCACGCAACTATTCTCCATTTGCATGGGTGCCGTGAAGTTAGCCACCTCTGTTTTTAGGAGCCCAAAGTTAGCTTTGGGGAAGCTTTTCATGGTGGTTACCTTTGTGGGGTGGGGTGGAGGTGGGAGGCCTGTGGATTTCCAAGGTGATTAGTTTGTGGTTGGATCTAACCAGGGAGGAGCTGACTACTGGTGTAGAGCAACAGTCACCCATGTTAGTAATGACCAGGTCAAGGATGTTGCTACCTCTAGTGAGGGTAAGAATGGGCTGGTCCAGGGCACTAGAATTAATGAACTCCAGGAAATGTAGGGCAAGTGTATTGGTACATGAGTAGTTTACCCAGTTAATGGAGCTGAAGTCACCTACTAAGAGTGTTAGGTTGGACCCTAATATTCTCCAGGGTGCTTAGGAATGTGGAGTTTGAATCTTGGGACATGGTTGAGGACCTATAGTAGGCTATGACCTGAATCGCTGTCTTGCCCAATGTTAGCTGCACCTGAAGTATCTCTGATGAGTTATGTTGGGCTACCAGTCTGGAGGTGTGCACATCCTTTATGAATATGGAAACACCACCGCCTTTGGAGCTTCAGTCCAAGTTCTGTGGATGAAAGGTGTAGAGTGAGTTATAGCCTGGTGTAGTGCAGGGGTGCTTTTTGCTGCCTTCAACCAGATCTCTGTTCCAGCACAAATGTCGATGTTCTCCCTTTTAAGGAGTGCTTTGAGCGAATGCATTTTGAAATTTAGACCTCTAGTGTTGAGCAGTATAACCCTCAAATTGCATTTGTTTGTAGCTGTTATGGTGGTAATTTGGTCTTTGGAACATTGCCTAAAAAAGGCACTATAGGGGTTGCAAGAGCCTTGGCCAGTATCCAGAAGCCCAGGGGGTGACAGATGCAGGCCATCTCTGGCAAAGCATCAAGGTCTGTCAGTCATGTCATCCCAGGCAGACAGATACTGGATCCCCTTAGACTGACACCAGAAACTTAGCCAGTTGTTGAAATCAATCATTTTCTGCTTGTACTGTGGTATCATTCGTGATGGTAGGATGCTGCTCAGGGCTAGGGTCATACCCGCCAGGGCTACATAATCTGAGAGCTCCCCCATGTCTCTTTTCATGTAGTCCAGGGAGCTATGTCTCAGGTCATTCACACCCACATGTACAATGACAGAGTCATATTTGTACCTGTTGAGGGATCTGAGTGCATGCGTTATGTGGTGGATCCTGGCACCTGACAGGCAGTTGATTGTTGCTTTTTCCTTATTCAACCTCGTGAGTGGAACATCAGTATGCCTATCGAGTCAGCTATGACTAGTGTGCTGAGTATGCTGTTTTGCCTTAGGGTCTTTGGTTGAGTGGCACACTGTTTAGGAGAGTTATGTGTCTCGTGATTAGTGTTGTGTTGTGGTGGTCAAGTGTTTTTCTGCCTTGGAGGTCTTTGCTGCTGGGTAGATTTTTATTGAGAGCCTCCGTGCAGGTGGGTGTGTGGTTTGTGTTTTTATGTGAAGGCAGTGCTGGTGTGTGTTCTGCAGGACTATGTGCTCCATGTGGTGTGGTGCAAGTGTTGACCTTTTCCTCTTGACCAGCTATTCCGGTCTTGGCTGGAGATGCGTGGCTTCCACTTTGGATATATAAGTGCATCTCTTGCAAGTCTGAGTGTTGGAAGGTAAGAGGAGAGGGTTGTTGGTGCACATGAGGTAGTTGCTACACTGCCTCAGGAAGCCCAAGTTCACCAGGTTAATAAAAGAAAGTACAGGGATCTGAACTTTAGACATACCTAGAGGGGTGGGCATTGATAATAAGTACTGGATCTGTTTCCTTGTAGAATGTTTAGTGCTGGTAGCTCTTTTGTGTGCTACAATAATTGCTACAAGAAGTCAGGTAAAATGCTAGACTAATAAGCTAGTATAAGTGCAGGAGAGGCGAGAACTAGTAGATCTAAGGGGAAAATTGAAGAGCAGACTCTGGCACTACTCAGAAGCTTTAAAACAATCTTAGATACAGCAAGTTTGTATCTGGACTAGACTAGTTACAGGAAAGGTGGGAAACAAGCACAAACACGAGCTTTTAAACCAGAAAGTTAAGAGATGGAAAAGGTGCCCAAATGGCCAATAAACTACAATTTCTGGGCCAGGAACCACTCCTCTCGTGGTAGATAGGCTACCTCATGCTTACCACTCCCACTGATAAGCTAGAAGGCTTCCCTCCAACACAGAAAGGCTTGGGGGGTGGGGTCAGGAGCTTACAAACAGTCCTGGATACAGCAAATCCGTATCTGGACTAGACTAGAATCAGGAAAGGTGGGAAACAGGTGCAAATGCGGGCTTTTAAATCAGAAAGTTGAGAGAGATGGAAAAACTGCTCGAACAGCCAATAACTACAATTTCTGGGACAGAAACCACTCCTTATGTGGTAGATAGGTTACCTACTTGCATGTGTAAGGCAGTTAAGGAGAACTGCAAAAGAAAGAGTACACATTACGTAGAATATGCAGACTGAGAAGCATCTTGACAGGGCTACTTCTGAGTGGAAAAGAGGCAGCTGATATCTGGCTAACTTACTAATATGTATCTCATGTCTTGGAAGTCTGTACATCAATAGAGTTTCCTGCATGTGCTTACTAGTTGTGCTATGTACTCAGCAAATGTGCAGCTTTTTACTTCAGATGATAAGTTATTCCAGGTAGCTGGTGTAATCTTTGAAACAGCATTTTCATCAACAACAAAGTTGATTGGTAATGCAAATAGGGAAAGTGTGTGTTTATTCAAATTAAGGAGACAGGAAATATAGCTGATTTGGCTCTAAGTAAGAATAATCTGGATCAGCTGTTTTTTACTAAGGAAATGCAATTACCTCACAGACAAAAGGTGCAGGGTTTGAGTTCTACTTGGAGAAATTGGCTGCACTTAAAGTGGCATTCAAAGGGCTGCTAGCCTGCTGCTTATCCATGAACTAACGTTTTGCTGCTCAACAGATTGATAAATCTGCAGATTCTGTGATGGTGATTTCGTGGGTCTTGCTGTTTTCATCATTTGTGAGTGCAACAATGGAGATGACTTGTGTATGGCACCTAAAACTTGTATTGTGATCAAACCTGATCTTTGTGTGTTGATCTAAGAGTCACTGTACCCTTAGGGCTTTTTACTATAATATTAGAGCACTGCAGGAAGTTATGGTTCAGACAAAAAGCATTACTACTGTTTTGTGTAGTGTATTGTTATTTTTTACTGCAGAGACAGATCCATACCTTGCTTTCCTAGGTGGTTGACGGAGGAAGGTGACTGGAGCAGGAATAGGTCATCGGTTTACATAATACATTGTAGAGTAAAGAGAAGGAATGAATACCGAGAAGTGTAGCAGTCATGGGCTGCACAGTGTGGCACATGAGAAGTGTAGAGGTCAAGGACTGAACACTGTGGCACACAAAGTGTAGAGGTCAAGGACTGAACACTGTGACACATGATAAATGTAGAGGTCAAGGACTGAACACTGTGGCACACGAAGTGTAGAGGTCAAGGACAGAACACTGTGGCACATGAAGTGTAGCGGTCAAGCACTGAACACTGTGACACATGATAAATGTAGTGGTCAAGGACTGAACACTGTGTCACATGATAAATGTAGAGGTCAAGGACTGAACACTGTGGCACACGAAGTGTAGAGGTCAAGGACTGAACACTGTGACACATGATAAATGTAGAGTTCAAGGACTGAACACTGTGGCACATGAAGTGTAGAGGTCAAGGACTAAACACTGTGTCACATGATAAATGTAGAGGCCAAGGACTGAACACTGTGGCACACAAACTGTAGAGGTCGAGGACTGAACACTGTGACACATGATAAATGTAGAGGTCAAGGACTGAACACTGTGGCACACAAAGTGTAGAAGTCAAGGACTGAACACTGTGGCACATGAAGTGTAGAGGTCAAGGACTGAACACTGTGACACATGATAAATGTAGAGGTCAAGGACTGAACACTGTGTCACACGAAGTGTAGAGGTCATGGACTGAAAACTGTGACACATAAATGTAGTGGTCAAGGACTGAACACTGTGGCACATGAAGTGTAGAGGTCAAGGACTGAACACTGTGTCACACGAAGTATAGAAGTCAAGGACTGAACACTGTGGCACACAATAAATGTAGAGGTCAAAGGCTGAACATGGTGGCACACAATAAATGTAGAGGTCAAAGCTGAACACTGTTGTGCATAATTGTGGAGGTCAAGGACTGAACACTCTAGCATAAGATAAGTATAGAGGTCAAGAACTGAACACGGTGACACACTGCCTTTAAAAGTGCCAGTAGCTTAGGAATTTGTGTATGAGATAATCCAGAAGGTTCTGTGACTGAGGAAGATTTTTGAGCCATGAGAGTTCACGTCATCACCCATCCCTTGTTTCTATGAGTCAAGAAGGCATACATGGTCTATGACTTTAGATACACCCATAGATACATTAAACGTACATCTGAGTAGTGATATTTTTTGAAATCAAGGTAGATCTGGTTGGTGACATAGTACAGAGAAGTAACATTACTGAATCATGTCTAAAATGGTGTTACTCATCTAGGAGAACGGTGTGGCTATTAAAGAGTTCAAATAGCCATTTCTAAAGGATATTCTACAGATTTTTACTTTGCTGATACTAGCAATGGGGATTTGACCTTTGGTACAGGACAGATATGGGCACTGTTAAAGTTTTGTGGGGTATTCCCACTAGTAAGAATGAGATTAGCGGTACTTACTTCAGGTTTACTGATGATTGAACTTGCTAGTATTAAAATTAGTGCTGTGACATATAACATGCAGGCATTTTATTTTTATCAGTAATAATAAGGCTGTTACTTGAGGGCCTGCTGCTGTGGAAAGGAGTGTTTATGAAGTCTGAGATAAGGTCTGCCCTGGCAGAGAATATTTACAAGTAGTAAGGATATGCTGGTTAAGAGAGCTAAAGTGCCTGTTTGGATTCATGCTATTCACTGAATTGCATTTAATCAAATGCGATTCTTTAAAAAAGAAAAGAAAAAAACACTTTCAGTGATCACAAATTTTTTTTTTTCCTAGAGGGCAACTTACATATATCAGTTTTGAGACTGCAGAACAGTGAATAAAAAGTGCAACCTCAGAAATCACTGAACATTTTTTAGTCGTTACACTTCAAACAGAATTCAATTAAAAGTCATTTAGCAACTTGACATGCATTCCTCTGCTTGATGTACTCTGGTTATTTATGATTAATTTTAAGGATTTTCAGAACATTTTAAAGGTTTAAAAAGGGTGCAGTGTATTGACCTCTTACACATGATGATTTTGTACAGTTCACTGTTATTCTGACGGTTGCTGTAAATTCCTTGTGCAAATTGTATCTTGAGATTTCTGCTGGGTTTCTGTTCCTTTGCTTTGCTGCATTGTATAAGGAATGATCTGAGACTAGGTGAGAGTAGGTTAGCATAATGGTTAATATCCTTGCATCCCATGCACAAGGTACAAGGTTGATCCTGACCTCCGGCCAATGCCTGTGTGGAGTTTTCATGTTCTACTTATATCTCTGTGGAGTTCATTTCACCTCCAAAAACATGCTGAGTGTTTCCTTCTCAAGCCCATCCAAGAATGGAGCTGTGGGCAGCAACATAGACTCTATATGGTGTCCTACAGGGAGAAGAGTTGTGCTGACCAACAGCAATGGGCATGTACTGAAGGGTACAGTATCCTCAAGATAAAAGAATACTGATCACAGGCTGTGCACTGAGACAGGGCTAGCCACTCGATGGGGTAAAATATGGTTCTATGTGATTTGGTTGTGTGAACCAATGTCACTAAATGGACATGGGAATTTCTAGGTGATGAGTTGGTTGTGAAGCTCGTGCCCCGGCCTAGCAATCAAGGAGCCTTAATCCTCACCACTAACACCAGTGAGGGGCGTCTCATATAGGAGGAAAGGATAACAAATACACACAATAAAGTGCAATTTCCCTTAAGAGCACACAGAGATCACAGTCAGTCCAGGGCTAGTCGCTCTCTTGCTCTCCAGGTCCCCAATAAGACTCCCCACTGGCATGGCTATGGGGTACAGATCTTAGACTAGTGGACACGCTAAAACCTCCAGCACCCTCTCTGTCCAACCAGTGATCTGTGTCCCTGCCCAAGTAGCTGACACACACACACACACACACACACACACACACACACACACACACACACACACACACACACACTTTAAGAGTTTATACAACCATACAGACACTCCTGGGGAAGGCTGGCACAGATTCTCCAGCTGAGCCCCTTTTCCCCAGACTATACAGTAGTATCACCTGCCACAACCCACTCATATTTATCAGCTACTCAAAGGCCCTTAAAATGGTGTCCAATTATTACTGTGCAATATTATTATCCAATTGGTAAGTGTGACTAAACAGTCAAGGCTTATTAGAGTGACTTGGTACAGGATCACTATATACATGCAATGTACTCTAGAGCTTAAATTATCTCTACACAAAACAGCCACAGCTGAAAGGGTTTAAAAATATTTAATAATAAATAAAAACACAAGACAGTACTTACTACACAGTGCTAGTCAGGAGTTCAGCGATCACAGAGAAATACTTAAAAGAATTCAGTAGTACAGTTCTGACATCACAGAAAAAGACTTAGTCTTATCTTTGTAGTTTCTAGCTATTTCTAAGAAAAAACACAAGTCTAAGATAAACTTACATATAGAGCAAGACAGAGTGCTGATGAGTTGGATGGTCAAGACAAAAATGCTTAATGTTCATTATTCTCTCTGTTTTTAAAATCACATTCCTGGTTCCCATTACATCATTTTTCACACTTCCCTGGGTTACATTATATCATTCATCACTTCCCTGGGTTACATTACATAATTCGTCACACTTCCCTGGGTTACATTACATCATTCTTCACACTTCCTTGGGTCACATTGCATCATTCGTCACACTTTCCTGGGTTACATTACATCATTCTTCACACTTCCCTGGGTTACATTACATCATTCTTCACACTTCCCTGGGTTACATTGCATCATTCTTTACACTTTCCTGGGTCACATTACATCATTCTTCACACTTCCCTGGGTTACATTGGGTTACAGATGAGGCTGTAACCCATTTCAACAATACCTTCCTAAAAATTCTTAACCAACATGCTCCATCCCGCTTAGTCAGAGTCAAATCCAAAGCAGCCCCTTGGCTCTCTAAAACAACTAGACAAACTATGAGAGCTAGAAATAAACTATGGTCTAAATGGAGGTCCACAAAAAATCCAACTGACCATCTCAACTTCAAACAACTGAGAAATAAAACCAAGAGGCTTACCATTCAGGACAAGAAAAACTACCACCTTCAATACCAACAGAACCAACACCAAAACCCTAAACAATTTTGGTCAGGAATTAACAAACTACTCCACCCAGGCAACACCAAAACACCTACCCCAGATAGCCTAGCACAATCCGAACCGAACATAATAGCCGACAATTTCAACAACTTCTTCTCTCAGACAGTCTCCTCACTTGCAAGTACCATGACTCCCCCCTCAACCCTCCAATCTACCCCCACTCTAAACAGCACACACATACTAAAGCTCAATACTGTCTCAACAACCTACATCCACAAGCTACTATCCAAACTCAAACCTTGCACCTTCTGCAGATAAGCTTCCAGCTGAATATCTGCAACTAGCTGCAGCCGAGATAGCCTACCCAGTCTCCATCTTAATAAACCGAACCATAACTGAATCCAAAATACCATCCTGTTGGAAAATCTCCCATATTATCCCCCTCCATAAAGGAGGTAACTCCAACGAACTCTCCAATTTTCGGCCTATTGCCCTCCTATCTCCACTCTCCAAAATAATGGAACGCTGCATTCACCATCAACTTCTACACCACCTCTTAAATAACAATTTGCTTGTAGACTCACAACATGGTTTTAGACCCCACCACAGTACCTCAACTGCCCTTCTCTCCTTCACTGATTCTATCAATAGAAACCGCAACAACAACCTGTTCACCTCTGCAATATTCTTAGACCTCTCTAAAGCATTCGATATGGTCAACCATAAACTTCTCCTCGATACCCTACAATCCCTCTCACTAGACTCACAAGCACTACAGTGGTTCAACTCTTACCTGACTAATAGAAAACAAGCAGTCCTCTGGAACAGCCATCTATCCTCTCAACTCCCAATTACTATTGGCGTTCCACAAGGATCCATCCTAGGTCCCCTACTTTTCTCTATTTTCATAAATAACCTGTCCACTTCCCTCCCTTCATCCACTTGTATTCAGTATGCAGATGATTCCACTCTCATCTGCTCTGCTTCATCACCTGCACAACTCCACTCCGCTACCCAGGTGGTATTCACTGCAGCAGAAAAATGGTTCCAACATATCTGTCTCCTCCTAAACCCCAAAAAAACCAAACTACTACTGTTCACCCCCACCTCTAAATCCACCCCTATCACTTTCTCCATTGTATCATGCAATGGCACTGTCATCCAACCTGATTCGTCCACTAAGCTGCTAGGCATAACCATAGACAATCAGCTAAATTTTGACTATCACATTGACTTAACTATCAAGTCAGTCAATAAAAAGATGGGTGCTCTTTACAGACTTAAGCCCTTCCTTACTACTACTACCAGAGAAACCCTAGCCCAAACTCACCTCATTTCTACATTATTGTATGCCTCTCCTTCCTTTATCAATATTTCTAAAGCTAATCTTCAAAAACTGAATACCGCCTACCACAGTATAGCCAGATTTGCCACTGGCTCTCTATTCCAAACTCATCACTGTCTTAACTTAAAACAACTAAACTGGCTTGAACTTCCCAACCTAATACTACTACAGCAGCTAATCATCACTTTTAAAATTCTACATCACCCTTCCAACACACCCATACTAAATAAACTCATCACTCCTTACAAAAATCTCACTTCACTTAGATCAGCCAACAAGGTACTAGTTACTACTGTGAAATCTCGCAATAAATCAGGAGATTCCTTATTTACAAACATTGTTGGCTCTTACTGGAATAAACTCCCACCAGAACTGACCTCCCTAGACTCGTATCAGCTTTTCAAAAAAAAGATGAAAATGCACCTAAAAACCCACTGGCTATGCCCTTGCTCCAATCCTGACTGACCCCAGCAAACTTACTATTTCTCCTCAGTCTGCTCATGTGCACTTTTGCTCTTCTGTTCTAACTTAAACTGACTTCCACGGTCCCTCTATTTATTTCTGTTCTCCTGTTCTTAGTTCTGCTTGACTCCCCTCACCTCTTTATTGTCTGTCTCCTGCTACTCTTTAGCTGACTTCCTATAATCCTGTCTTACCTCTTATAACTCCTCTCTAACTTTTATTTCCCCCTCTCCCTCTCCGTCTGCTAGTTCCTGACCCCACTAAGTCCAGACCTCCTGTACCCAATAGTAGCCTTACATTATTTTTCCTTTCTCTTTACGTCATTCTTGCCTTTATACTTTCTTTAGCCTCTTAAAATCTTTTTTCACCACTAACCTGCAGGTTCACACTGTATTTTTAACCACTTTTTACTTACAACTAATACCTACTTGTTGTTCATGACTAACTACTATGGACATTTTTCTACTTTAAATATTTATGTTGACACTGAAACTGTTCTCCTCAGTGTCCAACTGATTTTTAAATTGTAATCTACTCAGGTTTTTACATCAAAAACATATTTGTACTTGTATGTAGCCGTATAATACTTTATTAGTTTAGTTTTATTTTGTATAGTTAGTATTACTAGTGACCTTATAAACTGTAGTGTATTTTAGTTTTTTGATAGTGGAGCTTTTCTCCTCGGGCCTCTGCTGAAAATGGACATGTATCCAGCCAGACTAGCCCGGTTAACAAATGTAAAATAAATAAATAAATAAATAATAAATACATTACATCATTCTTCACACTTCCCTGGGTTACATTACATCATTCTTCATACTTCCCTGGGTTATATTGCATCATTCTTAATACTTCCCTGGGTTACATTACATCATTCTTCTCACTTCCCTGGGTTACATTACATCATTCTTCACACTTCCCTGAGTTACATTACATCATTCTTCACACTTCCCTGGGTTACATTACATCATTCTTCATACTTCCCTGGGTTACATTACATCATTCTTCACACTTCCCTTGGTCACATTACATCATTCTTCACACTTCCCTGGGTTACATTACATCATTCTTCACATTTCCCTGGTTCACATTGCATCATTTTTCACACTTCCCTGGGTGTGTTGCCTATTTCCTTACTTGGATAGAAGGAAGCTTCTTTGTTCACCAGTGGGAGTGGGGAGCTTTGAGCAGCCTATCTGTCCCTGGAGGAGTGACCTCAGCACAAGAATATTGTAGTTTATTGGACATTTTGGGCTAATTTGTAGCTCTTTAAAATTCCATGTATAAAAACCCACTTTGGTGCGGCTTTGTGCAATTTTGCGCATAGCGCAGCATCGGGCAGCGCCGCTTAACCAGGCTTAAACCATTCTCGGCTCCACAAAGTCTGCTCTTCATTTTTTTTTTAGATCTGATCTATTCTCTCAAGTAAAGACCTTATTTTAAACCTATAACCTAGCACTGCTCTTACAAACAGTTATATAAGCTAACACTAATAAACTAATAGCACTACATCCTCATATACCCCCTAAGAATACTTGTTCCCCTATTGGTTCTTTTTGTCAGCCTTACAGGAGTTACTTATACTATACCGGCATGTCCAAAGGTCAGTTGCCAGTTTCCTCTCCAGTACAGCTGGTGAATCTGGGAATCCTGAGGCAATGTTACAACTGCCTCATGTACACAGACAACCCTCTCCTCCACCCAACAAATACTAATATATGTGAGAGATGCAACCATATAGCCAAACTGGAGGCTAAGCTCTCTCAACGCAATACTGGCACAGCCAGTCAGGAGGAGAAGGGAACCATACACACCACAAATCCAGTCACACATAGACCTACCACATCATCAAATCAAACACATAAACACACTAAAACATACTCGGAGGCTCCAAATACAAATCTGCCTAAACAGCAGAGACCTCCAAAGCAGTCATCCAAGCAACCTCTACCACACAACAAAAATGAAACACATACTTCACAAAAATCAGTGTGCCAAGCAGTCACAGCCCTTAAGGACAAACAACACACCTGATACACTTGTAATAGGTGACTCTATCATCAGGCACACTGACGTCCCACTCTCCAGGCTGAACAAGGAGAAGGTCACAGTAAGCTGCCTGTCTGGCGCCATGATCCACCACATAACACAAGCACTCAGGTCATTCCAAAGCAAGTACAAATATGACTCTGTCATCGTCCATGCTGATGTGAATGACCTGAGCCATACCTCCCTGGACTACATGAAAAGAGACATAGAGGAGCTCTCAGATCATGTAGCCCAGACAGGTGTGACCCTGACCTTTAGTAGCATCTTACCCTCACCAAAAATGATGCCACAGTATAAAGGCAAAATGATCAATTTTAACAATTGGCTAAAGTTCTGGTGTCATTCAAAGGGGATCCAGTGTCTGTCAGCCTGGGATGACATGCTCGACAAGCCATGCTGCTTCGCTAGGGAAGGCTTGCACCTGTCACCTCTGGGCTTTCGGATACTGGCAAAGGCTCTTGCCACCCCCATAGTGCCTTTTTTAGGCAAGGCTCAAAAGACAAACCCACCTCCATAGACAATACAAGGAAAAACAAACTAAGGGTAATGCTACTCAATGCCAGAAGTCTAAACCTCAAAATGCAAACACTCGAGGCTCTCCTCAGCATGGTGAATATCGATGTCTCTGCAGTGACAGAAACCTGGTTCAAGACTCCGGAGAGCACCCCAGCACTACCAGGTTATACCTCATACCATGCTTTTCGGCCCCAAAACTCGGACTGAACCACAAAAGGAGGGGGAGTATCCATATTCATCAAGGGTATCCACACCTCCAGGTTAGTGGCACTGCATGAAGCATCAGAAACCATCCATGTGCAACTAACAGTGGGCAAAACTGCATTTCAGTTTATAGCCTGCTACAGACCACCATCCCAGACTCTGGAACCTCACGTTGCTTTCCTGAGAACACTGGAGAATATGAATGTCTCTCCAAATACCTTTATATTGGGTGACTTCAACTACCCAAGCATAGATTGGGAACACTACTCAAGCCCTAACAGCCTAGCCCAGAGGTTCCTGGAATTTATAAACTCAAATGCTATGGAACAACTGGTCACCAAGCTTACAAGAGGAGTAAACATACTTGACCTGGTCATCACAAACATGGGGACTCTATGCTCTACACCAGAGGTACACCCCTCATTGGTAAGATCAGACCACAAATTAATCTTGCTGGACATCCACATCCCGACCCTACCACCACCCCAAAAAAACACAGTAAAAAACTTCTCCAAGGCTAATTTCACACTCCTCAAAACCGAGGTGAAATCTCTCAAAGCCTCTGGGCCAGTGGAAACTACGGCCCAAACAGCAGAGTCCTATATAAATGCATTCTATGGACATCTTCAGGAATGTATGGCTCATGCAATCCCAAATAAAACCAAGACCCAATCCTCGAAAGTCAGACGTCCTGTCTGGTGGACCACGGCCATAAATAAACTATACAACAAAAGGAGAAAGCTACTACAGGATAGAGCAAAATCCCTCAATAAGAAGGCATCACTGATCAGTACTAGCAAAAAACTACGGTCCCTCATAAAATCTTCCAAGGCCAGCTTTGAGAGAAAAATTGCACAAGACACTAAAGATAACCACAAGGCTTTCTTTAGTTATGTTAGAAACCTGGGTGGCAACTCCCAGATATGCTCGGAGTTAGTCCAAAATGACAAAAAATACACTGAACCCGCAGACATTGCCAACATCCTGACAGACAGGTCCAATGCAAACTTCTCCCCCCTTCCCCCCCCTAAGGAGCAATTATCTATCCCAGCAGAGAGTCGTCTCCCTGTCATCACTGATGCTCAGGTAGGAGCTGCCCTCTCCAAAGCAAAAACCACAGCATCAGTGGGACTGGACGGTGTCCCGGGATGCATCCTACAGGAGCTCCAAGAGGAGCTAAAACCTCGTATTAGGCTACTGTTCAATCTCTGCCTTTCTACAGGTTATGTACCCAAGGTATGGCGTACAGCAACAGTGGTCCCACTCCACAAAGGTGGAGCCTCAACGGACCCTGGGAACTATCGCCCCATAGGCCTGACTAGCCTAGTCTGCAAGACCATTGAGCAGATCATTATGGGACTCATAAACAAAGACATTGGGGAACTACAGACGTTAGATCCTACACAATTTGGCTTTGTTAAAGGCAGATCCTGCCTCTTGAACCTGGTAGACTTCTTCAAAACAATCACCAAGGCCATAGATGAAGGGAAGGTAGTCCACACTGCCTACCTGGACCTCGCAAAAGCCTTTGACACCATACCCCACTCTGGCATCATAGATAAGCTCTCCAAACTAAATATCAACCACTATGTCATAAGATGGTTTGCAAACTGGCTCAAGGACAAAACCCACATGGTCAGAATTGCAGGAGCTATGTCAGACTCTAAACCTGATACAAGTGGCATCCCACAAGGCTCAGTCCTGGGACCGCTCCAGTTCGGTATATATTTTTCAGAGGTACACGCCAACACGGGAGGACTATGGCTGACCAAGTTTGCAGACGACTGCAAACCGGGTGCCATAATCGACTCTCCAGCTGACACAGGCATCCTCCAAAAGGGTCTCACAGAGACGGACAACTGGTTCCAAAGCCATGGCCTGAAACTAAATGCCAAGAAGTGTATAGTCATACCCTTTGGAAAAAACAAAGTGCCCACAAACTTCCATATAGGCGGTAATCCATTAAGTACAGAGGAAGTAATTAGGGACCTGGGAACCCAAGTTGATAGTAGTCTCTCCTTTGACAACCACATTGCCAAAGTGGTTAGACAGACCTTCTATATAGCCCACCTCATCATGAAAGGTTTCACATCTAGATCCAAGGAGGTTATTGTGCCCCTTTACTCATCCCTCATCAGGCCCGTAATTGAATACAATGCCCCGTTTGGGATGTACCTTACCCATCACCTGCAGCAACTGGAGAGACCACAGAAGTACCAAACCAAGAGGATCAAGGGTCTCAAATAGATGACCTATGCTGCCAGGTTAAAGAAACTCCAGCTCTACTCAGTTGCATACCGCCTAATTAGAGGCGATCTGTGCCTGACTTATAAAGCCATGTCCAACCCAGAATTAATGGACATGCTCCACCTCACAAAATCCAAATCCACTTGAGCTATGCGCTCAAGGGATTTGAATCTCAACATAGAAATTAATAGGACATGCTGGTGAGACAGATTCCTGACCCAGAGGCTCCCAGTACTCTGGAATAGAATCCCAGTCCATAGCAGGCAGAGCCCCTCACTGACTCTCTTCAAGAGAAATCTTGACGAGTGGATGGGAAATCATAAGTTCCCTCCGGGGATCACTTCTGTGTCACTACTAGACAGAGGCACAATAAAGTAACCAAAAAAGGGCACAGTAAAACCCATTTTTTAAGGGGTGATGTAAGCCAAATACACTCTGGCTAGGCTGATAAATGCCCTAGGGCATAGAGCCTAGTATCAGCCTATTAACCTATGAACATTACATCATTCTTCTCACTTCCCTGGGTTACATTACATGATTCTTCACACTTCCCTCGGTTACATTGCATCATTCTTCACACTTCCCTGGGTTACATTACATAATTCTTCACACTTCCCTGGTTCAAATTAAATCATTCCTCACACTTCCCTGGTTCACATTACATCAGTCTTCACACTTCCCTGGGTTACATTACATCATTCTTCACACTTCCCTGGGTTACATTACATCATTCTTTACACTTCCGTGGGTTACATTACATCATTCTACACACTTCTCTGGGTTACATTACATCATTTTTCAAACTTCCCTGGGTTACATTGCATCATTCTTCACACTTCCCTGGGTTACATTACATCATTATTTACACTTCCCAGGGTTACATGACATCATTCTTCACACTTCCCTGGGTTACATTGCATCATTCTTCACACTTCCCTGGGTCACATTACATCCTTCTTTACACTTCCCTAGGTTACATTACATCATTGTTCACACTTCCCTGGGTCACATTACATCATTTTTCACATTTGCCTGGGTCACATTACATAATTCTTAACACTTCCCTGGGTTACATTAGATCAGCTTTCGCACTTCCCTGGATTATATTACATCATTCTTCACACCTCCCTGGGTTACATTACATCATTCTTCACACTTCCCTGGGTTACATTACATCATTCTTCAAACTTTCCTGGGTTACATTATATCATTCTTCACACTTCTCTGTTACACATTACATCATTCTTCACACTTTTCTGGCACACATTACATCATTCTTCACACTTCTCTGGGTTACATTACATCATTCTTCACACTTCCCTGGGTTACATTACATCATTATTCACACTTCCCTGGTTCACATTATATCATTCTTCACAATTCCCTGGGTAACATTACATCATTCTTCACACTTCCCTGGGTTACATTACATTAGTCTTCACACTTCCCTGGGTTACATTACATTAGTCTTCACACTTCCCTGGGTTACATTACATCATTCCACACACTTCCCTGGTTTACATTACATCATTCTTCCCACTTCCCTGGTTTACATTACATCATTCTTCCCACTTCCCTGGGTTACATTACATCATTCTTCACACTTCCCTGGGTTACATTACATCATTCTTTAC
Organism: Protopterus annectens; assembly: GCF_019279795.1. Classification (NCBI taxonomy): domain Eukaryota; kingdom Metazoa; phylum Chordata; order Ceratodontiformes; family Protopteridae; genus Protopterus; species Protopterus annectens. The sequence goes on along the minus strand of NC_056737.1, from coordinate 1,175,554,946 downwards.
ACTTTCCTGGGTTACATTACATCATTCTCCACACTTCCCTGGGTCACAGTACGTCATTCTTGACAATTCCCCGGGTTACATTACATCATTCTTCACACTTCCCTGGGGTACATTACATCATTCACCACACTTCCCTGGGTCACATTACATCATTTTTCACACTTCCCTGGATTACATTATATCATTTATCACACTTCCCTGGGTAACATTACATCATTCTTCGCACTTCCCTTGGCCACATTACAACATTCTTCACACTTCTGTGGTTTACATCACATCATTCCTTACACTTCTGTGGGTTACATTACATCATTCTTCACACTTTGCTGGGTTACATTACATCATTTTCACAATTCCCTGGATTACATTACATCATTCTTCACACTTCCCTGGGTTACATTACATCATTCTTCAATCTTTCCTGGGTTATATTACATCATTCTTCACACTTCCCTGTTACACATTACATCATTCTTCACATTTCCCTGGTACACATTACATCATTCTTCACACTTCCCTAGGTTACATTACATCATTATTCACACTTCCCTGGGTTACATGACATCAGTCTACACAATTCCCTGGGTTACATTACTCAGTCTTCACACTTTCCTGGGTTACAGTACATCATTCTTCACACTTCCCTGCGTTACATTACATCATTCTTCACACTTCCCTGGTACACATTACATAATTTTTCACACTTCCCTGGCACACATTACATCATTCTTCACACTTTCCTGGGTCACATTACATCATTCTTCACACTTCCCTGTGTTACATTTACTGCATTCTTCACACTTCCCTGGGTTACATTACATCATTCTTCACACTTCCCTGGGTTACATTACATCATTCTTCACACTTCCCTGCATTACATCATTTTCCACACTTCCCTGGGTTACATGATATCATTCTTCATACTTCCCTGGGTTACATTACATCATTTTTCACACTTCCCAGGGTTACATTACATCATTCTTCACACTTCCATGGGTCACATTACATAATTCTTCACACATCCCTGGGTTACATTACATCATTCTTCACAATTCCCTGGGTTACTTATCATTCTTGACACTTCCCTGGGTCACATTACATCATTTTTCACACTTCCCTTGGTTACATGACATCATTCTTCAAACTTCCCTGGGTTACATGACATCATTCATCACACCTACCTTGGTTACATTACATCATTCTTCACACTTCCGTGCGTTACATTACATCATTCTTCACACTTCTCTAGGTTACATGACATCATTCTTCACACTTCCCTTGGTTACATGACATCATTTTTCACACTTCCCTGGGTTACATTACATCATTCTTCACACTTCCCTGGGTTACATTACATCATTCTTCATACTTCCGTGGGTTACATTACATCATTCTTCACACTTCCCTGGGTGACATTACATCATTCTTCACACTTCCCTGGGTTACATTACATCATTACACTTCCCTGAGTTAGATTGCATCATTCTTCACACTTCCCTGGGTTACATTAGGTCATTCTTCTCACTTCCCTGGGTTCCCAGGATAACATAAACTACATTTACATTCTTCACCTCTGGGCAGAAACCATAGTAGTACAGGACATTTATGCATGCAAATACTGGCCATTAACTCTGGCCTTAAAACAATTGCAAGAATTCCTTCATCTAGACTGGCAGGAGCCGTGTTTACATCAAAGGGCCATAATATGCTTTACTTGGTCAGTAGAGTACACTGTTACATTTTTTTCAGTTTCACGTGTAGCCCTATTTTTACCATTTAAGACAACACGCCTGTGGTTCACATTAATATTTACAGATGATGGAATTATCTATAAAATTCTGTCTGGCTAGGGTGGCCACCTTCACACTGTGAACCAATTTGACTAAATGGACATGGGAATTTATAGGTGATAAGTGTGTTGAGGTACCAGCCTACTCCAACCTATGCCAGGGACCCATGTTAATGGTGGGAGGGATGGATGTGCCCCTGTTGGTCAGTGTTTGCCTGCATAAACCCAGCAGCCCTGGAGCTACTGGCTAACCAATGCCCTGTTTTCCAACTTGGGTTATCTGGGATATCTTTGAGTGAAAGCTGGACATAAAACAACTCAACTTGACAAACATGAACTAAGAATTGCTACAGTCAGTGTAAGTTCACTGATAGGGTGGAGTTTGGAAGTAGATGACATGATGCTAAGAAGGAGGCTGGACATCTTATGTATCCAGGAGACAAGATTAAAGGACAGTGCAGCAAAGCTACTATACAGGAGGAGAACAGCCCTATACATACAGCAGGGCGACATTAATTGGCATTGATAATGGGTGACTTGAATGCACATATCAGGACAGACAGACATACAGAGCAGGATAGGTGAACTGTTTAGGCCCATGTGGATGGGACAACAGGAATAAAGAAGAAGCCATTCTAAGCATCTATCTCACAAGTGGTTTAATAGTCTCATCTTTCTAGTTTCTAGCTATTTCTAAGAGAAATCACAAGTCTAAGATAAACTTACATATAGAAGAAGACAGAGTGCTGATAAGTTGGATGGTCAAGACAAAAATGCTTAATGTTCCAAGATTCTCTCGGTTTTAAAATCACATTCCTGGTCCCCATTACATCATTTTTCACACTTCCCTGGGTTACATTATATCATTCTTCACGCTTTCCTGGGTTACATTACATCATTTTTCAAACTTCATTGGGTTACATTACATCATTCTTCACACTTCCCTGGGTTACATTACATAATGTTTCACACGTCTCTGTGTTACATTACATCATTCATCACACTTCGCTGGGATACATTACATCATTCTTCACACTTCCCTGGGTTACATTACATCATTCCTTACACTTCCTTGGGTAACATTACATCATTCTTCACACCTCCCTGGGTTATATTGCATCATTCTTCACACTTCCCTGGGTTACATTACATCATGCTTCACACTTTATTGGGTAACATTACATCATTCTTCACACTTTCCTGGGGTACATTACATAATTCTTCACACTTCCCTTTGTTACATTACATCATTCTCCACATTCTTTGTTACATTACATGACTTTTCACACTTCCCTGGGTTACATTACATCATTCTTCACACTTCCCTGGGTTACATTACATCATTCTTCACACATCCCTGGTTCACATTACATCATTCTTCACACTTCCCTCGGTTCCATTGCATCATTCTTCACACTTCCCTGGTTCAAATTACATCATTCTTCACACTTCCCAGGTTCACATTTCATCATTCTTCACACTTCCCTGGGTTAAATTACATTATTCTTCACACTTCCCTGGGTTACATTACATAATTCTTTACACTTCCCTGGGTTACATTACATCATTCTTCACACTTCTCTGGTTTACATTACATCATTCGTCACACTTCCCTGGGTTACATTGCATCATTCTTCAAACTTCCCTGGGTTACATTGCATCATTCTTCACACTTCCCTGGGTTACATGACATCACTCTTCACACTTCCCTGGGTTACATGACATCACTCTTCACACTTCCCTGGGTTACATTACATCATTCTTCACACTTCCCTGGGTCACATTGCATCATTCTTTACACTTCCCTGGGTTACAGCACATCATTGCTCACACTTCCCTGGGTCACATTACATCATTTTTCTCACTTCCCTGGGTCACATTGCATCATTGTTCACACTTCCCAGGGTCACATTACATCATTCTTCACACTTCCCTGGGTTACATTACATCATTCTTCACACTTCGCTGGGTTACATTACATCATTCTTCAAACTTCCCTGTTACACATTACATCATTCTTCACACTTCTGTGGTACACATTACATCATTCTTCACACTTCCCTGGTTTACATTACATCATTCTTCACACTTCCCTGGGTCACATTACATCATTCTTTACACTTCCCAGGGTCACATTACATCATTCTTCACACTTCCCTAGGTTACTTTACATCATTCTTCACACTTCCCTGGGTCACATTACATCAATCTTCACACTTCCCCGGGTTACATGGCATCATTCTTCACACTTCCCGGGTTACATTACATCATTCATCACACTACCCTTGGTCACATTACATAATTTTTCACACTTCTCTGGGTTACATTATATCATTTATCACACTTCCCTGGGTCACATTACATCCCTGTTTGCACTTCCCTGGGTCACATTACATCATTCTTCACACTTCCCTGGGTTACCTCACATCATTCCTTACACTTCTCTGGGTTACATTACATCATTCTTCGCACTGCCCTTGGTTATATTGCATCATTCTTCACACTTCCGTGGATTACATTATAACATTTTTCACACTACCCTGGGTTACATTACATCATTCTTCAAACTTTCCTGGGTAACATTACATCATTCTTCACACTTCCCTGTTACACATTACATCATTGTTCACACTTCCCTGTTACACATTACATCATTGTTCAGACTTCCCTGGTACACATTACATCATTGTTCACACTTCCATGAGTTACATTACATCATTCTTTACACTTCCCTGGGTTACACTACATCATTCTTCACACTTCCCTGGTTCACATTACATAATTTTTCACACTTCTGTGGTACACAATACATCATTTTCACACTTCCCTCGGTCACATTACATCATTCTTCACACTACCCTGTGTTACATTACAGCATTCTTCACACTTCCCTGGGTTACATTATATCGTTCTTCACACTTCCCTGCGTTACATTACATCATTCTTCACACTTGCTTGGTACACATTACATCATTTTTCACACTTCCCTTGGTTACATTATATCATTTATCACACTTACCTAGGTCACATTACATCATTCGTCGCACTTCCGTGGGTCACATTACACCATACATCACACCTCCCTGGGTTACATCACATCATTATTCACACTTCCCTGCATTACATTACATCATTCTTCACACTTCCAAGGGTTACATTACATCATTCTTCAAACTTTCCTTGGTTACATTACATCATTCTTCACACTTCGCTGTTACACATTACATCATTATTCACATTTCCCTGGTACACGTTACATCATTCTTCACACTTCCCTGGGTTACATTACATCATTCTTCACACTTCTCTGGGTCACATTACATCATTTTTTTTACACTTCATTGGGTTACATTACATCATTTGTCACACTTCCCTGTGTTACATTACAGCATTCTTCACACTTCCCTGGGTTACATTACATCATTCTTCACACTTCCCTGGGTTACATTACATCATTCTTCACACTTCCCTGGGTTACATTAATTCATTCTTCATACTTCCCTGCTTTACATTACATCATTCTTCACACTTCCTTGGTACACATTACATAATTTTTCACACTTCTGTGGTACACAATACATCATTTTCACACTTCCCTCGGTCACATTACATCATTCTTCACACTACCCTGGGTTACATTACATCATTCTTCACACTTCCCTGCGTCACATTACAGCATTCTTCACACTTCCCTCTGTTACATTGCATCATTCTTCACACTTCCCTGGGTTATATTACATATCTTCACACTTCCCTGGGTTGCATTACATCATTCTTCATACTTCCCCGGTTTACATTACATCATTCTTCACACTTCCTTGGGTTAGATTACATCATTCCTTCCACTTCCCTGTGTTACATTACATCATTCTTCACACATCCCTGGGTTACATTACATCATTCTTCACACTTACCTGGGTTACATTACATCATTCCTTACACTTCCCTGGCTTACATTACATCATTCTTCATACTTCCCTGGGTTACATTACATCATTTTTCACACTTCCCAGGGTCACATTACATCATTCTTCAAACTTGCTCAGGTTGCATGACATCATTTTTCACACTTCCCTGAGGTACATTACCTCATTCATCACACTTCCCTGGGTCACATTACATCATTTTTCACACTTCCCTTGGTTAAGTTATATAATTTGTCACACTTCCCTGGGTCACATTACACCATTCTTCACACTTCCCTGGGTTACATCACATCATTCGTTACACTTCTATGGGTTACATTACGTCATCCTTCGCACTTCCCTGGGTTACATTACATCATTCTTCCCACTTCCCTGGTTTACATTACATCATTCTTCCCACTTCCCTGGGTTACATTACATCATTCTTCACACTTCCCTGGGTTACATTACATCATTCTTTACACTTTCCTGGGTTACATTACATCATTCTCCACACTTCCCTGGGTCACAGTACGTCATTCTTGACAATTCCCCGGGTTACATTACATCATTCTTCACACTTCCCTGGGGTACATTACATCATTCACCACACTTCCCTGGGTCACATTACATCATTTTTCACACTTCCCTGGATTACATTATATCATTTATCACACTTCCCTGGGTAACATTACATCATTCTTCGCACTTCCCTTGGCCACATTACAACATTCTTCACACTTCTGTGGTTTACATCACATCATTCCTTACACTTCTGTGGGTTACATTACATCATTCTTCACACTTTGCTGGGTTACATTACATCATTTTCACAATTCCCTGGATTACATTACATCATTCTTCACACTTCCCTGGGTTACATTACATCATTCTTCAATCTTTCCTGGGTTATATTACATCATTCTTCACACTTCCCTGTTACACATTACATCATTCTTCACATTTCCCTGGTACACATTACATCATTCTTCACACTTCCCTAGGTTACATTACATCATTATTCACACTTCCCTGGGTTACATGACATCAGTCTACACAATTCCCTGGGTTACATTACTCAGTCTTCACACTTTCCTGGGTTACAGTACATCATTGTTCACACTTCCCTCGTTACATTACATGATTCTTCACACGTGCCTGGTACACATTACATAATTTTTCACACTTCCCTGGCGCACATTACATCATTCTTCACACTTTCCTGGGTCACATTACATCATTCTTCACACTTCCCTGTGTTACATTTACTGCATTCTTCACACTTCCCTGGGTTACATTACATCATTCTTCACACTTCCCTGGGTTACATTACATCATTCTTCACACTTCCCTGCATTACATCATTTTCCACACTTCCCTGGGTTACATGATATCATTCTTCATACTTCCCTGGGTTACATTACATCATTTTTCACACTTCCCAGGGTTACATTACATCATTCTTCACACTTCCATGGGTCACATTACATAATTCTTCACACATCCCTGGGTTACATTACATTATTCTTCACAATTCCCTGGGTTACTTATCATTCTTGACACTTCCCTGGGTCACATTACATCATTTTTCACACTTCCCTTGGTTACATGACATCATTCTTCAAACTTCCCTGGGTTACATGACATCATTCATCACACCTACCTTGGTTACATTACATCATTCTTCACACTTCCGTGCGTTACATTACATCATTCTTCACACTTCTCTAGGTTACATGACATCATTCTTCACACTTCCCTTGGTTACATGACATCATTTTTCACACTTCCCTTGGTTACATTACATCATTCTTCACACTTCCCTGGGTTACATTACATCATTCTTCATACTTCCGTGGGTTACATTACATCATTCTTCACACTTCCCTGGGTGACATTACATCATTCTTCACACTTCCCTGGGTTACACATTACATCATTACACTTCCCTGAGTTAGATTGCATCATTCTTCACACTTCCCTGGGTTACATTAGGTCATTCTTCTCACTTCCCTGGGTTCCCAGGATAACATAAACTACATTTACATTCTTCACCTCTGGGCAGAAACCATAGTAGTACAGGACATTTATGCATGCAAATACTGGCCATTAACTCTGGCCTTAAAACAATTGCAAGAATTCCTTCATCTAGACTGGCAGGAGCCGTGTTTACATCAAAGGGCCATAACATGCTTTACTTGGTCAGTAGAGTACACTGTTACATTTTTTTCAGTTTCACGTGTAACCCTATTTTTACCATTTAAGACAACACGCCTGTGGTTCACATTAATATTTACAGATGGAATTATCTATAAAATTCTGTCTGGCTAGGGTGGCCACCTTCACACTGTGAACCAATTTGACTAAATGGACATGGGAATTTATAGGTGATAAGTGTGTTGAGGTACCAGCCTACTCCAACCTATGCCAGGGACCCATGTTAATGGTGGGAGGGATGGATGTGCCCCTGTTGGTCAGTGTTTGCCTGCATAAACCCAGCAGCCCTGGAGCTACTGGCTAACCAATGCCCTGTTTTCCAACTTGGGTTATCTGGGATATCTTTGAGTGAAAGCTGGACATAAAACAACTCAACTTGACAAACATGAACTAAGAATTGCTACAGTCAGTGTAAGTTCACTGATAGGGTGGAGTTTGGAAGTAGATGACATGATGCTAAGAAGGAGGCTGGACATCTTATGTATCCAGGAGACAAGATTAAAGGACAGTGCAGCAAAGCTACTATACAGGAGGAGAACAGCCCTATACATACAGCAGGGCGAGATTAATTGGCATTGATAATGGGTGACTTGAATGCACATATCAGGACAGACAGACAGACATACAGAGCAGGATAGGTGAACTGTTTAGGCCCATGTGGATGGGACAACAGGAATAAAGAAGAAGCCATTCTAAGCATCTATCTCACAAGTGGTTTAATAGTCTCATCTTTCTAGTTTCTAGCTATTTCTAAGAGAAATCACAAGTCTAAGATAAACTTACATATAGAAGAAGACAGAGTGCTGATAAGTTGGATGGTCAAGACAAAAATGCTTAATGTTCCAAGATTCTCTCTGTTTTAAAATCACATTCCTGGTCCCCATTACATCATTTTTCACACTTCCCTGGGTTACATTATATCATTCTTCACGCTTTCCTGGGTTACATTACATCATTTTTCAAACTTCATTGGGTTACATTACATCATTCTTCACACTTCCCTGGGTTACATTACATAATGTTTCACACGTCTCTGTGTTACATTACATCATTCATCACACTTCGCTGGGATACATTACATCATTCTTCACACTTCCCTGGGTTACATTACATCATTCCTTACACTTCCTTGGGTAACATTACATCATTCTTCACACCTCCCTGGATTATATTGCATCATTCTTCACACTTCCCTGGGTTACATTACATCATGCTTCACACTTTATTGGGTAACATTACATCATTCTTCACACTTTCCTGGGGTACATTACATAATTCTTCACACTTCCCTTTGTTACATTACATCATTCTCCACATTGCTCTGGGTTACATTACATGACTTTTCACACTTCCCTGGGTTACATTACATCATTCTTCACACTTCCCTGGGTTACATTACACCATTCTTCACACATCCCTGGTTCACCTTGCATCATTCTTCACACTTCCCTGGGTTACATTGCATCATTCTTCACACTACCCTGGTTCAAATTACATCATTCTTCACACTTCCCTGGTTCACATTGCATCATTCTTCACACTTCCCTGCGTTAAATTCCATTATTCTTCACACTTCCCTGGGTTACATTACATAATTCTTTACACTTCCCTGGGTTACATTACATCATTCTTCACACTTCTCTGGTTTACATTACATCATTCGTCACACTTCCCTGGGTTACATTGCATCATTCTTCAAACTTCCCTGGGTTACATTGCATCATTCTTCACACTTCCCTGGGTCACATTGCATCATTCTTTACACTTCCCTGGGTCACATTGCATCATTCTTTACACTTCCCTGGGTTACAGCACATCATTGCTCACACTTCCCTGGGTCACATTACATCATTTTTCTCACTTCCCTGGGTCACATTGCATCATTGTTCACACTTCCCAGGGTCACATTACATCATTCTTCACACTTCCCTGGGTTACATTACATCATTCTTCACACTTCGCTGGGTTACATTACATCATTCTTCAAACTTCCCTGTTACACATTACATCATTCTTCACACTTCTGTGGTACACATTACATCATTCTTCACACTTCCCTGGGTTACATTACATCATTCTTCACACTTCCCTGGTTTACATTACATCATTCTTCACACTTCCCTGGGTCACATTACATCATTCTTTACACTTCCCAGGGTCACATTACATCATTCTTCACACTTCCCTGGGTCACATTACATCAATCTTCACACTTCCCCGGGTTACATGGCATCATTCTTCACACTTCCCGGGTTACATTACATCATTCATCACACTTCCCTTGGTCACTTTACATAATTTTTCACACTTCTCTGGGTTACATTATATCATTTATCACACTTCCCTGGGTCACATTACATCCCTGTTTGCACTTCCTTGGGTCACATTACATCATTCTTCACCCTTCCCTGGGTTACCTCACATCATTCCTTACACTTCTCTGGGTTACATTACATCATTCTCCACACCGCCCTTGGTTATATTACATTATTCTTCACACTTCCCTGGATTACATTATATCATTTTTCACACTACCCTGGGTTACATTACATCATTCTTCAAACATTCCTGGGTTACATTACATCATTCTTCACACTTCCCTGTTACACATTACATCATTGTTCACACTTCCCTGGTACACATTACATCATTGTTCACACTTCCGTGAGTTACATTACATCATTCTTTACACTTCCCTGGGTTACACTACATCATTCTTCACACTTCCCTGGTTCACATTACATAATTTTTCACACTTCTGTGGTACACAATACATCATTTTCACACTTCCCTCGGTCACATTACATCATTCTTCACACTACCCTGTGTTACATTACAGCATTCTTCACACTTCCCTGGGTTACATTATATCATTCTTCACACTTCCCTGCGTTACATTACATCATTCTTCACACTTGCTTGGTACACATTACATCATTTTTCACACTTCCCTTGGTTACATTATATCATTTATCACACTTACCTAGGTCACATTACATCATTCGTCGCACTTCCGTGGGTCACATTACACCATACATCACACCTCCCTGGGTTACATCACATCATTCTTCACACTTCCAAGGGTTACATTACATCATTCTTCAAACTTTCCTTGGTTACATTACATCATTCTTCACACTTCGCTGTTACACATTACATCATTATTCACATTTCCCTGGTACACGTTACATCATTCTTCACACTTCCCTGGGTTACATTACATCATTCTTCACACTTCTCTGGGTCACATTACATCATTTTTTTTACACTTCATTGGGTTACATTACATCATTTGTCACACTTCCCTGTGTTACATTACAGCATTCTTCACACTTCCCTGGGTTACATTACATCATTCTTCACACTTCCCTGGGTTACATTACATCATTCTTCACACTTCCCTGGGTTACATTAATTCATTCTTCACACTTCCCTTTCTTCACACTTCCCTGGGTTACATTATATCATTCTTCACACTTCCCTGCATTACATTACGTCATTCTTCACACTTCCCTGGTACACATTACATCATTCTTCACACTTCCCTGGGTTATATTGCATCATTCTTCACACTTCCCTGGGTTACATTACATCATTCTTCACACTTCCCTGGGTTACATTCCATCATTCTTCACACTTCCCTTTGTTACATTACATCATTCTTCACACTTCCCTGGGTTATATTACAGCATTCTTCACACTTCCCTGGGTTACATTACATCATTCTTCACACTTCCCTGGGTTACATTACATCATTCTTCACACTTCCCTGGTTATATTACATCATTCTTCACACTTCCCTGTTACATTACATCATTCTTCACACTTCCCTGGGATTACATCATTCTTCACACTTCCTGGGTTACATTACATCATTCTTCACACTTCCTGTTACATTACATCATTCTTCACACTTCCCTGGGTTACATTATATCATTCTTCACACTTCCCTGTTACATTACATCATTCTTCACACTTCCCTGGGTTACATTACATCATTCTTCACACTTCCCTGTTACATTCATTCTTCACACTTCCTGGGTTATATTACATCATTCTTCACACTTCCCTGGATTACATTACATCAGTCCTCACACTTCCCAGTGTTACATTATTCAGTCTTCACACTTCCCTGGTTATATTACATCATTCTTCACTCTTCTCTGGGTTACATTACATCAGTCTTCACACTTCCCTGGTTATATTACATCATTCTTCACTCTTCTCTGGGTTACATTACATCATTCTTCAAACTTTCCTGGGTTACCTTTCATCATTCTCCACACTTACCTAGGTTACATTACATCATTCTTCACACTTCCCTGGGTTACATTACACAGTCTTCACACTTCCCTGGGTAACATTACATCATTCTTCACACTTACCTGGGTTATATTGCATCATTCTTCACACTTCCCTAGGTTACATTACATCATTCTTCACACTGCCCTGGGTTACATTACATTATTTTTCACACTTCCCTGGGTTGCATTACATGATTTTTCACACTTCCCTGGGTTACATTACATCATTCTTCACACTTCCCTGGGTTACATTACATCATTCTTCACACTTCCTGTTACATTACATCATTCTTCACACTTCCCTGGTTACATTACATCATTCTTCACACTTCCTGGGTTACATTACATCATTCTTCACACTTCCCTGGTTACATTACATCATTCTTCACACTTCCCTGGTTCATTACATCATTCTTCACACTTCCCTGTTACATTGCATCATTCTTCACACTTCCTGGTATTACATCATTCTTCACACTTCCCTGGGTTACATTACATCATTCTTCACACTTCCTGGGTTACATCATTCTTTCACACTTCCCTGGGTTACATTACATCATTCTTCACACTTCCCTATGGTTACATTACATCATTCTTCACACTTTCCTGGGTTACATTACATCATTATTCACACTTCCCTGGGTCACATTACATCACTCTTCACACTTCCCGGGTTACAAGACATCTTTCTTCACACTTCCCTGATGTACGTTACATCATTCATCACACTTCCCTGGGTCACATTACATCATTTTTCACACTTCCCTGCTTACATCATTGTTCACACTTCCCTGGTCACATTACATCATTCTTCACACTTCCCTGATGTACGTTACATCATTCATCACACTTCCCTGGGTCACATTACATCATTTTTCACACTTCCCTGATGTACGTTACATCATTCATCACACTTCCCTGGGTCACATTACATCATTTTTCACACTTCCCTCGGTTACATTACATCATTCTTCACACTTCCCTGGGTTACATTACATCATTCTTCACACTTCCTGTTACATTACATCATTCTTCACACTTCCTGGGTTACATTACATCATTCTTCACACTTCCCTGTTACATTACATCATTCTTCACACTTCCCTGGTTATTACATCATTCTTCACACTTCCCTGGTTACATTACATCATTCTTCACACTTCCCTGTTACATTACATCATTCTTCACACTTCCTGGGTTACATTACATCATTCTTCACACTTCCCTGTTACATTACATCATTCTTCACTTCCCTGGTACATTACATCATTCTTCACACTTCCCTGTTGATTACATCATTCTTCACACTTCCCTGTTACATTACATCATTCTTCACACTTCCTGGTTACATTACATCATTCTTCACACTTCCTGGTTTACATTACATCATTCTTCACACTTCCCTGTTACATTACATCATTCTTCACTTCCCTGGTTACATTACATCATTCTTCACACTTCCCTGGTACATTACATCATTCTTCACACTTCCTGGGTCACATTACATCATTCTTCACACTTCCCTGTAATTACATCATTCTTCACACTTCCCTGGGTCATTACATCATTTTCACACTTCCCTGATGTTACATCATTCATCACACTTCCTGGTTTCATTACATCATTCTTCACACTTCCCTGGGTTACATTACATCATTCTTCACACTTCCTGCACATTACATCATTCTTCACACTTCCTGGGTTACATTACATCATTCTTCACACTTCCCTGTTACATTACATCATTCTTCACACTTCCTGTTACATTACATCATTCTTCACACTTCCCCGTTACATTACATCATTCTTCACACTTCCCTGGTTACATTACATCATTCTTCACACTTCCCTGTTACATTACATCATTCTTCACACTTCCTGGGTTACATTACATCATTCTTCACACTTCCCTGTTACATTACATCATTCTTCACACTTCCCTGGGTTACATTACATCATTCTTCACTTCCTGTTACATTACATCATTCTTCACACTTCCCTGCTACATTACATCATTCTTCACACTTCCCTGTTACATTACATCATTCTTCACACTTCCCTGGTTACATTACATCATTCTTCACACTTCCTGCTACATTACATCATTCTTCACACTTCCTGCTTACATTACATCATTCTTCACACTTCCCTGGGTTACATTACATCAGTCTTCACACTTCCCTGGATTACATTACATCATTCTTCACACTTCCTGTATATTGCATCATTCTTCACACTTCCTGTTACATTACATCATTCTTCACACTTCCCTGGTTACATCATTCTTCACACTTCCTGGGTTACATTACATCATTCTTCACACTTCCTGGGTTACATTACATCATTCTTCACACTTCCCTGGTTACATTTCATCATTCTTCACACTTCCTGGTTACATTACATCATTCTTCACACTTCCCTGTTACATTACATCATTCTTCACACTTCCTGTTATATTACATCATTCTTCACACTTCCTGGGTACATTACATCATTCTTCACACTTCCCTGGGTTACATTGCATCATTCTTCACACTTCCTGGGTTACATTACATCATTCTTCACACTTCCCTGGTTACATTACATCATTCTTCACACTTCCCTGTTACATTGCATCATTCTTCACACTTCCCTGGGTTATTACATCATTCTTCACACTTCCCTGGGTTACATTACATCATTCTTCACACTTCCCTGTTACATTACATCATTCTTCACACTTCCCTGGGTTACATTACATCATTCTTCACACTTCTTGGGTTACATTACATAATTCTTCACACTTCCCTGCGTTACATTCCATTATTCTTCACACTTCCCTGGGTTACATTACATCATTCTTCACACTTCCCTGGGTTACATTACACCATTCTTCACACATCCCTGTTTCACCTTGCATCATTCTTCACACTTCCTGCTACATTACATCATTCTTCACACTTCCCTGTTACATTACATCATTCTTCACACTTCCCTGGGTTACATTACATCATTCTTCACACTTCCTGTTACATTACATCATTCTTCACACTTCCTGGTTACATTACATCATTCTTCACACTTCCTGTTACATTACATCATTCTTCACACTTCCCTGGTTACATTACATTTCTTCACACTTCCTGGGTCATTACATCATTCTTCACACTTCCCTGGTACATTACATCATTCTTCACACTTCCCTGGGTTACATTACATCATTCTTCACACTTCCTGGGCTACATTACATCATTCTTCACACTTCCTGGGTTACATTACATCATTTTCACACTTCCCTGGGTCACACTTCCTGTTACATTACATCATTCTTCACACTTCCCTGTTACATTACATCATTCTTCACACTTCCTGGTTACATTACATCATTCTTCACACTTCCCTGGTTACATTACATCATTCTTCACACTTCCCTGGTTACATTACATCATTCTTCACACTTCCCTGGGTTACATTACATCATTCTTCACACTTCCTGGGTCATATTACATCATTCTTCACACTTCCCTGTTACATTACATCATTCTTCACACTTCCCTGGTCACATTACATCATTCTTCACACTTCCCTGAGTTAGATTACATCATTCTTCACACTTCCCTGGGTTACATTACATCATTCTTCACACTTCCCTGGATTACATTACATCATTCATCACACTTCCTGGGTCACATTACATCATTCTTCACACTTCCCTGGGTTACATTACATCATTCTTCACACTTCCCTGGGTTACATTGCATTATTTTTCACACTTCCCTGGGTTACATTGCATTATTTTTCTTACGTTGCATCATTCTTCACACTTCCCTGGGTTACATTGCATCATTTTTCACACTTCCCTGGGTCACATTACATCATTCTTCACACTTCCCTGGTTCACATTACATCATTCTTCACACTTCCCTGGGTTACATTACATCATTCTTCACACTTCCCTGGGTTACATTACATCATTCTTCACACTTCCCTGGGTTACATTACATCATTCTTCACACTTCCCTGGGTTATATTGCATCATTCTTCACAGTTCCCTGGGTTACATTACATCATTCTTCACACTTCCCTGGTACACATTACATCATTCTTCACACTTCCCTGGTACATTACATCATTCTTCACACTTCCTGGTTACATTACATCATTCTTCACACTTCCCTGTCACATTACATCATTCTTCACACTTCCCTGTTACATTACATCATTCTTCACACTTCCCTGTTACATTACATCATTCTTCACACTTCCCTGTTACATTACATCATTCTTCACACTTCCCTGGGACATTACATCATTCTTCACACTTCCCTGGTGATATTACATCCTTCTTCACACTTCCCTGTTACATTACATCATTCTTCACACTTCCTGGGTTACATTACATCATTCTTCACACTTCCCTGGGTTACATTACATCATTCTTCACACTTCCCTGGTACATTACATCATTCTTCACACTTCCCTGCTACATTACATCATTCTTCACACTTCCTGGGTACATTACATTCTTCACACACTTCCCTGTTACATTACATCATTCTTCACACTTCCCTGGTACATTACATCATTTTTCACACTTCCCTGGTTACATTACATCATTCTTCACACTTCCCTGGGTTACATTACATCATTCTTCACACTTCCCTGGGCTACATTACATCATTCTTTCACACTTCCCTGCTTACATTACATCATTATTCACACTTCCCTGGGTTGCATCATTCTTCACACTTCCCTGGGTTACATTGCATTATTTTTCACACTTCCCTGGGTTACATTGCATTATTTTTCACACTTCCCTGGGTTACATTCCATCATTCTTCACATTTCCCTATGTTACATTACATCATTCGTTACACTTCCCTGGGTCACATTACATCATTCTTCACACTTCCCTGGGTCGCATTACATCATTCTTCACACTTCACTGGGTTACATTACATCATTCTTCACACTTCCCTGGGTTACATTACATCATTGTTCACACTTCCCTGGGTCACATTACATCATTTTTCTCACTTCCCTGGGTCACATTGCATCATTTTTCTCACTTCCCTGGGTCACATTGCATCATTGTTCACACTTCCCAGGGTCACATTACATCATTCGTCACACTTCCCCGGGTTACATTACATCATTACTCACACTTCCCTGGGTTACATTACATCATTCATCACACTTCCCTTGGTTACATTACATAATTTTCACACTTCTCTGGGTTACATTATATCATTTATCACACTTCCCTGGGTCACATTACATCATTTTTTGCACTTCCCTGGGTCACATTACATCATTCTTCACACTTCCCTGGGTTACCTCATCATTCCTTACACTTTTCTGGGTTACATTACATTATTCTTCACACTGCCCTTGGTTATATTACATCATTCTTCACACTTCCCTGGATTACATTATATCATTTTTCACACTTCCCTGGGTTACATTACATCATTCTTCAAACTTTCCTGGGTTTCAATACATCATTCTTCACACTTCCCTTTTACACATTACATCATTGTTCACACTTCCCTGGTACACATTACATCATTGTTCACACTTCCCTGAGTAACATTACATCATTCTTTACACTTCCCTGGGTTACACTACATCATTCTTCACACTTCCCTGGTAACATTACATTATTCTTCACATTTCCCTGGTAACATTACATTATTCTTCACATTTCCCTGGTTTACATTACATCATTATTCACACTTCCCTGAGTTAGATTACATCATTCTTCACACTTCCCTGGGTTACATTACATCATTCCTTACACTTCTCTGGGACATATTACATCATTATTCACACTTCCCTGGGTCACATTACATCACTCTTCACACTTCCCGGGTTACAAGACATCTTTCTTCACACTTCCCTGATGTACGTTACATCATTCATCTCACTTCCCTGGGTCACATTACATCATTTTTCACACTTCCCTCGGTTACATTGTATCATTTATCACACTTCCCTAGGTCACATTACATCATGCGTCGCACTTCCCTGGGTCACATTACACCATTCTTCACACTTCCTTGGGTTACATCACATCATTCTTCACACTTCCAAGGGTTACATTAAATCATTCTTCAAACATTCCTGGGTTACATTACATCATTCTTCACACTTTGCTGTTACACATTACATCGTTCTTCACATTTCCCTGGTACACATTACATCATTCTTCACACTTCCCTGGGTTACACTACATCATTCTGCACACTTCCCTGGTTCACATTACATCATTCTTCACACTTCCCTGGTAACATTACATTATTCTTCACATTTCCCTAGTTTACATTACATCATTATTCACACTTCCCTGGGTTAGATTACATCATTCTTCACACTTCCCTGGGTTACATTACATCATTCCTTACACTTCTCTGGGACACATTACATCAATTTTCACACTTCATTGGGTTACATTACATCATTTGTCACACTTCCCTGGGTTACATTACAGCATTCTTCACACTTCCCTGGGTTACATTACATTATTCTTCACACTTCCCTGGGTTACATTACATCATTCTTCACACTTCCCTGTGTTACATTACATCATTCTTCACACTTGCTTGGTACACATTACATCATTTTTCACACTTCCCTGGGTTACATTACATCATTCTTCATACATCCCTGGATTACATTACATCATTCTTCACACTTCCCAGGGTCACATTACATCATTCTTCACACTTCCCCGGGTTGCATGACATCATTTTTCACACTTCCCTGAGGTATATTACCTCATTCGTCACACTTCCCTGGGTCACATTACATTATTTTTCACACTTCCCTTGGTTACATTATATAATTTATCACACTTCCCTGGGTCACATTACATCATTCGTCGCACTTCCCTGGATCACATTACACCATTCTTCACACTTCCCTGGATAACATCACATCATTCCTTACACTGCTATGGGTTACATTACGTCATTCTTCACACTTCCCTGGGTTACATTACATCATTCTTCACACTTCCCTGGATTACATTACATCATTCTTCAAACTTCCCTGGGTTACATTACATCATTCTTCACACTTCCCTGGGTTACATTACATCATTCTTCAAACATTCCTGGGTTACATTACATCATTCTTCACACTTCCCTGTTACACATTACATCATTCTTCACATTTCCCTGGTACAAATTACATCATTCCTTACACTTCCCTGGGTTACATTACATCATTCTTCACACTTCCCTGGGTTACATTGCATCATTTTTCACACTTCCCTGGGTTACATTGCATCATTCTCCACACTTCCCTGGGTTACATTACTCAGTCTTCACACTTCCCTGGGTTATATTACATTATTCTTCACAGTTCCCTGGGTTACATTACATCATTCTTCACACTTACCTGGGTTACATTATATCATTCTTCACACTTCCCTGCGTTACATAACATCATTCTTCACACTTCCCTGGGGTACATTAAATCATTCATCACACTTCTCTGGGTCACATTACATCATTTTTCACACTACTCTCGGTTACATTATATCATTTATCACACTTCCCTAGGTCACATTACATAATTTGTCGCACTTCCCTGGGTCACATTACACCATTCTTCACACTTCCTTGGGTTACATCACATCATTCTTCACGCTTCCAAGGGTTACATTACATCATTCTTCAAACTTTCCTGGGTTACATTAAACCATTCTTCACACTTTGCTGTTACACATTACATCATTCTCCACACTTCCCTGGGTTACATTACTCAGTCTTCACACTTCCCTGGGTTATATTACATTATTCTTCACAGTTCCCTGGGTTACATTACATCATTCTTCATACTTACCTGTGTTGCATTATATCATTCTTCGCACTTCCCTGCGTTACATAACATCATTCTTCACACTTCCCTGGTGCACATTACATCATTTTTCACACTTCCCTGGTACACATTTAATAACTCTTCACACGTCCCTGGGTTATATTGCATCATTCTTCACACTTCCCTGGATTACATTACATCAGTCCTCACACTTCCCAGTGTTACATTACTCAGTCTTCACACTTCCCTGGGTTATATTACATCATTCTTCGCACTTCCCTGGGTTACATTACGTCATTCTTCACACTTCCCTGGATTACATTACATCATTCTTCACTCTTCTTTGGGTTACATTACATCATTCTTCAAACTTTCCTGGGTTACCTTTCATCATTGTTCACACTTCCCTGTTCCACATTACATCATTCCTCACATTTCCCTGGTACACATTACATCATTCTTCACACTTTCCTGGGTTACATTGCATCATTCTCCACACTTCCCTAGGTTACATTACATCATTCTTCACACTTCCCTGGGTTCCATTACATCAGTCTTCACACTTCCCTGGGTTACATTACTCAGTCTTCACACTTCCCTGGGTAACATTACATCATTCTTCACACTTCCCTGGGTTATATTGCATCATTCTTCACACTTCCCTGGGTTACATTACATCATGCTTCACACTTCATTGGGTTACATTACATCATTCTTCACACTTTCCTGAGGTACATTACATAATTCTTCACACTTTCCTGGGGTACATTACATAATTCTTCACACTTCCCTGGGTTACATTACATCATTCTTCACACTGCCCTGGGTTACATTACATGATTTTTCACACTTCCCTGGGTTACATTACATCATTCTTCACACTTCCCTGGGTTACATTACATCATTCTTCACACTTCACTGGGTTACATTACATCATTCTTCACTCTTCCGTGGGTTACATTACTTAATTTTTCACACTTTTCTGGTTTACATTACATCATTTGTCACACTTCCCTGGGTTACATTGCGTCATTCTTCAAACTTCCCTGGGTTACATCACATCATTCTTCACACTTCCCTATGTTACATTACATCATTCGTTACACTTCCCTGGGTCACATTACATCATTCTTCACACTTCCCTGGGTAGCATTACATCATTCTTCACACTTCCCTGGCTTACATGACATCATACTTCACACTTCCCTGGGTTACATTACATCATTATTCACACTTCCCTGGGTCACATTACATCATTCTTCACACTTCCCTGGGTTACATTACATACACTTCCCTATGTTACATTACATCATTCTTCACACTTCCCTTGGTTACCTAACATCATTCTTCACACTTCACTGGGTCACATTGCATCATTCTTTGCACTTCCCTGGGTCACATTACATCATTCTTCACACTTCCTTGGGTTACCTCACATCATTCCTTACACTTCTCTGGTTTACAATACATCATTCTTCACACTGCCCCTGGTTATGTTACATCATTCTACACACTTCCCTGGATAACATTATATCATTTTTCACACTTCCCTGGGTTACATTATATCATTCTTCAAACTTTCCTGGGTTACATTACATCATTTTTTCACACTTCCCTGTTACACATTACATCATTCTTCACACTTCCCTGGTACACATTACATCATTGTTCACACTTCCCTGGGTTACATTACAACATTCTTTACACTTCCCTGGGTTACATTACATCATTCTTCACACTTCCCTGGTTCACATTACATCATTCTTCACACTTCCCTGGTAACATTACATTATTCTTCACATTTCCCTCGTTTACATTACATCATTATTCACACTTCCCTGGGTTAGATTGCATCATTCTTCACAATTCTCTGGGTTACATTACATCATTCCTTACACTTCTCTGGGACACATTACATCATTATTCACACTTCCCTGGGTCGCATTACATCATTCTTCACACTTCCCGGGTTACAAGACATCATTCTTCACACTTCCCTGGGGTACGTTACATTTTTCATCACACTTCCCTGGGTCACATTACATAATTTTTCACACTTCCCTCGGTTACATTATATTATTTATCACACTTCCCTAGGTCACATTACATCATTCGTCGCACTTCCCTGGGTCACATTACACCATTCTTCACACTTCCTTGGGTTACATAACATCATTCTTCACACTTCCAAGGGTTACATTACATCATTCTTCAAACTTTCCTGGGTTACATTAAACCATTCTTCACACTTTGCTGTTACACATTACATCATTCTTCACATTTCCCTGGTACACATTACATCATTCTTCACACTTCCCTGGGTTACATTATATCAATCTTCACACTTCAGTGGGACACATTACATCATTTTTCACACTTCATTGGGTTACATTACATCATTTGTCACACTTCCCTGTGTTACATTACACCATTCTTCACACTTCCCTAGGTTACATTACATAATTCTTCACACTTCCCTGGGTTACATTACATCATTCTTCACACTTCCATGCGTTACATTACATCACTTTTCACACTTCCTTGGTACACATTACATAATTTTTCACACTTCCCTAGGTCACATTACATAATTCGTCACACTTCCCTAGGTCACATTACACCATTCTTAACACCTCCCTGGGTTACATCACATCATTCTTCACACTTCCCTGGATTACATTACATCATTCTTCACACTTCTAAGGGTTACATTACATCATTCCTCAAACTTTCCTGGGTTACATTACATCATTCTTCACACTTCGCTGTTAAACATTACGTCATTATTCACATTTCCCTGGTACACATTACATCATTCTTCACACTTCCCTGGGTTACATTACATCATTCATCACACTTCCCTGGGTCACATTACATACTTTTTCACACTTCATTGGGTTACATTACATCATTTGTCACACTTCATCTGTTACATTAAAGCATTCTTCACTCTTCCCTGGGTTACATTACATCATTCTTCACACTTCCCTGGGTTACATTACATCATTCTTCACACTTCCCTGCGTTACATTACATCATTCTTCACACTTCCTTGGTACACATTACAGCATTTTTCACACTTCCATGGCACACATTACATCATTTTCACACTTCCCTGGGGCACATTACATCATTCATCATACTTCCCTGGGTTACATTACATCATTCTTCACACTGCCCTGAGTCACATTACAGCATTCTTCACACTTCCCTGGGTAACATTACATCAATCTTCACACTTCCCTGGGTAAAATTACATCATTCTTCACACTTCCCTGGTTTACATTACATCATTCTTCACACTTCCTTGGGTTAGATTACATCATTCCTTCCACTTCCCTGTGTTACATTACATCATTCTTCACACTTCCCTGGGTTACATTACATCATTCCTTACACTTACCTGGGTTACATTACATCATTCTTCATACTTCCCTGGGTTACATTACATCATTCTTCACACTTCCCTGGGTCACATTACATCATTCTTCACTCTTCCCCGGGTTGCATGACATCATTGTTCACACTTCCCTGAGGTACATTACCTCATTCATCACACTTCCCTGGGTCACATTACATCATTTTTCACACTTCCCTTGGTTACATTATATCATTTATCACACTTGCCTGTGTCACATTACATTTGTCATACTTCCCTGGATGACATTGCATCATTCTTCACACTTCCCTGGGTTACATTACATCATTCTTCAAACTTTCCTGGGTTACATTACATCATTCTTCACACTTCCCTTTTACACATTACATCATTCTTCATATTTCCCTGGTACACATTACATCATTCTTCACACTTCCCTGGGTTACATTACTTCATTCTTCAGACTTCCCTGGGTTACATTGCATCATTCTTCAGACTTCCCTGGGTTACATTGCATCATTCTTCACACTTCACTGGGTTACATTACATCAGTCTTCACACTTCCCTGGGTTACATTACTCAGTCTTCACACTTCCCTGGGTTATATTGCATCATTCTTCACACTTCCCTGGGTTACATTGCATCATTTTTCACACATCCCTGGGTTAAATTACATCGGTCTTCACACTTCCCTGGGTTAAATTACATCATTCTTCACACTTCCCTGGTACACATTTCATCATTCTTCACACGTCCCTGGGTTATATTGCATCATTCTTCACACTTCCCTGGATTACATTACATCAGTCCTCACACTTCCCTGGGTTATATTACATCATTTTTCACACTTCCCTGGGTTATATTACATCATTTTTCGCACTGCCCTGGATTACATTACATCATTCTTCACACTTCCCTGTTACACACTACATCATTCTTCACATTTCCCTGGTACACATTACATCATTCTTCACACTTCTTTGGGTTACATTGCATCATTCTCCACACTTCTCTAGGTTACATTACATCATTCTTCACACTTCCCTGGGTTACATTACATCAGTCTTCACACTTCCCTGGGTAACATTACATCATTCTTCACACTTTCATGGGGTACACTACATAACTCTTCACACTTCCCTGGGTTACATTACATCATTCTTCATACTTCCCTGGGTTACATTACATCATTCTTCACACATCCCTGGTTCACATTACATCATTCTTCACACTTCCCTGCGTTAAATTACATAATTCTTTACACTTCCCTGGGTTACATTACATCATTCGTCACACTTCCCTGGGTTACATAGCATCATTCTTCAAACTTCCCTGGGTTACATTGCATCATTTTTCACACTTCCCTGAGTTACATTGCATTTTTTTCACACTTCCCTGGGTTACATTACATCATTCTTCACACTTCCCTATGTTACATTACATCATTCGATACACTTCCCTGGGTCATATTACATCATTCTTCACTCTTCCTTGGGATACATTACATCATTTTTCACACTATCCTGGGTCACATTACATCATTCTTCACACTTCCCTGGGTCACATTACGCCATTCTTCACACTTCCCTGGGTTACATGACGTCATACTTCACACTTCCCTGGGTTACATGACGTCATACTTCACACTTCCCTGGGTTACATTACATCATTATTCACACTTCCCTGGGTCACATTACATCATTCTTCACACTTCCCAGGGTTACAGTGCATCAT
Organism: Protopterus annectens; assembly: GCF_019279795.1. NCBI lineage: Eukaryota > Metazoa > Chordata > Ceratodontiformes > Protopteridae > Protopterus > Protopterus annectens. The sequence continues at coordinate 1,175,529,815 of NC_056737.1, read as the reverse complement.
TGTTCACACTTCCCTGGGTGAAATTACATCATTTTTCTCACTTCCTGGGTCACATTGCATCATTGTTCAAACTTCCCAGGGTCACATTACATCATTCTTCACACTTCCCTTGGTTACATTTCATCATTACTCACACTTCCCTGGGTTATATTGCATCATTTTTCACACTTCCCTGGGTTACATTACATCATTCTTCACACTTCCCTGGGTTACATTACATCATTCTTCAAACTTTCCTGGGTTACATTACATCATTCTTCAAACTTTCCTGGGTTACATTACATCATTCTTCACACTTCCCTTGGTTACCTAACATCATTCTTCACACTTCCCTGGGTTACAATACATAATTTTTCACACTTCCCTGGTTTACATTACATAATTTTTCACACTTTCCTGGGTTACATTACATCATTCTTCACACTTCCCTGGGTCACATTACGTCATTCTTCACACTTCCCTAGGTTACTTTACGTCATTCTTCACACTTCCCTGGGTCACATTACATAATTTTTCACACTTCTCTGGGTTGCATTATATCATTTATCACACTTCCCTGGGTCACATTACATCATTTTTTTGCACTTCCCTGGGTCACATTACATCATTCTTCACACTTCCCTGGGTTACCTCATATCATTCCATACACTTCTCTGGGTTACATTACATCATTCTTCGTACTGCCCTTGGTTATATTACATCATTCTTCACACTTCCCTGGATTACATTATATCATTTTTTACACTTCCCTGGGTTACATTACATAATTTTTCCAACTTTTCTGGGTTACATTACATCATTCTTCACACTTCCCTGGATTACATTATATCATTTTTCACACTTCCCTGGGTTACATTACATCATTCTTCCAACTTTCCTGGGTTACATTACATCATTCTTCACACTTCCCTGGTACACATTACATCATTTTTCACACTTCCCTGGTACACATTTCATCATTTTTCACATTTCCCTGGGTTAAATTGCATCATTTTTCACACTTTCCTGGGTTACATTACATCATTCTTCACATTTCCCTGGTACACATTACATCATTGTTCACACTTCCCTGGGTTACATTACAACATTATTTACACTTCCCTAGGTTACATTACATTATTCTTCACACTTCCCTGGGTTACATTACATCATTCCTTACACTTCTCTGGGACACATTACATCATTATTCACACTTCCCTGGGTCACATTACATCATTCTTCACACTTCCCTGTGGTACGTTGCATCATTCATCACACTTCCCTTTGTCACATTACATCATTATTCATACTTCCCTAGGTCACATTACATAATTCGTCGCACTTTCCTAGGTCACATTACACCATTCTTCACACTTCCAAGGGTTACATTACATCATTCTTCAAACTTTCCTGGGTTACATTACACCATTCTTCACACTTTGCTGTTACACATTACATCATTCTACACATTTCCCTGGTACACATTACATCATTCTTCACACTTTCCTGGGGTACATTACATCATTCATCACACTTCCCTTTGTCACATTACATCATTTTTCACACTTCCCTCGGTTACATTATATCATTTATCACACTTCCCTAGGTCACATTACATCATTCGTCGCACTTTCCTGGGTCACATACACCATTCTTCACACTTCCTTGGGTTACATCACATCATTCTTCACACTTCCAAGGGTTGCATTACATCATTCTTCACACTTCCCTGGGTTACATTATATCATTCTTCACACTTCCCTGGGTTACATTACATCATTCTTCACACTTCATTGGGTTACATTACATCATTTGTCACACTTTCCTGTGTTACATTACACCATTCTTCACACTTCCCTGGGTTACATTACATCATTCTTCACACTTCCCTGGGTTACATTACATCATTCTTCACATTTCCCTGCGTTACATTACATCATTCTTCACACTTCCTTGGTACACATTACATCATTTTTCACACTTCCCTCAGTTACATTATATCATTTATCACACTTCCCTTGGTCACATTACATCATTCGTCGCACTTCCCTGGGTCACAATACACCATTCTTCACACCTCCCTGGGTTACATCACATCATTCTTCACACTTCCCTGGATTACATTACATCATTCTTCACACTTCCAAGGGTTACATTACATCATTCTTCAAACTTTCCTGGGTTACATTACATCATTCTTCACACTTCGCTGTTACACATTACATCATTATTCACATTTCCCTGGTACACATTGCATCATTCTTCACACTTTCCTGGGTTACATTACATCATTCTTCACACTTCCCTGGGTCACATTACATCATTCTTCACACTTGACTGGGTTACATTATATCATTTTTCACACTTCCATGGTACACATTACATCATTTTTACACTTCGCTGGGTCACATTACATCATTCATCAAACTACCATGGTTTACATTACATCATTCTTCACACTTCCATGGGTCACATTACAGCATTCTTCACACTTCCCTGGGTTACATTACATCAATCTTCACACTTCCCTGGGTTACATTACATCATTCTTCACACTTCCTGGGTTACATTACATCATTCTTCACACTTCCCTGGTTTACATTACATCATTCTTCACACTTCCTTGCTTTACATTACATAATTCCTTCACACTTCCCTGGGTTACATTGCATCATTTTTCACACATCCCTGGGTTAAATTACATCGGTCTTCACACTTCCCTGGGTTAAATTACATCATTCTTCACACTTCCCTGGGTTGCATTACATCAGTCTACACACTTCCCTGGGTTACATTATATCATTCTTCACACTTCCTTGGGTTACATTACATCATTCTTCACAATTCCCTGGGTTACATTACATCATTTTACACACTTCCCTGTGTTACATTACATCATTCTTCACACTTCCCTGGTACACATTACATCATTTTTCACACTTCCCTGGTACACATTTCATAATTTTTCACATTTCCCTGGGTTAAATTGCATCATTTTTCACACTTTCCTGGGTTACATTACATCAGTCTTCACACTTCCCTGGGTAACAATACATCATTCTTAACACTTCCCTGGATTACATTACATCATTCTTCACTCTTCCCTGGGTTACATTACATCATTCTTCAAACTCTCCTGGGTTACATTACATCATTCTACATACTTCCCTGTTACACATTACATCATTCTTCACATTTCCCTGGTACACATTACATCATTCTTCACACTTCCCTGGGTTACATTGCATCATTCTTCACACTTCCCTGGGTTACATTGCATCATTCTCCACACTTCCCTAGGTTACATTACATCATTCTTCACACTTCCCTGGGTTACAGTCCATCAGTCTTCACACTTCCCTGGGTTACATTACTCAGTCTTCACACTTCCCTGGGTTATATTACATAATTCTTGACACTTCCCTGGGTTACATTACATCATTCTTCACACTTCCCTGGGTTACAATACATCATTCTTCACACTTCCCTGCGTTACATTACATCATTCTTCATACTTCCCTGCGTTACATTACATCATTCTTCACACTTCCCTGATACACATTTCATCATTCTTCACACTTCCCTGTGTTACATCATTTTTCACACTTCCCTGTGTTACAGTACAGCATTCTTCACACTTCCCTTAGTTACATTACATCATTCTTCACACTTCCCTGGTACACATTGTATAATTTTTCACACTTCCCTGGTACACATTACATCATTCTTCACACTTCGCTGTTACACATTACATCATTATTCACATTTCCCTGGTACACATTGCATCATTCTTCACACTTTCCTGGGTTACATTACATCATTCTTCACACTTCCCTGGGTCACATTACATCATTCTTCACACTTGACTGGGTTACATTATATCATTTTTCACACTTCCATGGTACACATTACATCATTTTTACACTTCGCTGGGTCACATTACATCATTCATCAAACTACCATGGGTTACATTACATCATTCTTCACACTTCCATGGGTCACATTACAGCATTCTTCACACTTCCCTGGGTTACATTACATCAATCTTCACACTTCCCTGGGTTACATTACATCATTCTTCACACTTCCCTGGGTTACATTACATCATTCTTCACACTTCCCTGGTTTACATTACATCATTCTTCACACTTCCTTGGGTTAGATTACATCATTCCTTCCATTTCCCTGTGTTACATTACACCATTCTTCACACTTCCCTGGGTCACATTACGCCATTCTTCACACTTCCCTGGGTTACATTACTTCATTCTTCACACTTCCCTGGGTTACATTGCATCATTCTTCACACATCACTGGGTTACATTACATTAGTCTTCACACTTCCCTGGGTTACATTACTCAGTCTTCACACTTCCCTGGGTTATATTACATCATTCTTCACACTTCCTTGGGTTACATTACATCATTCTTCACAATTCCCTGGGTTACATTACATCATTTTACACACTTCCCTGTGTTACATTACATCATTCTTCACACTTCCCTGGTACACATTACATCATTTTTCACACTTCCCTGGTACACATTTCATAATTTTTCACATTTCCCTGGGTTAAATTGCATCATTTTTCACACTTTCCTGGGTTACATTACATCAGTCTTCACACTTCCCTGGGTTACATTACTCAGTCTTCACACTTCCTTGGGTTATATTACATCATTCTTCACACTTCCTGGTTACATTACATCATTCTTCACACTTCCTGGGTTACATTACATCATTTTCACTTCCCTGTGTTACATTACATCATTCTTCACACTTCCTGGTTACATTACATCATTTTTCACACTTCCCTGTTACACATTACATAATTTTCACATTTCCTGTTACATCATTTTTTCACACTTTCCTGGTTACATTACTCAGTCTTCACACTTCCTTGGGTTACATTGCATCATTCTTCACACTTCCCTGGGTTACATTGCATCATTCTTCACACTTCCCTGGGTTACATTGCATCATTCTCCACACTTCCCTAGGTTACATTACATCATTCTTCACACTTCCCTGGGTTACATTACTCAGTCTTCACACTTCCCTGGGTTATATTACATCATTCTTGACACTTCCCTGGGTTACATTACATCATTCTTCACACTTCCCTGGGTTACATTACATCATTCTTCATACTTCCCTGCGTTACATTACATCACATCATTCTTCACACTTCCCTGATACACATTTCATCATTCTTCACACTTCCCTGTGTTACATCATTTTTCACACTTCCCTGTGTTACAGTATAGCATTCTTCACACTTCCCTTAGTTACATTACATCATTCTTCACACTTCCCTGGTACACATTGTATAATTTTTTACACTTCCCTGGTACACATTACATCATTCTTCACACTTCCCTGGGTCACATTACATCATTCTTCAAACTTCCCTGGGTTCCATTACATCATTCTTCAGACTTTCCTGTGTTACATTACATCATTTTCACACTTCCCTGGGTTACATATCATTCTTCACACTTCACTGGGTCACAATACATCATTTTTCACACTTCCCTTGGTTACTTGACATCATTCTTCAAACTTCCCTGGGTTACATGACATCATTCTTCACACCTCCCTTGGTTACATTACATCATTCTTCACACTTCCCTGGGTTAAATTACATCATTATTTCCACTTCCCTGGGTTACATGACATCATTCTTCACACTTCCCTGGGTGACATTACATCATTCTTCACAATTCCCTGGGTTACATTACATCATTCATTACACTTCCCTGAGTTACATTACATCATTCTTCACACTTCCCTGGGTTACATTACATCATTCTTCTCACTTCCCTGGGTTACATTACATCATTCTTCTCACTTCCCTGGGTTACATTACATTATTCTTCACACTTCCCTTGGTTCCCTGGCTAACAGAAACTACATTTACATTCTTCACCTCTGGGCAGAAACCATAGCAGTACAGGACATTTATGCATGCAAATACTGGCCATTAACTCTGTCCTTAAAACAATTGCAAGAATTCCTTCATCTAGACTGGCCGGAGCCGTGTTCACATCAAAGGGTCATTACATACTTTACTTGTTCAGTAGAGTACACTGTTACATTTTTTTCAGTTCCACATGTAACCCTATTTTTACCATTTAAGACAACATGCCTGTGGTTCAAATTAATATGTACAGATGACGGAATTATCTATAAAATTCTGTCTGGGCTGGCCGCCTTCACAGTGTGAACCAGTATGACTAAATGGACATGGGAATTCATAGGTGATAAGTGCGTTGAGGTACCAGTCTACTCCAACCTATGCCAGGGACCCATGTTAATGGAGGGAGGGATGGATGTGCCCCTGTTGGTCAGTGTGTGCCTGCATAAACCCAGCAGCCCTGGAGCTACTGGCTAACCAATGCCCAGTTTTCCAACTTGGGTCATCTGGGATATCTTTGTTGAGTGAAAGCTGGACAGAAAACTCAACTTGACAAACATGAACTAAGACTTGCTGCAGTCAGTGTAAGTTCACTGATAGGTTGGAGTTTGGAAGTAGATGACATGATGCTAAGAAGGAGGCTGGACATCTTATGTATACAGGAGACAAGATTAAAGGACAGTGCAGCAAAGCTACTATTCAAGAGGATAACAGGCCTTTACATACAACAGGGCAACATTAATTGGCATTGATAATGGGTGACTTCAATGCACATATCAGGACAGACAGACCGACATACAGAGCAGGATAGGTGAACTGTTTAGACCCATGTGGATGGGACAACAGGAATAAAGAAGAAGCCATTCTAAGCATCTATCTCACAAGTGGTTTAATAGTCTTATCTTTCTAGTTTCTAGCTATTTCTAAGAGAAAATACAAGTCTAAGATAAACTTACATATAGAGCAAGACAGAGTGCTGATAAGTTGGATGGTCAAGACAAAAATGCATAATGTTCATTGATTCTCTCTGTTTTTGAAATCACATTCCTGGTTCCCATTACATCATTTTTACACTTCCCTGGGTTACATTATAACATTCTTCACACTTCCCTGGGTTACATTACATCATTCTTCACACTTCCATTGGTTACATTACATCATTCTTCACACTTCCCTGTGTTACATTACATAATTTTTCACACTTCCCTGGGTTACATTACATAATTCTTCACACTGCACTGGGTTACATTACATCATTCTTCACACTTCACTGGGATACATTCCATCATTCTTCACATTTCTCTGGGTTACATTACATCATTCTTTACACTTCCCTGGGTAACATTACATCATTCTTCACACTTCTTTGGGTTACATTACATCATTCTTCACACTGCCCTGGGTTACATTACATCATTCTTTACAATCCCCTGGGTTACATTACATCATTATTCACACTTCCCTGGGTTATGTTACATCATTCATCACACTTCCCTGGGTTACATTATATCATTCTTCACATTCCCCTAGGTTACATTACATCATTCTTCAAACTATCCTGGGTTACATTACATCATTATTCACACTTCTCTCGTACACATTACATCATTCTTCATACTTCCTTGGGTTACATTACATCATTCTTCACACTTCCCTGGGTCACATTAATTCATTCTTCACACTTCCCTGGGTTACATGACATCATTCTTCACACTTCCCTGAGTTACAATACATCAGTCTTCAAACATCCCTGAGTTACATTACATCAGTCTTCACACTTCCCTGGGTTATATTATATCATTCTTCACATTTCATTGGTTTACATTACATCATTCTTCACACTTCCATCTGTTACATTACATCATTCTTCACACCTCCCTGCATTACATTACATCATTCTTCACACTTTCATGGGGTACATAACATAATTCTATACACTTCCCTTGGTAACATTGCATCATTCTTCACACTTTCGTGTATTACATTACATAATTTATCACACTTCTCTGCGTTACATTACATCATTCTTCACACTTCCCTGGGTTACATTATATCATTTTTCACACTTCCCTAGGTTATATTACATCATTCTTCACACTTCCCTGGGCCACATTACTTCATTCTTCACACTTCCCTGGGTCACATTACATCATTCTTCACACTTCCTTGGGTTAAATGACATCATTCTTCACACTTCCCTGGGTCACATTACATCATTCTTCTCTCTTCCATGGGTTACATGACATCATTCTTCACACTTCCTTGGGTTACATTACGTCATTCATCACACTTCCCTTGGTCACATTACATCATTTTTCACACTTCTCTGGGTTACATTATATCATTTGTCACACTTCCCTGGGTCACATTACATCATTATTCGCACTTCCCTGGGTCATATTACATCATTATTCACACTTCCCTGGGTTACATTACATCAATCTTCACACTTCCCTGGGTTACATTACATCATTCTTCACACTTCCCTGGGTTACATTACATCATTCTTCACACTTCCCTGGGTTACATTACATCATTCTTCACACTTCCCTGGTTTACATTACATCATTCTTCACACTTCCTTGGCTTAGATTACATCATTCCTTCCATTTCCCTGTGTTACATTACATCATTCTTCATACTTCCCTGGGTTACATTACATCATTCTTCACACTTCCCTGGGTTACATTACATCATTCTTCACACTTCCCTGGGTTACATTACATCATTCCTTACACTTCCCTGGGTTACATTACATCATTCTTCATACTACCCTGGGTTACATGACATCATTCTTCACACTTCCCTGGGTCACATTACATCATTCTTCACACTTCCACAGGTTGGATTACATCATTCTTCACACTTCCCTGAGATACATTACCTCATTCATCACACTTCCCTGGGTCACATTACATAATTTTTCACACTTCCCTTGGTTACATTATATAATTTATCACACTTCCCTGGGTCACATTACATCATTCGTCATACTTCCCTGGGTCACATTACACCATTCTTCACACTTCCATGGGTCACATTACACCATTCTTCACACTTCCCTGTGTTACATCACATCATTCCTTACACTTCTATGGGTTACATTACGTCATTCTTCACACTTCCCTGGATTACATTGCATCATTCTTCACACTACCCTCTTACACATTACATCATTCTGCATATTTCCCTGGTACACATTACATCATTCTTCACACTTCCGTGGGTTACATTACTTCATTCTTCACACTTCCCTGGGTTACATTGCATCATTCTTCACACATCACTGGGTTACATTACATTAGTCTTCACACTTCCCTGGGTTACATTACTCAGTCTTCACACTTCCCTGGTACACATTACATCATTTTTCACACTTCTCTCGGTTACATTGCATCATTCTTCACACTTCCCTGGGTTACATTGCATCATTCTCCACACTTCCCTAGGCTACATTACATCATTCTTCACACTTCCCTGGGTTACATTCCATCAGTCTTCACACTTCCCTGGGTTACATTACTCAGTCTTCACACTTCCCTGGGTTATATTACATCATTCTTGACACTTCCCTGGGTTACATTACATCATTCTTCACACTTCCCTGTGTTACATTACATCATTTTCCACACTTCCCTGTGTTACAGTACAGCATTCTTCACACTTCCCTTAGTTACATTACATCATTCTTCACACTTCCCTGGGTTACATTACATCATTTTACACACTTCCCTGTGTTACATTACATCATTCTTCACACTTCCCTGGTACACATTACATCATTTTTCACACTTCCCTGGTACACATTTCATCATTTTTCACATTTCCCTGGGTTAAATTGCATCATTTTTCACACTTTCCTGGGTTACATTACTCAGTCTTCACACTTCCCTGGGTTATATTACATAATTCTTCACACTTCCCTGGGTAACAATACATCATTCTTCACAATTCCCTGGGTTACATTACATCATTTTACACACTTCCCTGTGTTACATTACATCATTCTTCACACTTCCCTGGTACACATTACATCATTTTTCACACTTCCCTGGTACACATTTCATCATTTTTCACATTTCCCTGGGTTAAATTGCATCATTTTTCACACTTTCCTGGGTTACATTACTCAGTCTTCACACTTCCCTGGGTTATATTACATCATTCTTCACACTTCCCTGGGTAACAATACATCATTCTTAACACTTCCCTGGATTACATTACATCATTCTTCACTCTTCCCTGGGTTACATTACATCATTTTTCAAACTTTCCTGGGTTACATTACATCCTTCTACATACTTCCCTGTTACACATTACATCATTCTTCACATTTCCCTGGTACACATTACATCATTTTTCACACTTCTCTCGGTTACATTGCATCATTCTTCACACTTCCCTGGGTTACATTGCATCATTCTCCACACTTCCCTAGGCTACATTACATCATTCTTCACACTTCCCTGGGTTACATTCCATCAGTCTTCACACTTCCCTGGGTTACATTACTCAGTCTTCACACTTCCCTGGGTTATATTACATCATTCTTGACACTTCCCTGGGTTACATTACATCATTCTTCACACTTCCCTGTGTTACATTACATCATTTTCCACACTTCCCTGTGTTACAGTACAGCATTCTTCACACTTCCCTTAGTTACATTACATCATTCTTCACACTTCCCTGGTACACATTGTATAATTTTTCACACTTCCCTGGTACACATTACATCATTCTTCACACTTCCCTGGGTCACATTACATCATTCTTCAAACTTCCCTGGGTTACATTACATCATTCTTCAGACTTTCCTGGGTTACATTACATCATTTTCACACTTCCCTGGGTTACATATCATTCTTCACACTTCACTGGGTCACAACACATCATTTTTCACACTTCCCTTGGTTACTTGACATCATTCTTCAGACTTCCCTGGGTTACATGACATCATTCTTCAAACTTCCCTGGGTTACATTACATCATTCTTCACACTTCCCTGGGTTAAATTACATCATTATTTCCACTTCCCTGGGTTACATGACATCATTCTTCACACTTCCCTGGGTGACATTACATCATTCTTCACAATTCCCTGGGTTACATTACATCATTCATTACACTTCCCTGAGTTACATTACATCATTCTTCACACTTCCCTGGGTTACATTACATCATTCTTCACACTTCCCTGGGTTACATTACATCATTCTTCTCACTTCCCTGGGTTACATTACATTATTCTTCACACTTCCCTTGGTGCCAGGCTAACAGAAACTACATTTACATTCTTCACCTCTGGGCAGAAACCATAGCAGTACAGGACATTTATGCATGCAAATATTGGCCATTAACTCTGTCCTTAAAACAATTGCAAGAATTCCTTCATCTAGACTGGCCGGAACCGTGTTCACATCAAAGGGTCATTACATACTTTACTTGTTCAGTAGAGTACACTGTTACATTTTTTTCAGTTCCACATGTAACCCTATTTTTACCATTTAAGACAACATGCCTGTGGTTCAAATTAATATGTACAGATGACGGAATTATCTATAAAATTCTGTCTGGGCTGGCCGCCTTCACAGTGTGAACCAATATGACTAAATGGACATGGGAATTCATAGGTGATAAGTGCGTTGAGGTACGAGCCTACTCCAACCTATGCCAGGGACCCATGTTAATGGAGGGAGGGATGGATGTGCCCCTGTTGGTCAGTGTGTGCCTGCATAAACCCAGCAGCCCTGGAGCTACTGGCTAACCAATGCCCAGTTTTCCAACTTGGGTCATCTGGGATATCTTTGTTGAGTGAAAGCTGGAAAGAAAACAACTCAACTTGACAAACATGAACTAAGACTTGCTGCAGTCAGTGTAAGTTCACTGATAGGTTGGAGTTTGGAAGTAGATGACATGATGCTAAGAAGGAGGCTGGACATCTTATGTATCCAGGAGACAAGATTAAAGGACAGCGCAGCAAAGCTACTATTCAAGAGGAGAACAGGCCTATACATACAACAGGGCAACATTAATTGGCATTGATAATGGGTGACTTCAATGCACATATCAGGACAGACAGACAGACATACAGAGCAGGATAGGTGAACTGTTTAGACCCATGTGGATGGGACAACAGGAATAAAGAAGAAGCCATTCTAAGCATCTATCTCACAAGTGGTTTAATAGTCTTATCTTTCTAGTTTCTAGCTATTTCTAAGAGAAAACACAAGTCTAAGATAAACTTACATATAGAGCAAGACAGAGTGCTGATAAGTTGGATGGTCAAGACAAAAATGCTTAATGTTCATTGATTCTCTCTGTTTTTGAACTCACATTCCTGGTTCCCATTACATCATTTTTACACTTCCCTGGGTTACATTATAACATTCTTCACACTTCCCTGGGTTACATTACATCATTCTTCACACTTCCATTGGTTACATTACATAATTTTTCACACTTCCTTGGGTCACATTGCATCATTCTTCACATTTTCCTGGGTGACATTACATCATTCTTCACACTTCATTGGGTTACATTACATCATTCTTCACACTTCCCTGTGTTACATTACATAATTTTTCACACTTCCCTGGGTTACATTACATAATTCTTCACACTGCACTGGGTTACATTACATCATTCTTCACACTTCACTGGGATACATTCCATCATTCTTCACACTTCTCTGGGTTACATTACATCATTCTTTACACTTCCCTGGGTAACATTACATCATTCTTCACACTTCTTTGGGTTACATTACATCATTCTTCACACTTCTTTGGGTTACATTACATCATTCTTCACACTTTCCTGGGTTACATTACATAATTCTTCACACTTCCCTGGGTTACATTACATTATTCTTCACACTGCCCTGGGTTACATTACATCATTCTTTACAATCCCCTGGGTTACATTACATCATTATTCACACTTCCCTGGGTTATGTTACATCATTCGTCACACTTCCCTGGGTTACATTATATCATTCTTCACACTCCCCTAGGTTACATTACATCATTCTTCAAACTATCCTGGGTTACATTACATCATTATTCACACTTCTCTCGTACACATTACATTATTCTTCACACTTCCTTGGGTTACATTACATCATTCTTCAAACTTCCCTGGGTCACATTAATTCATTCTTCACACTTCCCTGGGTTACATGACATCATTCTTCACACTTCCCTGGGTTACATGACATCATTCTTCACACTTCCCTGGGTTACATTACATCATTCTCCAAACTTTCCTGGGTTACATTACATTACATCATTCTTCACCCTTCCCTGTTACACATTACATCATTCTTCACACTTCCCTGGTACACATTACATCATTGTTCACACTTCCCTGGGTACATTATATCATTCTTTACACTTCCCTGGGTTACATTACATCATTCTTCACACTTCCCTGGGTTAGATTACATCATTCTTCACACTTCCCTGGGTTACAGTACATCATTCCTTACATTTCCCTGGGTCACATTATATCATTCTTCACACTTCCCTGGGTCACATTACATCATTCTTCACACTTCCGCAGGTTACAAGACATCATTCTTCACACTTCACTGTGGTACATTACATCATTCATCACACTTCCCTGGGTCACATTACATCATTTTTTGCACTTCCCTCTATTACATTATATCATTTATCACACTTCCCTAGGTCACATTACATCATTCATCGCACTTCCCTGGGTCACATTACACTATTCTTCACACTTCCCTGGGTTACATCACATCATTCCTAACACTTTTCTGGGTTACATTAAATCATTCTTCTCACTTCCCTGGGTTACATTACATCATTCTTCACACTTCCCTGGGTTACATTACATCATTCTTCACACTTCCCTGGGTTACATTACATCATTCTTCATACTTCCCTGCGTTACATTACATCATTCTTCACACTTCCCTGGTGCACATTACATCATTTTTCACACTTCCATGGTACACATTACATCATTTTCACACTTCCCTGGGTCACATTACATCATTCTTCACACTTCCCTGGTTTACATTACATCATTCTTCATACTTCCATGGGTCAAATTACATCATTCTTCACACTTCCCTGGTTTACATTTCATCATTCTTCACACTTCCCAGGGTTACATTACATCATTCTTCACACTTCCCTGGGTCACATTACATAATTCTTCACACTTCCTCAGGTTACTTGTCATCATTCTTCACACTTCCTTGGGGTACATTACATCATTCATCACACTTCCCTTGGTCACATCACATCATTTTTCACGCTTCCCTTGGTTACATTATATCATTTGTCAAACTTCCCTGTGTCACATTACATCATTCATCGCACTTCCCTGGGTCACATTACACCATTCTTTACAATTCCCTGGGTTATATCACATCATTCCTTACACTTCTCTGGGTTACATTACATAATTCTTCACACTTCCTGGGTTACATTACATCATTCTTCACACTTCCCTGGATTACATTACATCATTCTTCATCTTTCCCTGGGTTACATTACATCATTTTTCAAACTTTCCTGGGTTACATTACATCATTCTTCACACTTCCCTGTTACACATTACATCATTCTTCACATTTCCCTGGTACACATTACATCATTCTTCACACTTCCCTGGGTTACATGACATCATTCTTCACACTTCCCTGGGTTACATTGCATCATATTTCACACTTCCTTGGGTTACATTACATCATTCTTCACACTTCCCTGGGTCACATTACATCATTCTTCACACTTCCCTGTGTTACATTACATCATTCTTCACACTTCCTGTATTACATTACAGCATTCTTCACACTTCCCTGGGTTACATTACATCATTCGTCACACTTCCCTGGGTTACATTACATCATTCTTCACACTTCCCCTGTACACATTATATCATTTTTCACACTTTCCTGGTACACATTACATCATTCTTCTCACATCCCTGGGTCACATTGCATCATTTTCACACTTCCCTGGGTTACATAACTTCATTCTTCACACTTCCCTGGGTCACATTGCATCATTCTTCACACTTACCTGGGTTACATTACATCATTCTTCACACTTACCTGGGTTACATTACATCATTCTTCACACTTCCCTGAGTTGCATTACATCATTCTTCACACTTGCCTTGGTTACATGACATCATTCTTCACACTTCCCTGGGTTATATTACATCATTCTTCACACCTTGAGTGACATTACATCATTCTTCACATTTCCCTGGGTTACATTACATCATTCTTCACATTTCTCTGGGTTACATTACATCATTCTTCACATTTCCCTGGGTGACATTCCATCGTTCTTCACACTTCCGTGGGTTACATTACATCATTCTTCACACTTCCCTGGGTGACATTCCATCATTCTTCACACTTCCCTGGGTTACATTACATCATTCTTCTCATTTCCCTGGGTTCCCATGATAACATAAACTACATTTACATTCTTCACCTCTGGGCAGAAACCATAGCAGTACAGGACATTTATGCATGCAAATACTGGCCATTAACTCTGGCCTTAAAACAATTGCAAGAATTCCTTCATCTGGACTGGCCAGAGCCATGTTTACATCAAAGGGTCATAACATGCTTTACTTGGTCAGTAGAGTACACTGTTACATTTTTTTCAGTTCCACATGTAACCCTATTTTTACCATTTAAGACTACACGCCTGTGGTTCACATAAATATTTACAGATGATGGAATTATCTATAAAATTCTGTCTGGTTAGGCTGGTCGCCTTCACAGTGTGAACCAATGTGAATAAATGGACATGGGAATTTATAGGTGATAAGTGTGTTGAGGTTCCAGCCTACTCCAACCTATGCCAGGGACCCATGTTAATGGTGGGAGGGATGGATGTGCCCCTGTTGGTCATTGTGTGCCTGCATAAACCCAGCAGCCCTGGAGCTACTGGCTAACCAATGCCCAGTTTTCCAACTTGGGTTATCTGGGATATCTTTGTTGAGTGAAAGCTGGACATAAAACAACTCAACTTGACAAACATGAACTAAGAATTGCTACAGTCAGTGTAAGTTCACTGATAGGTTGGAGTTTTGAAGTAGATAACATGATGCTAAGAAGGAGGCTGGACATCTTATGTATCCAGGAGACATGATTAAAGGACAGTGGAGCAAAGCTACTATTCAGGAGGAGAACAGGCTTATACATACAGCAGGGCAACATTAATTGGCATTGATAATGAGTGGCTTGAATGCACATATCAGGACAGACAGACAGACATACAGAGCAGGATAGGTGAACTGTTTAGGCCCATGTGGATGGGACAACAGGAATAAAGAAGAAGCCATTCTAAGCATCTATCTTACACGTGGTTTAATAGTCTTATCTTTCTAGTTTCTAGCTATTTGTAAGAGAAAACACAAGTCTAAGATAAACTTACATATAGAGCAAGACAGAGTGCTGATGAGTTGGATGGTCAAGACAAAAATTCTTAATGTTCATTGATTCTCTCTGTTTTTAAAATCATATTCCTGGTTCCTATTACATCATTCTTCACACTTCCCTGGGTTACATTACATCATTCTTCACACTTCCCTGGGTTACATTACATCATTCTTCACACTTCCCTGGGTCAAATTACATCATTCTTCACACTTCCCTGGGATACATTACATCATTCTTCACACTTCCCTGGGTTACATTACAGCATTCTTCAATCTTCCCTGGGTTACATTACATCATTCTTCACACTTCCCTGGGATACATTACATCATTCTTCAAACTTCCCTGCATTACATTAGATTTCTTCACACTTCCTTTGTACACATTACATCATTTTCCACACTTCCCTGGTACACATTACATCATTTTTCACACTTTCCTTGGTTACATTACATCATTTTCAAACTTCTCTGGGTTACATATCATTCTTCACACTTCCCTGGGTCACATTACATCATTTTCACACTTCCCTTGGTTACATGATGTCATTCTTCAAACTTCCCTGGGTCACATTACATCATTTTTCACACTTCCCTGGTTCACATTACATCACTCTTCACACTTCCCTGGGTTACATTACACCATTCTTCACACTTCCCTGTGTTACACTACATCATTCTTCACACTTCCCTGGGTTACATTACATCATTCTTCACACTTCCCTGGGTTACATTACATCATTCTTCACACTCCCCTGGGATACATTACATCATTCTTCAAACTTCCTTTTGTTACATTACATCATTCTTCACACTTCCCTTGTACACATTACATCATTTTTCACACATCCCTGGTACACATTACATCATTCTTCACACTTCCCTGGGTAACATTGTATCATTCTTCACACTTCCATGGGTTACATTACATCATTCTTCAGACTTCCCTGTGTTATATTACAGCATTCTTCACACTTCCCTGGGTTACATTACATCATTCTTCACACTTCCCCAGGTTACATGACATCATTCTTCACACTACCTTGGGGTACATTACATCATTCATCACACTTCCCTGGGTCACATTACATCATTTTTCACACTTCCCTTGGTTACATTGTATCATTTATCACACTTCCCTGGGTCACATTACATCATTTGTCACACTTCCCTGGGTCAGATTACACCATTCTTTACAATTCCCTGGTTTACTTCACATCATTCCTTACACTTCTCTGGGTTACATTACATCATTCTTCGCACTTCCTGGGTTACATTACATCATTCTTCACACTTCCCTGGATTACATTACATCATTCTTCATGTTTCCCTGGGTTACATTACATCATTCTTCATACTTTCCTGGGTTACATTACATCATTCTTTACACTTCCCACTTACACATTACATCATTTTTCACATTTCCCTCGTACACATTACATCATTCTTCACACTTCCCTGGGTCACATTACATCATTCTTCACACTTCCCTGGGTCACATTACATCATTCTTCACACTTCCCTGGGTCACATTACATCATTCTTCACACTTCCCTGGGTTACATTACAGCATTCTTCACACTTCCCTGTATTACATTACAGCATTCTTCACACTTCCCTGTATTACATTACAGTATTCTTCACACTTCCCTGGGTTACATTACATCATTCTTCACACTTCCCTGCGTTACATTACATCATTCTTCACACTTCCCTGCGTTACATTACATCATTCTTCACACTTCCCTGCGTTACATTACATCATTCTTCACACTTCCCCTGTACACATTATATCATTTTTCACACTTTCCTGGTACACATTACATCATACTTCACACTTCCCTGGGTCACATGACATAATTCTTCAAACTTCCCTTGTTTTCATGACATCATTCTTCACACCTCCCTTGGTTACATTATATCATTCTTCACACGTCCCTGGGTTACATGACATCATTCTTCACACTTCCTTGGGTTACATTACATAATTCTTCACACTTCCCTGGGTTACATTACATCATTTTCACACTTCCCTGGGTTACATTACATAATTCTTCACACTTCCCTGTGTTATTCCCTGGGTTACATTACATCATTTTCACACTTCCCTGGGTTACATTACATCATTCTTCACACTTCCCTGGTTCTCATTACATCATTCTTCACACTTCCCATTGTTACATTACATCATTCTTCACACATTCCTTGGTTACATTACATCATTTTCAAACTTCCCTGGGTTACATATCATTCTTCACACTTCCCTGGGTCACATTACATCATTTTTCACACTTCCCTTGGTTACATGACGTCATTCTTCAAACTTCCCTGGGTTACATTACATCATTTTTCACACTTCCCTGGTTCACATTACATCACTCTTCACACTTCCCTGGGTTACATTACATCATTCTTCACACTTCCCTGTGTTACACTACATCATTCTTCACACTTCCCTGGGTTACATTACATCATTCTTCACACTCCCATGGGATACATTACATCATCCTTCAAACTTCCCTTTTGTGTCATTACATCATTCTTCACACTTCCCTTGTACACATTACATCATTTTTCACACATCCCTGGTACACATTACATCATTCTTCACACTTCCCTTGGTAACATTGGACATTCTTCACACTTCCATGGGTGACATTACATCATTCTTCAGACTTCCCTGTGTTATATTACAGCATTATTCACACTTCCCTGGGTTACATTACATCATTCTTCACACTTCCCTGGATTACATGATATCATTCTTCACACTTCCCTGGGTTACATTACATCATTTTCCACACTTCCCTGGGTTACATTACATCATTCTTCACACTTTCCTTGGTTACATTACATGATTTTCACACTTCCCTGGGTTACATATCATTCTTCACACTTCCCTGGGTCACATTACATCATTTTTCACACTTCCCTTGGTTACATGAAGTCATTCTTCAAACTTCCCTGGGTTACATGACATCATTCTTCACACTTCCCTGGGTTACATGACATTATTCTTCACACTTCCCTTCATTACATGACATCATTCTTCACACTTCCCTTGGTTATATTACATCATTCTTCACACTTCCCTGAGTGACATTACATCATTCTTCACACTTCCCTGGATTACATTACATCATTATTCACACTTTCCTGGGTTACATTACATCATTCTTCACACTTCCCTGGTTTACATTACATCTTTACTCAGACTTCACTGGGTTAGATGACATCATTCTTCACCCTTCCCTCGGTTACATTACATCATTCCTTACACTTCCCTGGGTTAGATTACATCATTCTTTACACTTTCTTGGGTTACATTACATCATTTTTCACACTTCCCTGGGTCACATTACATAATTCTTCACACTTCCCCAGGTTACATGACATCATTCTTCACACTACCTTGGGGTACATTACATCATTCATCACACTTCCCTGGGTCACATTACATCATTTTTCACTCTTCCCTTGGTTACATTGTATCATTTATCACACGTCCCTGGGTCACATTACATCATTCGTCACACTTCCCTGGGTCACATTACACCATTCTTTACAATTCCCTGGTTTACTTCACATCATTCCTTACACTTCTCTGGGTTACATTACATCATTCTTCGCACTTCCTGGGTTACATTACATCATTCTTCACACTTCCCTGGGTGACATTCCATCATTCTTCACACTTCCGTTGGTTACATTACATCATTCTTCACACTTCCCTGGGTGACATTCCATCATTCTTCCCACTTCCGTGGGTTACATTACATCATTCTTCTCATTTCCCTGGGTTCCCAGACTAACAGAAACTACATTTACATTCTTCACCTCTGGGCAGAAACCATAGCAGTACAGGATATTTATGCATTCAAATACTGGCCATTCACTCTGGCCTTAAAACAATTGTAAGAATTCCTTCATCTAGACTGGCCAGAGCCATGTTTACATCAAATGGTCATAACATGCTTTACTTGGTAAGTAGAGTACACTGTTACAATTATTTCAGTTCCACATGTAACCCTATTTTTACCATTTAAGACAACAAGCATGTGGTTCACATAAATATTTACAGATGACGGAATTATCTATTAAATTCTGTCTGGCTAGGCTGGTCGCCTTCACAGTGTGAACCAATGTGACTAAATGGACATGGGAATTTATAAGTGATAAGTGTGTTGAGGTACCAGCCTACTCCAACCTATGCCAGGGACCCATGTTAATGGTGGGAGGGATGGATGTGCCCCTGTTGGTCAGTGTGTGCCTGCATAAACCCAGCAGCCCTGGAGCTACTGGCTAACCAATGCCCAGTTTTCCAATTTGGGTTATCTGGGATATCTTTGTTGAGTGAAAGCTGGACATAAAACAACTCAACTTGACAAACATGAACTAAGGATTGCTACAGTCAGTGTAAGTTCACTGAGAGGTTGGAGTTTTGAAGTAGATAACATGATGCTAAGAAGGAGGCTGGACATCTTATGTATCCAGGAGACAAGATTAAAGGACAGTGCAGCAAAGCTACTATTCAGGAGGAGAACAGGCCTATACATACAGCAGGGCAACATTAATTGGCATTGATAATGGGTGGCTTGAATGCACATATCAGGACAGACAGACAGACGTACAGAGCAGGATAGGTGAACTATTTAGATCCATGTGGATGGGACAACAGGAATAAAGAAGAAGAAGCCATTCTAAGCATCTATCTTACAAGTGGTTTAATAGTCTTATCTTTCTAGTTTCTAGCTATTTGTAAGAGAAAACTCAAGTCTAAGATAAACTTACATATAGAGCAAGACAGAGTGCTGATGAGTTGGATGGTCAAGACAAAAATGCTTAATGTTTATTGATTCTCTCTGTTTTTAAAATCACATTCCTGGTTCCTATTACATCATTTTTCACACTTCCCTGGGTTACATTATATCATTCTTCACACTTCCATGGGTTACATTACATCATTCTGCACACTTCCCTGGGTTACATTACATCATTCTACACACGTCCCTGGGTTACATTACATCATTCTTCACACGTCCCTGGGTCACATTTCATCATTCTTCTCACGTCCCTGGGTTACATTACATCATTCTTCACACTTCCCTGTGTTACATTACAGCATTCTTTACACTTCCCTGGTTCACATTACATCACTCTTCACACTTCCCTGGGTTACATTACATCATTTTTCACACTTCCCTGTCTTACATTACAGCATTCTTCACACTTCCCTGGGTTACATTACAGCATTCTTCACACTTCCCTGGGTTACATTACATCATTCTTCACACTTCCCTGGGATACATTACATCATTCTTCAAACTTCCCTTATACACATTACATAATTTTTCACACTTCCCTGGTACACCTTACATCATTCTTCACACTTCCCTGGGTTACATGATATCATTCTTCACACTTCCCTGGGTTACATTACATCATTTTTCACACTTCCCTGGGTTACATTACATCATTCTTCACACTTCCCTGGGTTACATTACATCATTCTTCACACTTCCCTAGGTTACATTACATCATTCTTCACACTTCCCTGGGTTTCATGACATCATTCTTCACACCTCCCTTGGTTACATTACATCATTCGGCACACTTCCCTGGGTTACATTACATCACTCTTCACACTTCCCTGGGTTACTTGACATTATTCTTCACACTTCCCTTTGTTACATGACATCATTCTTCACACTTCCTTGGGTTATATTACACATCATTTTTCACACTTCCCTGAGTGATATTACATCATTTTTCATACTTCCCTGAGTGACATTACATCATTCTTCACACTTCCCTGGGTTACATTACATCATTCTTCACACTTCCCTGGATTACATTACATCATTCTTCACACTTCCCTGGGTGACATTACATCATTCTTCAAACTTCCCTGGGTTACATTACATCATTCATTACACTTCCCTGAGTTACATTACATTATTCTTCACACTTCCCTGGGTTCCCAGGCTAACAGAAACTACATTTACATTCTTCACCTCTGGGCAGAAACCATAGCAGTACAGGACATTTATGCATGCAAATACTGTCTATTAACTCTGGCCTTAAAACAATTGCAAGAATTCCTTCATCTAGACTGGCCATTGCCGTGTTTACATCAAAGGGTCATAACATGCTTTACTTGGTCAGTAGAGTACACTGTTACATTTTTTTCATTTCCACATGTAACCCTATTTTTGGCATTTAAGACAACATGCCTGTGTTTCACATTAATATTTACAGGTGACGGAATTATCTATAAAATTCTGTCTGGCTAGGCTGGCCGCCGTCACAGTGTGAACCAATGTGACTAAATCGACATGGGAATTTATAGGTGATAAGTGCGTTGAGGTACCAGCCTACTCCAACCTATGCCAGGGACCCATGTTAATGGTGGGAGGGATGGATGTACCCCTGTTGGTCAGTGTGTGCCTGCATAAACCAAACTTGGGTTATCTGGGATATCTTTGTTGAGTGAAAGCTGGACATAAAACAACTCAACTTGACAAACATGAACTAAGAATTGCTACAGTCAGTGTAAGTTCACTGATAGGTTGGAGTTTTGAAGTAGATAACATAATGCTAAGAAGGAGGCTGGACATCTTATGTATCCAGGAGACAAGATTAAAGGACAGTGCAGCAAAGCTACTATTCAGGAGGAGAACAGGCCTAAACATACAGCAGGGCAACATTAATTGGCATTGATAATGGGTAGCTTGAATGCACATATCAGGACAGACAGACAGACATACAGAGCAGGATAGGTGAACTGTTTAGGCCCATGTGGATGGGACAACAGGAATAAATAAGAAGACGCCATTCTAAGCATCTATCTTACAAGTGATTTAATAGTCTTATCTTTCTAGTTTCTAGCTATTTGTAAGTGAAAACACAAGTCTAAGATAAATTTACATATAGAGCAAGACAGAGTGCTGATGAGTTGGATGGTCAAGACAAAAATGCTTAATGTTCATTGATTCTCTCTGTTTTTAAAATCACATTCCTGGTTCCCATTACATCATTCTTCACACTTCCCTGGGTTACATGACATCATTCTTCACACTACCCTGGGTCACATTACGTCATTTTTCACACTTCCCTGGGTTACATTACATCATTCTTCACACTTCCCTGTGTTACATTACAGCATTCTTCACACTTCCTTTGTACACATTACATCATTATTCACACTTCCCTGGGTCACATTGCATCATTATTCACACTTCCCTGGGTTACATTACATCATTCTTCAGACGTCCCTGTGTTATATTATAGCATTCTTCACACTTCCCTGGGTTACATTACATCATTCTTCACACTTCCCTGGGTTACATGATATCATTCTTCACACTTCCCTGGGTTACATTACATCATTCTTCACACTTCCTTGGGTTACATTACATCATTCTTCACACTTCCCTTGTTTACATTACATCATTCTTCACACTTCCCTGGGTTACATTACACCATTCTTCACACTTTCCTTGGTTACATTACATCATTTTCACACTTCCCTGGGTTACATATCATTCTTCACACTTCCCTGGGTCACATTATATCATTTTTTAAACTTCCCTTGGTTACATGACGTCATTCTTCAAACTTCCCGGGGTTACATTACATCATTCTTCACACTTCCCTGGTTCACATTACATCACTCTTCACACTTCCCTGATTCACATTACATCACTCTTCACACTTCCCTGGGTGACATTACATCATTCTTCACACTTCCCTTGGTTACATTACATCATTCATTACACTTCCCTGAGTTACATTACATTATTTTTCACACTTCCCTGGGTTCCCAGGCTAACAGAAACTGCATTTACATTCTTCACCTCTGGGCAGAAACCATAGCAGTACAGGACATTTATGCATGCAAATACTGGCCATTAACTCTGGCCTTAAAACAATTGCAAGAATTCCTTCATCTAGACTGGCCATAGCCGTGTTTACATCAAAGGGTCATAACATGCTTTACTTGGTCAGTAGAGTACACTGTTACATTTTTTTCATTTCAACATGTAACCCTATTTTTGCCATTTAAGAAAACACGCCTGTGTTTCACATTAATATTTACAGGTGACGGAATTATCTATAAAATTCTGTCTGGCTAGGCTGGCCGCCTTCACAGTGTGAACCAATGTGACTAAATCGACATGGGAATTTATAGGTGATAAGTACGTTGAGGTACCAGCCTACTCCAACCTATACCAGGGACCCATGTTAATGGTGGGAGGGATGGATGTGCCCCTGTTGGTCAGTGTGTGCCTGCATAAACCCAGCAGCCCTGGGCTACTGGCTAAACAATGCCCAGTTTTCCAATCTGGGTTATCTGGGATATCTTTGTTGAGTGAAAGCTGGAGAGAAAACAACTCAACTTGCCAAACAAGAACTTAGAATTTCTACAGTCAGTGTAAGTTCACTGATAGGTTGGAGTTTGGAAGTAGGTAACATGATGCTAAGAAGGAAGCTGGACATCTTATGTATCCAGGAGACAAGATTAAAGGACAGTGCAGCAAAGCTACTATTCAGGCCTATACATACAGCAGGAAAACATTAATTGGCATTGATAATGGGTGACTTGAATGCACATATCAGGACAGACAGACAGACATACAGAGCAGGATAGGTGAACTGTTTAGGCCCATGTGGATGGGACAACAGGAATAAAGAAGAAGTCATTCTAAGCATCTATCTCACAAGTGGTTTAATAGTCTTATCTTTCTAGTTTCTAGCTATTTCTAAGAGAAAACACAAGTCTAAGATAAACTTAAATATAGAGCAAGACAGGGTGCTGAGTTGGATGGTCAAGACAAAAATGCTTAATGTTCATTGATTCTCTCTGTTTTTAAAATCACAGTCCTGGTTCCCATTACATAATTTTTCACACTTCCCTGGGTTACATTATATCATTCTTCACACTTCCCTGGGTTACATTACATCATTCTTCACACTTCCCTGGGTTACATTACATCATTCTTCACACTTCCCTGGGTTACATTACATCATTCTTCACACTTCGCTGGGTCACATTACATCATTCTTCGCACGTCCCTGTGTCACATTACATCATTCTTCACACTTCCCTGTGTTACATTACAGCATTCTTCACACTTCCCTGGGTTACATGTCATCATTCTTCACACGTCACTGGGTTACATGTCATCATTCTTCACACTTCCCTGGGTCACATTACATCATTCTTCACACTTCCCTGTGTTACATTACATCATTCTTCACATTTCCCTGGGTCACATTACAGCATTCTTCACACTTCCTTGGGTCACATTTCATCATACTTCACACTTCTCTGGGTTATATTACATCATTCTTCACACTTCCCTGTGTTACATTACAGCATTCTTCACACTTCCCTGTGTTACATTACTTCATTCATCACACTTCC
Source organism: Protopterus annectens (assembly GCF_019279795.1). Lineage (NCBI taxonomy): Eukaryota > Metazoa > Chordata > Ceratodontiformes > Protopteridae > Protopterus > Protopterus annectens. Next base: position 1,175,504,057 of record NC_056737.1, on the reverse strand, counting down.
CTGGGTCACATTATATCATTTTTCACCCTTCTCTGGGTTACATTATATCATTTATCACACTTCCCTGGGTCACATTACCTCATTCTTTGCACTTCCCTGGGTTGCTCAGTGTGTGCCTGCATAAACCCAGCAGCCCTGGAGCTACTGGCTAACAAATGCCCAGTTTTCCAACTTGGGTTATCTGGGATATCTTTTTTGAGTGAAAGCTTGACATAAAACAACTCAACTTGACAAACATGAACTAAGAATTGCTACAGTCAATGTAAGTTCACTGATAGGTTGGAGTTTGGAAGTAGATGACATGATGCTAAGAAGAGACAAGATGAAAGTACAGTGCAGCAAAGCTACTATGCAGGAGGAGAACAGGCCTATACATACAGCAGGGCAGCATCAATTGGCATTGATAATGGGTGACTTGAATGCACATATCAGGACAGGCAGACAGACATACAGAGCAGGATAGGTGAACTGTTTAGGCCCATGTGGATAGGACAACAGGAATCAAGAAGAAGAAGCCATTCTAAGCATCTGTCTCACAAGTGGTTTAATAGTAGTGAACATATGGTTCAGAAAGAGACAGAGAGAATCACAATATCATATATGAGAGTGGCCATCATGCAACTCAGGTAGACTTCCTCCTAGTAAGGAAAGGGCATTGGGGTAGAATCAGCATTTGCAAAGTTATCCCCAGTGAAACAGTCGGGTCACAGTTGGGCCACAGCATAAACCACTGGTTGCCACAATCATCTGCATCAGTGGTTGGAGAAGGCTCTAAGGTCAACAGAGACCAGGCTGAAAACTTGGAAGTTGATTGGAGAGAAAGCACAATAGGCAAGGAATTAGTCAGGGATTTAGCACCTCAAGGGGAAGAGGAAATAGGTGGAGTTGACGAAGAATGGCAACGTTTCAGAACTCCATGTATAAGGACTACAGAACACATATGTAGCCAATCCAGGTATGGAAACGAGGTACGTAAGGAAAGCTGGTGGTGGAATGCAGAAGTCCAGGAAGTCATCAAAAGAAAGACGGAGTGCAGGAAAAAGTGGGAGATAAAACAATCCAAGCTTCATTTCATACATTGTGGACCTATACATACATAGTGTAAATATCTGGACAGATATAACAATACCTCTCAACCTTTTAGTGCAAGAAATCTGGACAAAGCCTAAATAATGGGGGACAAAGGCCCAAAAATAGGGACACATTTTAAATATTGCTCTTATGAACTTATACAATTATTTTCTGACAGATATGAAGTCTGAAACTCAAACGTATGTCAAGATGACTGCAATCTTCAGTGATTTTATACAAAACCACACATTTTATGAGGAACATAGCAAAAATATGAGGCAAAATCTGGATGTTCTGCAAAAATCTGGACAGTTGAGAGGTATGGGATGAAAAAGAACATTATCAATAAATAAAAATATTGACACGTTGCAGTTCATACAGATGACGTTACCTCATTAAAACCTATGAGGTGTGGGATGTCACACCTCTAGCAGTCTACACACATCTTACATTCCAGAACATTTTTGGTAAAAGAAACTTAAAAAGCATAAGATAAACAAATGTAAATATTTGGTGAAGAATAAAAGCTATTAAAAGCGTGCAGATAACAATGTTATCAGTAAGAAGTGGTCTTTATCATGATAACAGTTGGTGCATTCATAGTCTTTTCCATAAGTACTGTAATATATTAAAATGTACACAAACCCCACATTATATTTTTTCTAAACTTTCACAAACAAATATTCATGTCTTCAAAACTATACAATGTAGATATACATTGTTAGTACATTTTTGTAAAATAGACATAAGCTTTTGCATGACAACAAGACATTCCTCTAACTGCATGTTTATTGAAATATTTACAGAAATATAACAATATACGTTTAATTGTATAATTAGCAATATAAATAACATTGGACATCTCTCAAGACGTGCAAAATACAGTGCAAATATCAAAACAGTTTTCTTTAACAACATCTACAGTTTAAGCTAATGTCATACAGCAGTCTATAAGTAACGGGTTTTGAAGTATTAATTACATATGGAAATATTGCTTCTTTTTATGATTACTAACAACTAAAAATATTTCCAGTATAGTGTGATACAAGCCAGCATCTTCAGTGAATCATCCTGTCTCCCACCTTGGTGTTTCACACCATACACTTCAATAAAATATAAGTCTCTCAGTTATGAAAATATGACCATAAATATGAAAATGTGAATAATAACTGGCAAACCAAGACTTTGGACTTCCAGCCCTATTCCTGCTAAGTACTATCTTTTTTCCCAATCCCGTATGATTAATTCTCTTGTGTCTTCCTCACCAACCTTCCACAGTTTACCATGACGTGTTCCCCTTCTGCTCATATGTTGTCTTTTCCCTCTTTTAGTTATCAGGAGCCGGTCTCTCCATCTAGGTGAGCAACCACCTCCGCTTTACTCTGATACATGAGACAGTGATCCTCTCTCATTTATCTTATCTATCATTCCTATCTCTGATTTCATCTAATTGCACCTACACTGTATTTAATTTTCTTAACTGCATAGTTGTTCTTCTTACCTTCCTATAAGCTCATGATGTCGGCTGTTTTCCTTTCCCTTTTTTGTATCTTTTAATCTTTTTAAGATCCTTTCTGCTCTTCTTGTCCATTTCTTATTGGTTGCTTTCATCCTCCCTCCATGTTTCCTACTTGCTTAAACGGTCATCTCTTTATGTCTGTGGAAGTATATGTTGTGTTGTTATGTTATCTTTCCTTCACTGAGCCTCATTCAGACATTTATTTTATACCCATTTTGGTTTAATGTGGCTGCTCCCCTTGTCTTCATCGGCCTTAATTTTAAGTATATCGATTCTTGGTTGTGCCATGTCTGCTTTCGACAAAAAACACCTTTTTTCCCTGACAAACATAATGACTTAAGTTTTTATCTATGGTTTTCCACTCTTGGTTTTTTACCAATACAATATTTTACTCGTGTAGCAGTCGCAGGTATCAATTTTATTCACCCTTATTAAGTAGTGTTTGTTGACACTCATCCTTCCAAATTAATCATTTTTAGTTACCTGCTCTTCATGTTATAGCCCAGCACAATAACCCCCGTATTATCTCTCCAAGTTATTTTTATTACTACATGCCAGAGTTCCTAAGTCTGTTGTCTTTCATCTGATCCGATACAACTTCTTCTCCTCAGTCTTCCTGTTGCATGGCAGTGTTTGCCAATCTTGGCTTCTAGCAAAGCTGAAGCACCAGCACATACTTGTTCCATTTCTGTCATCTCTTCCCACATTTTTTAGCCTCTTTACTCTCTCTCTCTCCTTCTTTTTCTTTATTTTTTCATATGAGATGTTAAACAAGGCCCCATCTGCCTGAGTTGGAGGTAACTCAGGTGGATCTAAAAGATCCCATGGCACCCATCAAAAAGAGTTGGGGGAAGTTCCCCCATACCCTGGCCAAATATGCCATAGTAGTATAAGTACTACCTCGGGTCTTCCCTGAAAAGAGACCACTAGCCTAGTGAGACTAGCCTGGTCAATAAAAGAATAAATAAAAAAGATACACTTTACCAGCCATATTCTAGGTTTTACTTGCTGGATTCTTGGACAGAGGGCGCAGCTTTTGTCGGACCTAAATGGAATCTTGTCCCTGTACCTCACATACTCATCTGTAATACTGAATTTAATTATTTTTTGCGTCACCAGATATGAAGCTCATTTGTTCATCTTCATCTTCGTGTTCTACCTCCTGCCATACTGCAAGGAAACTTGATTTATTTTCTTGATGAGATTTAATCTAATTCATATTGTTGAAATGTTACAGTTTATTCCTGGAATGTATATCTATTTTCAGTTGACTGAACATTACTGATGTGGTATTTGAACAAATTGGTAATTTTGTTAAGAGTTTGAATTGAAGTTAGTTGTAATGTTTGCTTAGAGTTAGTATTAGATTTAGGGTTAGGAGTTGTACAGAGTGTTCTGCACAGCTCAGGGCATGCAGTGGGCTTTGCTCACTACAAGAACTGCAATTAATTATTTGTATTGCTTGTGTTGCACAGATTTTTTTTCTGACTGTGTCTGCCTCGGCTGCTTCCGCACCATGCCAGGCAGGTTCAGACAAATCCCAATTCTTTGTGCACACTGACAGCATCTCTGGTGCATTCATACATGGGCTGATTAGTTTCTTACTAAACATAGTATCTGATTTGATGGCTGACCTGTAAACTAAAGCACTCGATTGCTGTTCTTCCTGACATACACAAACACTTCCAGAATCTCGGACACGTGGACAAGGCCACTGTTATCCTCGTGCTCTTTATTTGGGAAAACCACGCACATAAAGTAAATCCGTGCACAAGCAGTTTTCTTTGAAGTTCCATGCCTAGTGGTACCTCCTGTGATTGTACGAAGACCTGAAATTTTGCCCCCCCCAGCATGTTTTTAAAATCATTGACAAAGAGGTTGTGCAAGTATTTGGGGAAATGATACAATTTTTGCACTTCTCTCACCTAATCTATAATTATTCTCTGATATCCTCTCTCTCTCTCTGTCTTTGAAGATTAATGTGTGCCTAATTTAGCAGGCACCTACAGTGTCTGTTTTCACTGATGGTGTATGATGATTTATTCATGTAATCATCTGCATTTACTTGTAAAGGACTAGCTCCAGTCTGTTTGACTTAGAAATGTTACAAATGCTTGGGTACAATTATTTTCATTCTGTTACGGATAAATGCTTCTGTTATCTTCAGTCTGACATATTGTCAAACCATTTCTCTTCACTTAGTCATATACCCCACAAACAGTCTTCATCAACACCTGAATGGTTTTGTTAGTATTTCCCAGCTACATATTTCATTTTACAACACTAATGGCTACCACACCTCAACAGTTCTAATATAAACCTTATGATAGGCATTTATAATTGTCTCTGAACCTACTTAAAAGCCCACCTCTGAAGTACAATGTTAACATTTCTACCCTTCTGAGTTTCTTCCTGCGCGTCCATGTCTTTGAATTTCTAATCACTGATCACAAGATCGGTTATCTATTTGACAAACTCACAGATACACTTCTTCAAATGCTTAGTGTTCAGCATCTACTAATGCATAAGTATACTTTATACTGTAATAGTTAACATTATTTCATATGAATGTAGTCTAGTTAGCAAATGTATGTATAATTGTCAATGTATATTACTTAATATATGTTCATGGATGTGATGATGTGAGGTATTGTCAGTTATACCAGGAGAAGTAAAGCAGTGGATGTGTAACATATGCTAGCATAGCTAGCTGAAGTTTTGTAAAGAATTATATGTTATTTGTTTATCAAACTGATTTGTACAGGAGCTTGTGTTGAAACTGTATTGTAAAGCTGCTTGTGTTAAAAAATGTACCAACACTGAGTCCTGCTGGACAGAAAAAAGAAATACACCTGTATGTCAGATTGTATTGTAACCGTTGAAATTAATATTGTAACAGAGGACACTGGAACAGAAGAGGTTAATCTCAGTCCAGCTAACTTTGAAAAATAGTCTGAAATTAAATTTCCTGGTAGGCCATAAAGTTTGTGTCTTACAGTTCTGATTGCAGCCAGGGGCAAAATGTGTGGAAAAACAAGGACTATGAATCCTGCTGTATTGTCCTTAGCAGTGAACTAATTGCTACCCTGGAAGGGTGGAAGTGTTGACATTGTTTTATGGTTTCCAGATGCTATAATACATCTTAGCAAAGCTCTGTCTGTGTGTATGGAGTATATATGTGTGAGATTCTGGTATAGTTTCTAGTAAAGGGGGTAGTATGGGAACTAGAAGTCAGATAACCAGATGTATGTGATGTCATTCTGCAATCCAGCACCACAATATATTTTAATACTAGATGAGACTGAAATCTCAGAGTAGTCTGTTTTTGAAACCTGACATAGAAGGATCACTCACCCATTTCATCTTGCCTTGCTTTAGTAAGTAACCAGGGAACAGTAATTCTTTAGGTCAGTCGGGAAAATGTAGTGAGATTAATTAAGTACTGTTTTTCTGTATCTGTGTGAATCTATCCATCTGTGTTATTTTTAATATTCCCAGTGATTAAAACACTGTTGTTTATTGCAAATAGCTATTTAGTATTGTCATGTTGTTTTATTATTTCTTATTAAATATATTTAAACTTTTCATTGTTGATGATCTTTTACAGGATATTTTTAACTTTTGAGAGTACTTATATTTATTTGGTGACACTGTGGCCAATCCTAAAAGCCTTGCTGCATTGGTTAAACACCACCATTTGTATTAGTATTAATTTCATTCAGTATAATTGGTTATCCTTGTAAGAGCTTTAGAGTAGCTGGGTTTGGAATGTCCTGGTGACAGTATCTACCTTATAGTTTGGGTAGGGGGGACATAGCTAGTAAATATATGTCAGCCTTTTCCAGGTGTGTGTGTGTGTGAAAAATCAAACCTCAAAGTGTGTGTGTGTGTGTGTGTGTGTGTGTGTGTGTGTGTCAGCTACTTGGAGCAGGGATGCAAAGCACTGGTTTCACAAAGAGGGTGGTGGGAGTACTTGACCTGGGACACTTGGCTGAAGACTCAACTCTTTTGCTGTGGCAGTTGGGAGTCTTAATGTTGGCCTGGAAGGAAAGAGAATGAAACCCAGACCCTAGACTGAGTGTGTTCTCTGTGTGCTCTTAAGAGAAATGGTACTTGGTGCAGAGAGCTGCATCTGGAAATACTGTATGTACCTATCTTTGTTGCAAGTGAACATCCCTCACCAGTGTCAGTGATGAGGATTTATGTTCCTTGAACACTAGCCCGGAGGAGAAACATCACAATGTATATTATTGAATGTCTTTTTAAAATGTTTGCAATATTTATTTATTTATTGTCATTTGTTAACAGGGTTGGTCCAGCTGAGCCAAAGGCCCATTTTTCAGTGGAGACCCGAGGAGAAAAGCTCCAGTTATAATTAGAGTCATTCAAGGCAAACATATACATTACAAATGGCATATAACAAGAATATAAACAATACAGTGAAGTTAACTTATTTAACAGTTTTGTACATGTTTCAGCGGGGAAGTGTACAGTAACAACAAGATAGTCTGGATGCAATGAATTATTTAGCTAATATAACAGTTTTGTACAGGTTTCAGAGTATAGCTATACAGTAACAGCAAGATAATCTGGATGCAATGGATTACTTAGAAGAAACGGGGTGTTGGTACGTAGTAATATTAGTAATGTGGAACAGAGAAAGAACTGAGGAGAGAGAAACATACGAGAGAAAAGATTTAAGAGGAGGATAGCTAGCAATTAGGTTGGAGCTTGACAGGGACAGGACCAGAAGTTTTTCTGTTGGAGCTTTTCTCCTCAGACATCCCCTGAAAAGGGATTTTTAACTAATCCTAGTTGGGCAAACCTGGTAAACAAAACCAAAATAAATAGAATAAATAAATGTTCTCTGGCATTATTAGAACACCCTTAAAAATTCTGTGCATTTGTATATACATTGCTTTGTACCTCAGCACTTCATGTGTTTGTATATTGTAAATTTAGACTTTATTTTTTAGATTTAGGTTAGGTTATTGTCAGAAAAATTTCCTTTTATCTAGTTATTTTAACTTGGTCAAACAAAATAAATAACTGCATGTAAATGTAAACAAAATAAAGGTAATGTCTCAGAGATTGTAATAAATGTTTTTTTGTCCCTTCTGTGCAGTGAGTGGTACTATGCGAGAAGCCCATTCTTAAAAGATGAGCTACGATCTGCAATCATTTCCCATCTTTATGAGCTAAATGGGATTCAGTTTGACCTAGATATGAGAGGCACCAATCTAGATGTGGGATGGCCGCTGGCTACAAGGTAAGTCCCTGCATCCACCTCATTGTTCTACAAATTCAGTGCACATTCCTCAGAGTTATTTGTTTGGCTTTGTACTCCTTCCATGGCGCTAATTTAACTAAGATGGTTTGCAGTAGTGTGGATCCCAGGCTTTCCCCTGATAGATGAGAACAAGAGGTGTGGATAATGCAATCCCAGTGACATAAGTGCTAAATAGCTTCCTTAGGCTTAGAAGTATTGGCCAAAGCTGGCAATACCAGTTGCATTAATGACTTCTGACACAAGGAATAGGAGACAGATGTCTTATACCGCTGCTTGATGTTACCAAATTATTGTTCATTTGGGAATAGTCACAAAATGTGATGAGCAGCGGCATGAGAAGAAGGGGTTTGATTTTCTTTTGTTAATAAATGTGTAGAAATGAAAGGAAGAATATCTTCTCATATCATAAGACTTTAGTTATATTTCTTCCACAATTACCAAGCCTTATTGATGCATTTGTCAGCTTGTCATACAAATGCAGACTTGCAGATAAAAATCTTTTTCAGCTAGAGGGGATTAATTATGTTGGGATTTTATTCATGAATAATGGCTTGAGAAGATTGAAAGACTGAACAGGCATTGACTTCAACAGTGGCAATACTGCAAGTGTTGTACCCGACTGTAGTGCATGAAACTCCCATTGTCCTAGTATGTTTGTGCTGTCATCCTCATCCATGGTCACAAGTTTTCCTTAGTGACCAATAGGATGGAACCATGGATACAACAGCCAGAAAAAATGGTCCTTCACAAGGCAGTGGAGTCAGTTTCAGGGACAGCATGAAGGGTTCTGCAATCCATGAGCATGTCAGAGTTAAAGCATTGCCATCCTGCTCATTGAACTGGGTCTATCACCTAGCCTAGGAATGGCAGCTGATGATTTCCAATGGGAAATGTAGCAGGTTTGGTGCATTGCGAGGACAGCAAAGGCAAATTCAGTTCATACAGGAGGGTTTGTAGCTTGCATCCTGCCTGGGAAAACAAGGGAAATGAAGTTTTCATAGCTTTGTTGCCAATATGAGTCTCAGCAGAACAAGTCATTTAGAAAGTACGTGGATTACTAGATCAATGGATGATTGGAGTGATGGATATATGGATGGATATAAGTCTTTGTTTTAAGTGTTTTGAATTGTCAAGTTTTTCTTAATTTTCAGAATTCTTTTTTCCCTACTAGATCCTTTTATTAGCTTGTATTCTGTGAAGGCGGTTCATTGACTAACCTTACAAGGACAGATATAAAGAAGTTATTGAGACATACATCAGTAACAGCCCCTGTGATAGCTACCTGCCCTATTACCCTCTGACCCTAGTACACACACTAAGAAGAATAGCCCTCCCCTGTATATTCAGATCTTCATGCAACTCAGTTCGACCAGCCATGCCTTGCTCACATATTTTATTGGAATAGACCAGCTCCACTTATTTCGTATATACCTTTTGATACCTTAACATTATTCCACTCCATTGTTGTCAATAACTGTATGGGAATAGGGGATTACTGGACTCCAGGCTAAGAAGACTTGAACTTCAAAATATAATGATTAATGCAGCTGTTACTTTTGTGTCATAGTAAACAACACACCTGATACACTTGTAATAGGTGACTCTATTGTCAGGCACACTGACATCCCGCTCACCAGGCTGAACAAGGAGAAGGTCACGGTGAGCTGCCTGTTGGGCGCTAGGATCCGCCACATAACGCAAGCACTCAGGTCACTCCAAGGCAAGTACAAATATGACTCAGTCATTGTCCATGCTGGTGTGAATGACCTGAGATGTACCTCCCTGGACTACATGAAAAGAGACATCAAGGAGCTCTCTGAGCATGTAGCCCAGGCCGGTATGACCCTGACCTTGAGTAGCATCTTGCCCTCACCAAGAATGATGCCACAATATGAAGACAAGATGATCAATTTCAACAATTGGCTTAAGCATTGGTGTCATTCAAAGGGGATCCAATGCCTGTCAGCCTGGGATGACATGCTCAACAAGCCATGATGCTTTGCTAGGGACGGCTTGCACCTGTCACCCCTGGGCTTTCGGATATTGGCAAAGGCTCTTGCCACCCCCATAGTGCCTTTTGTAATCAAGGCTCAAAAGACAAACCCACCTCCATAGGTATCACAAGGGATAAGAAACTAAGAGTAATGCTACTTAACGCCAGAAGTCTAAACCTCAAGATGCACGCACTCGAAACTCTCCTTAGCATGGAGAACATTGATATCTGTGCAGTAACAGAAACCTGGTACAAGGCTCCCGAGAGCACCCCAGCACTACCAGGTTCTACCTCATACCATGCTTTTCGGCCCCAAAACTTGGACCGAACCACAAAAGGAGGGGGAGTATCAATATCCGTCAAAGATACCCACACCTCCAGGTTGGTGGCACAGCACGAAGCATCAGAGACTATCCATGTGGAACTAACAGTGGGTAAAACTGCCTTCCAGTTTATAGCCTGCTACAGACCACCCTCCCAAACCCAGGAACCCCACTCGGCCTTCCTGAGAACACTGGAAAATATGAAGGTCTCTCCAAACACCATTATATTGGGTGACTTCAACTACCCAGACATAGACTCTAGCTCCAACATCCTAGCCCAAAGGTTCCTAGAATTTATAAACTCAAATGCTATGGAACAACTTGTTACCACTCCCACAAGAGGGGAAAACATACTGGATCTGATCATCAACAACATGGGGACTCTATGCTCCAGACCAGAAGTGTATCCCTCACTGGTAAGATCAGACCATAAACTAATCTCACTCAAACAGATGCCATATGCTGCCTGGTTAAAGAAACTCCAGCTCTACTCAGTGGCATACTGCCTGCTCAGAGGCGATCTGTGCCTGACGTATAAAGCCATGTCCAACCCAGAATTAATACATGCTGCACCTCAAAAAATCCAAATCTCATCGAGCTACGTGCTCAAGAGACTTGAACCTCAGCACTGAAATAAATAGGACATGCTGGAGGGACAGATTTATAACCCAGAGGCTCCCTTCACTCTTGAATAAAATCCCAGTCCAGGTTAGGCAGAGTCCCTCATTGACTCTCTTCAAGAGGAATCTTGATGAGTGGATGGGAGATTGTAGGTTTACCCCGGGTATCACTTCTGTGTCACTGTTAGACAGAGGCACAGTATACTAACCTTGAAAAAGGGCATAGCAAAATTAATTTAAAATGGGTGGTGAAAGCCAAACACACTCTGGCTAGGCTTATAAATGCCCTAGGGCAGATAGCCTAGTATGAACCTATGAACCTATAAGAATGTACCCTTAGGAGACAAGCTAGGGAGATTTCTGCAAATGTCTTAAAAAATGAGAAAACCTAAAACTTGGTGAAACTTCCTGATTCTGATTGACATCACTGGTACAGTACAACCAGCAAGAGAACTGACCCCATTTCTGTTTCCTGAGACTAAGTGAAACTGGTATCCCACACACAGAGTTTCTTGGCATTTAGAATAAACACTCCTGTGACGCACCGGCACTGGTCCAGTAATCAAGGACCCTCAGTCCTCACCACTGGCAACAGTGGGAATGTGCACACTGGGAGGATGACAAGTACACACACATTAAAGTGCAATTTCCCTTAAGAGCACACAGAGACCACAGTCAGTCTGGGGATGGTTTCACCCTCTTTCAACAGACTCCCCAATATGACTCCCCACTGGCACAGCTATAGAGTTGAGTCCTTAGCCATGGTTCCAACCCAAGTCCTGCAACACTCCCTCTGTCCAACCAGTGCTTCATGTTCCTGCCCAAGTAGCTGACACACACACACTCTTGGAGATTTGTTTTACACACAACCACACACACACACACACACACACACACACACACACACACACACACACACACACACACACACACACACCTGGGAAAGGCTGGCACAGGTTTACTAGCTATGTCCCCTTCTGCCCATATTATAAGGTAGTTAACACTGCCACCAGAACCCCTTATCAGCTACTTTAAGTACATTACCAAAGGGTGTCCAGTCCTATTGTGTAATGTTACTATTAATCCAAATGGTAGTTTGACCAAGCCAGGCTATTAGGACTGGCCTGTACAGTGTCACCAAATAGATATGCAAGTACACTGAGAGCTTAAATATCTCTAAACAGACCAGTCAGAATTAAAAGGTTTAAATATATTTAATAATAAATAATAGAAGAACAAGGCAATACTCAGTAAGTAATCAGTTACATCAGAGTTCAAAATCACAGGAAATATTTAAAACAACATTGCAGGACCATCTCATATCAATAAAGAAAACATCTAAGCTATACTTTACTATATTCCAATCTGAATCTAAAAGTTTTACCATGTCCTAAAAGCTTACTTACTGAACAACAAGCAGGCAGACTTTGTGAATAGATGTTTCTAGGTCAAAGACAAGATACAAAATGCCCCCTCTCTCTCTCTGTCTTAAATTAATATCAAATATAACTGCTGGATTAGTTTGGATGACATAAATTTTTGTCACCTGACTTTAGTTCCCAAGCTAAACCCCAGTGTCAGAAATATCCACATTTAACAACTCTCTGTGAAAATACATAGCCTTCAGATGTTTGCAACTGCTAGAACATATAAAACAATAAAACACTTACAAAACAACACAGAGAGTCCCCTAGTGTAGACATCCTGTCTCCTGTTGACTGAAACTGAAAGAAAACGTTTATAGAACAATCGTAAAACAATTTACTTTCAATTATTTTCTTGAAGTTTTGCAAGTTAACCCTCTATGTTCTAGTTTCCACTATTAAAACATATACATTCACACAATTAAAATAGTTTATATACATGTCTAATCTAAGCCAGCAGGGCACGCTGTGGTTACATTTTAGCTCAGTACAGAACATACAGTTCTAACACAGTTGTTGGGAGCATGGCTTAATGGCTAAGGTGTTTGCCTTACAAACACAAGGTGCAGGGTTTGAGTCTCACAAGGGATAATTGGCTAGGCTTAAAATGGCTCACAAGGGCAGTTAGCTTAGTACTAACCTATGAGCATCTTACATGAAACATGTTGGCATTCACAAATGGCACACAACCACTTAGAAAATTCCAGATAGCTGGGCTGGCAGTATTTCCATTTGTCACACTTTTCCTCCTGAAAACTCAAGCTAATTTTTCATGTGACTCTTGAGAAACTCTGCTTAAAAGGGTTGAGCCTATCTGGGAATACATGACCCCATACACTGGCTTAAGAGCCCATCTGTATTGGCATTGCCAACCCCACTGTGGTGCTGCACTGTCATATCATATGCTTGCAACTCTAGGCTCCACCTTAGTAACTTGACATTTTGCTGACTGGCTCGATGTAGCCATGTTAAGGGATTGTGGTCTGTAACTTCAGTGAATTTCCTTCCATAAAGATAAGGCTGAGGTTTCTGTAGTGACTGCACTATGGCTAGACATTCCTTTTCTACAATTGCATAGCATTCCTCCCTGGGTTGGAGCCTACAGCTGAGATATACCACTGGGTGCTGCTCTCCCTCTGAGGAAACATTGCTGAGTACAGCCCCCCACCATGGTTTGAAGCATCCACCTGCACAACAAATTCTTTGCTGTAATCTGGACTGGCTAACAGAGGGGGGCCTCCCAAAGCTTGTTTAAGCTTATGGAATGCCTGCTCACATGCTAGCATCTACACTACCTTATCTGGCTTGTTTTTCTTTGTCAGGTCTGTGAGGGGAGTAGCTATGGTACTATAATTGGAGACAAACTTTCTATAGTACCCCGATTACCCTAAGAATGCCTTGACCTGCTTTTTGGTAACAGGGGCAGTCTATGCCTGAATGGCTTCCCCTTTGGCAGGTTCTGGCCTGACCTTACAGCTCCCCACTCTATGTCCCAGGTAGGAGACCTCTGCCATACCCACCTGACATTTGCTGGGCTTTAACCCTGCCTTTCGTAGTCTGCCCAGCAGCTCCCTGACATGCTGAAGGTGATATTGCCAGGAATGGCTGTAGATAGCAATATCATCTAGGTAAGCAAGGGCAAACCCTCCTGCTCCTGCTAGGATATAATCTACCAACCTCTGGAAAGTCACTGGGGCATTTTTCATCCAAAAGGGCATCTTCATGAACTCATACAAGCTGAAAGGAGTCACAAAGGCTGACCTCTCTCTAGCGTTGGGAGTCAAGGGCACCTGCCAGTAACCCTTGGTAAGATCAATAGCGGTAAGGTACTAAGCCCCACCCAGTTTCTCTAGGGCTTCATCTGTCCTAGGCATGGGGTAAGCATCTGACTCTGTGTGACTATTTAATTTCCTGTAGTCCACACAGAACCTGGTGCTGCCATCCTTCTTTGGCACCAGCACCACTGGGAAGGCCCAGGGACTGCTGGACTCCTGGATTACCTCTAGTTCCAACATTTCCTGTATCTTCTCCCTTAGAGTCTGTTTGACCCTCTCAGGCACCCTATAAGGGGCATGCTTAATAGGCCTTTGGGGTCTTGTATCCACATGGTGTTGCACCAGGTGGGTGCACCCTAGTTTCCCAGTGAACATGCCCCAAACTCCTGTCACACTGCTCGGATTCTTCGAACCTGGGTAGGGGATAGCTGCTGGGACATTGCTACACCTTCCACTGAGGTGTCAGTCCGAGCATTACTGAGGAGATCAGTCACCAGATCCCCCTCAGATTCCTCCTGCCATCCACTGCAAATACTCAGCACAAGGGCATCTCTATCATGATAAGGTTTCATCATGTTAACATAGTACAATTTATGCACCCGCCTCCTGCCTAGCAGTTCTACCATGTTGTTAACATCACTGTACTTCCTTACCACCTTGAAGGGTCCCTTCCAAGCTGCCTGCAGCTTGTTGTGTCTGTCAGGAATCAAAACCATTACCTGTTGCTCTACAGCATACTCTCTATTTCAAGCATTCCTGTCATACCAGATTTTTTCTGCTGTTGGGATTCTGCCAGGTTCTCCTGGGTCAAGCCCATGAGTTCCCTGAGCCTTGTCCTGAGTTTAAGACACATGCTGCAAGAGACTCTTTGTGGGATTCACACTCACTCTCCCACTCATCTCAAATCAAATCTAGAGACCCCTTCACCCTATGCCCATACAGCAACTAGAACAGTGAAAAAACTTCTGTCTTAGTCCCTCTTAAACTTGTCTGCAAATGCCTGTAGCATGATCTTGAGTGTAGAGTTTAAACTCTCAACAAGACAATTAGTCTGGGGATGGTAGGGGGTGGTCTTTAGGTACTTCACCCCACAGTGCTCCCACAGACAAGCCAGCAGGTCTGACTTGAAATTGGCACCTTTTGTCAGTCAGTATTTCTTTTTAGAAACCTACCCTGGGCTGAAAATCTCTAGCAAAGCATTTGCCACTTTTTCCTACCTCAATGGAGGACAGAGCCACCACCTCAGGGTATCTGGTAGAATAATCTACTACCACTGGGATATACTTTTTCATTGTGGAACTTGGGATACTCAGTGGCCTCACACTATCCATAGCTACCCTCTGACATGGCTCCTCAATCACAGGCAAAGGCATCAAAAGAGCTTTCACCTTGTCTCCTACCTTGCCTACCTTTTGGCACTGCTCACAGGTCCTGCAGTACCCTGTTACATCTCTGGAAATCCCAGGCCAATCAATAATATTTTGCACAATACATCTCTTTGTACATTTTATGCCCATGTGACCTGCAAAGGGAATGTCATGGGCTATGACTAGAAGTTACAGATGATAGGCTGTGGGCATTACCAACTACTGTATTCTCTCACCGTCTAGCCCTCCCTCAATGGTTCACTCTCTGTACAGTAACCCTTTGTCCCAGTATACAGATTCAACCTTCCCTTGAGAATCAGGTGCCTCACTATCTACCTCCCTCAGGCCTTGTAATGTAGGGTCTGAAAGGTGAGCCTCTCTCAGCTCACTCTTGGTAACCCTTCCCAGCTCCCCTTCCACAGGAAGTCTGATATTCTCTGACAGCGGTGCCTCACTATCAGTCTGGGTACTACTACTCACCTCTGCCCTTGCAGTCACTCTGTCCAAGGGAACATCAGTACCCACAAGCAGCTGTGGCTTACCTTCAGCCTCACTGCTACAGGGTAGATCCCTCTCTTTAGTAACCACCACAGCAGTTCTGGCTTCAGGTCTGTGGTCTGTCTGGGTCTCCCCCAAGCTAACCGATCCACATGCTTGTCTCCAAGCCTGACTGCATGTCACTGTATGCACACAAGATATTGCATTATCAAAATAATTCGCTATCAGGACATCTGCAGGGATATCCTCAAACACACCTACCTGCTGGCTTCCTTTTCCACCCTCCCAGTCAAGGTGAACCCTAGCCAAAGCTATTTGGAATGGGGTCCGCCTAAAGATATGACTGGAGTAGACTGCCCAGACATGTAGTGCTCCTCTTTAACCATTGCAGGCTACATAATGGTTAGGGCAGAGGCTGTTGTCTGTTTTAGCAATGGCCTCTTTCCCATTTAATAAGATAGGATATAACCTCTTGTGGTAGTTTGGTACCCTTGTTGTCTCGGGACAACATACTGCTGGTATTATGTCATTCCCAATTACTGGCTCTCCCACTTTTTGTTCCCCACCTTGCCTCTGTGGACATCTATATGCTACATGGTCCCACTGGTTGCATTTAAAACATTTAACCCTTTGTCCTGGTTGTGTACCTGGACTAGTGGCTTTCCATGCTACTGGTGGACTCTGTTGGGGCAGTCTGTGCTGCCCACCATGGGTTCCCTTAGACCCATGAGCAGAACTTGGTGTCCCTTTCCTGTGCAGTGATGCCCTGCTTGCTAGGTATAGGTCTCCCTTCTTCACCAACTCATCTGCTGTATTGCATTGCATGTCAGCTAACCAGATTCTCATGTTCTCAGGCAAAGTGCTAAGGGCTTGTTCCCTCAGCAAAATGTCTGCCAGCCCTTCAGAAGTGGTGACCTGACATCCACTCACCCACCTATGAAAATAAGTGCTTAGTTCAACAACATATTCACACACACTTTCATCTGCCTTGCATCTATGCTCACAAATCTTTTTCCTATAAGCTTCAGGTGTTAACTTAAAACATTCTAAAAGACAGTTTTATTACAGTACTATACTTTAAGCAATCAGTATGAAACACTTTAAAAATAGCAGTTACAGCTTTACCATGGAGTAAGGAGGTCAAGAACCGTACCCAGAGCCCTTGGTCAGCATTATACTGTTTGCATACCCTTTCAGGGGTCACCTTCATTTGGTCAACAACTCATTTAATCTAAACTCATTTTTGGTCGACAGTTCATTTGGATGACAAGCAGTATTCAAGGCAAAAACCTGGGATTTGCCCCCCCCCCCAATGTCGTGCGACCCTGGAGTTGATATATATAGTTAGGGGGAGTGTGGGGGGCATAGCTTCCCACATTGGGGGGTGTGGGGGGCAAAGCCCCCCACCTATTTTCAATTAAAATGTGTAGTTTCCGTTGTATTTTCATGTTTTTAAATGGAAATATGTGGGGGGCTTCACTCCCACCCCCACCCCCCTCTAACTATATATATCAACTCCAGGATCGCACGACATTGGGGAGGGGGGCAAATTCCAGGTTTTTGCCTTGAATACTGCTTGTCAACCAAATGAACTGTCGACCAAATGAGTTTAGATCAAATGAGTTGTCAACCAAATGAAGGTGACCCCCTTTCAGACATATGAGTTAAACTATCAAAATTATCCCCTCTGTAAATTGTGGAAGAAATTTACTGATCTTTGTTGCTTCTGGGCTTTGGTTACTCCCTTTCCCATTACCTCCATGACTCCGGCGAAGAGTCAGCATCTCCTTCTCATGTTGTGTCTACCTCTCATTCTCCTCAGCTTCCAGGCATCTCAGTCTCTCTGCTGCTTCTATTTCCATTTGTTTCTCCTGCCGCAGTTTCTCTACTAATTCTATTTCAAATGTTTGGCCTTCAGTTCAAGTCTCTTTAACTCCAGATGGATTTTTAACTCCTCTGCGGAAAGGTTGAACTGTCCATTTTCTGAAAGTTGTACATCTCCAAGGCCAGCCTGGTTGTCCTCCTGGTTGCTATTCTGTGATGTAGCTGTGACTAAAGCTGCAGTCATTTCTGCTTTAGTCAGGTTGGTATGCACCAGTCCTTTAGCCTGGTACATCTCAGCCAACTTGTCAGCTTGCCATACCCCTCTGCTGACATGCTTGCCTGCTGTCCCTGAATAACTAAGCTAACAAAAAAAAATAAAACAATTGTGATATGAAACTCTGAATGCTCACTCTGTGGGTGATTGATAGTACAAACACCATCAGTGACCACTGTTTACAGGCTACAAGAATTTAATATCCACACCGCTTCAAGCCAATTAATATGTGATGTGGCTATCCCACCACTGCCAACCAATTAATATGTGAGGCCTTTATATGTGATGCCCCAGCACTGGCCCAGTAATCAAGGAGCCTCAATCCTCACCACTGGCAACAGTGGTGAGGATTGACACCCCAGCACTGGCCCAGTAATCAAGGAGCCTCAATCCTCACCACTGGCAATAGTGGGGAATGTAAACACTAGGAAAATGACAAGTATACACACACACAGTAGAGTGCAATTTCCCTTAGGAGCACACAGAGCCCATTGTCAGTCTGATGCTGGTTTCTCCCTCTTTCTCCAGATCCCCAATAAGACTCCCCACTGGCATAGCTATAGAGTTGAGTCCTTAGCCAGGGTTCCAAGCCAGGTCCTCCAATATTCCTTCTGTCCAACCAGTGTTTCGTGTCCCTGCTCATGTAGCTGACACACACACAAACTTTAAGATTTGATTTATACACAACCACACACCTGGAAAAGGCTGGCACAGGTTTATTAGATGTGCCCCCTTCTGCCCAGACTATAAGGTAGTTTTCACTGCCACCATCCAACTCTTTATCAGCTACTTTAAGGTCCTTAACAAAGGGTGTCCAATTCTACTGTGTAATGTTGCTAGTGATCCAAATAATAGTTTGACCAAACCAGGCTATTAAGAGCTTAAATATCTCTAAACAGATCAGCCACAATTAAAATGTTTAAATATATTTAATAACAAATAGTAAAGGAACAAGACAATACTCAGTAAGCAATCAGTAACATCAGAGTTCAAAATCAGAGGAAATATTTAAAACAACATTGCAGGACAATCTTAAAGAAATAAAGAAACCATCTAAGCTATACTTTACTATATTCCTATCTGAATCTAAAAGAGTTACTATGTCCTAAAAACTTACTTACAGATCAACAAGCAGGAAGATGTGGTGAACAGATGTTTCTAGGTCAAAGACAAAATACAAAATGACCCCTCTGTCTGCCTCAGAGTTTTTAAATTAATATCAAATATTACTGCTGGGTTAGCTTGGATAATAGCACTTTTTGTCACCTGACATAAGTTCTCAAGCTAAACCCCCAGTGTCAGAAACTACCTACATTTAATGTTGCTCTGTGAAAATGCATAGCCTTTAGATGTTTACAACTGCTAGAGGATATAAAACAATAAAACACTTACAAAACAAAACAGAATGTCCACTAGTGTAGACATCCTGTCTCCTGTTGACTGAAACTGAAAGAAAACGTTTATAGCACAATTGTAAGACAATTTAATTTCAACTATTTTCTTGAAGTTTTGCAAGTTAACCCTCTATGTTCTAGTTCCCACTGTTAAAACATATACATTTACACATATACAATAGTTTATATACATTTCTGTTCTAAGCCAGCAGGGTATGCTGTGGTTACATTTTAGCGCAGTACAGAACATGCAGTTCTAACACAGTTGTAGCACAAACATCTTACATGAAGCATGTTGACAATCGCAAATGACATGTAACCACTTGGAAAATTCCAGATAGCTGGGCTGGCAGTATTTCCCTTTGTCACAACTCCCATGGAAATACAGTGCCTCATCTCTGAGCCAATGATTTCTCCCTGCTAAGGATGAAAGGTAGATGGGCAGTTCCTTTCTTCTCCCTATTTCATACTTTGTTGTCTGATATCCCCAACAACTTCAAGTAAAAAATTATTTTCAGTTTTGTAATTTCCTCCATGTATGCTGACTTAAAGGTGTACATGGGTAGGCATTTTATAATCCCCTTGATTGCTTGCCTAGTATATTCCTGTGTTCCTATGAAAAATAGAATCATCATCTCCTATAAAGTTGATTACAGCCTCCTGAGGGATGGTATAAACAGCTTCACAGCCCCCTCCACCTCTCTAGGAACTGGCACCAGTATCCAGAACTATACCAAATTACTATACAAACATTTATATAGATGCATGGAGTCAGGAACACCTGACAGAACTAAATCATCCTCCGCAAGGAAGAGTAAACCTGTCTGGTGGACATCTGCATAAATAAACTCTATAACAAAAGAAAAAATGCTGTCCAGGACCAAGAAGAAGGTGCCCAATTGGAAGCAATCTCTACTTAGCCTAAACAAGCAAATAAGAGCACTAGTGAAGTCCTCCAAAGCAAACTTTGAGTTCAAACAGGCTACATCTACTAGAGACAGTCATAAGGCCTTCTTGACATTTGTCCATAATCTCAAAGGTAGCACCCAGATCTGTTCAGAACTGGTGGTCAAGGACACCACATATACAAATGGCATAGATATAGCAAACTTGCTGGCTGACAGATTCAGCAAAAATGTCACCCCTCTGTTATTCCCCTAGTGATGTCGACATCCTCCAAAAGAGTCTCGCCCAAACAAATGAGTGGTGCCAGACACATGGCCTCAAGCTGAATATAAAAAAAATACATCATCATCCCCTTTGGGGAGAGTGACGTTCCCACAAATTATCACATTAATAGCAACGTCCTAAGCATGCAGTTCAGTTGTGAGGGATTTGGGCACCCAGATTGATAGCAACCTAACTCTTGACCACCATGTTGCTTCCATTGTATGGAAAGCTTACTACATGGCGCAGGTCATAAGTAATGGCATCTCATCCAGGGACAAGGAGGTCATAAAATCCCTGTATTCTTCACTTATAATGCCCATTATTGAGTACAATGCCCCATTCAGTATGTACCTTGCAAAGCACATGCAGCAGCTGGAAAGACCAGATAGGTTCCTCAACAGGAGAATTTAGGGCCTCAAACACCTGCCCTACACAGATAGGCTAAAAGCCCTATCACTCTACTCAGTTTCATACAGACTCCTCAAGGGTTACCTCTGTTTGGCACATAAAGCAATGTCACTTGCAGTAATATGTGAAGTCACTTTGTACAGGGGTGCATGGGATGACCTGCAGCGCATTATTAGCCATAGTGTTAGTCTGTCAGCACAGGGCCTATGGAGATATGCATTTTTATTTTTTTGTAAGTTTCTGCAATATTTGTCTAGCCTTCTGCACAAACTATGTTTATTTTAAAATAATTTATACCATTACATTCTATTTCCACACTTAATGATAACATTTTCCTCAATTTTCCAGAGGCTCTGTGTTAGTTTGTGTAATGCAAACACTGTTGTATGTTCACCTTAATGTGTTTCTTTGATACTTCATCAGATGCATCCCAATCACTACCTCCATTAATTTGTTTAGAAAAAAACAGACATGTCACTGTTGAAATTAAAAATCTTTTGAAAAAGTCTGAAAATTGTCCTTTGCCATAGCAAAGTCAGTTTTGTCAGAAATCCAAGAAAAGTGGGACAGTTAGATGGGGGGGAAGGGGTTGTGCCCAATGTCCGTACATCTTAGAGATTAAAACAATGGTTTTAGAAAGTGATACTCATTCCACTTACAAAGGCAATTGTCAGTCTAAAGGCGCTTTTTATCTTGCTAAGTGCTTGAGCTGTCCATCATTTTATGCAGGCATAATGGAGAGGTGCATCCATAGACCTATATATGAGCACAATTATAAAATAGGGAAAAGGAATGAAAACAACTCACTTTTTAAGCACTGTAAAATTTGTACAAATTATAGGAAACTCAAATCTGGAATATTAAAACAGATAAAACCTAGTTCTAGAGGTGGTGATGTAAAAGGTATTTTAGAGGTGAAGGAGGTTAAATGGCAACTCAGACTTTATGCCTTTCGTGAACCTGGGCTAAATGAACAGATTGCCTTATAACCTCTATTACATAGGAGGGCTGTACTTGAGTGACATTTTATATATTGTATTATTTATTTTTTCAGAACAAGCTTTATGAATTTAATATTCTAAGTTTTAATCTCTAAGATATTTATTGTACTACAATTGTTGAGTATGTAGCCATTTGTTGAAGCCAGGTAGCCTTTCATTGTATCTTGGAATGATATTTGGAAAATAAAGGATTCCACTCAGGATCAGAGACATGCTTGAATTCCTGATATGCATGGAGAGATCTAATACGTCTCTCTGCATATCCCTCAGGGTTTTGCGTATTAAGTCATTTAGCCCCCCCCCCCCATTGACTGTCACCATACTGTAGTCATATCTGCTACGGGGAAAGACTTTAAGGGCCCTTGAGATCTCAGATATCCTGGCACCTGAAAGACAACTAATCATCATTCTGTCTTTGTCCAGCCTAGTAAGGAGAGTTAGTGTGTCTGACCATGTAGTCATCAATTACCTAAATATTACCAAGAGTACTATAGTTAAATACTTTCAGTGCTGATGAATTTTC